>NC_061116.1:201337216-201364443 GCF_002878395.1 Capsicum annuum | reverse complement strand
GGACATTGGGACCAGCCTGCTGTCACACCCCTTTTTTAACTCCAAAAAAGATTAATTCTAAAGTTTCGAAAGGGTTTTTATTGTTAAAGTGACAAAAGTGAAGATTTATTTCGAAAAAGACTTTTTATATTCAAAACTCAGAGTCGACACTTGGCACAATCCGGTGTGCCAAGTCACCTTTGGACAATTCTTTTCAAAACAATTTGACTCTTTAAAACTGGTTTGCAAACAGAGATTTCGGCTAAGGAATTCTGTTGAGCGAGGGGAAGGTGTTAGGCACCCCTCAATCCTGTGGGTTGACCACGATCGCTTGGTGGAGCGTATAGACTGGTTTGACACTAAAAACGTATAAACCACACAAAAAGACACAAAACAATCAAACAAACAAAAATAAAACAATCCTAAAACATAGTGTCTAGTCCGAGTTATACGGTCCCAAAATATAAAAGTACGAAAATGTAACTCCTATTCTAAACTAATTCTAAACTATGCTCCAATACCTTACCCGATGCCTCGGGCCTTGATCACGAACATCCTCCGAGTACAATATACTTTGGGGCATTCTCCAGCGAATAAACACAAATACCTCGGGGTATTCCCTGGCCAAATGATACACTTGATCCAAATAAGATAACAAAAAAAAGTTCAAAACACAGATTTAAACATTCAAAGCATTCAATCAACACATCACTCCTAAATTTTGCCTACCCGAACCTATATTGCCTATCCATTTGAACATATCGTAAATCTATCACGTTCATGCTTATCCCGAATTAAAGAAAATGGCAACAGACCAACATTTAACTACAATCAACTTCTATCAATTTCTTAATTATACCCCTAAATTGAATTCCCAACATATGCTTCGATTATCAAATCAATTTTTTAATTCGAAATCCAACATCAACAACATAAACATAACAATAATTAAAGCATGATAATCATATGAATTTCACATTAACGACATCCAACATCTACCAAATCATCCAATCTCAAATATAGCCAATTCAACAAAATAAAATAAAGAAGAAGAAAAAAAAAGGGAGTAAAGATATGGACCTCAAGAGCTTTCGATTGATTTTAACAAGAGAAATAAGAGCCCGTTCAAAAACCTCGAAGAATACCAATGAAATCTTGACTCTCCAAATCAGTCAAGAAATATTCCAAAAATGTGATAACCCCAAATCTGGTATCGAAGATTGAAGACCGCTGAAACCACAACAAAATAACAACAAAAAAAAGACCAGCCCGGTATCAAAAACCTTCAAAGGCATGATATCGTAAGACGAATGACGAGCAAACGAGAACTAATGTCTCCAAAACCAGTCCGAATCTAAGTTCCGGTGAGCTGTGAAAGAAAAAAGCTGATGAAAAAAGTCAAAATCCGGTGACTGTTCCACCGGAACAGTAGCCGAAAACCAAAATAACTATATATCTCTCTCTATTCGTCACTCTCTTTCTCAATCGGCTCCATTTTTATGGGTATGTCCGGATTAGTGTACGATTTTCGTGTGGCATGTGTGTGTATACTTAAAGATGAAGATAGATATGGTTTTTCGGTGGGGCTAGGGGTGTCTTTAATGAGGTTTTAGTGATGTTTCTCTGTGTTTTTCGTGAACCAAGAAGAAAACCCCAAAAAAAATCCCCACTGTGCGTAAAGATATCTATATATGAACCAATTATTTGCCATGGGAGTATGCTCTATCCCTTTCCAGGAAGATTCTAGTAGGTCCCTTTTTTTGTAGTGTATGCTAATCCCCCAAGAAAGAAAAATCTGAGGGGAAAAATGGGGTAGGGTCACGTGGGGTACGGGTAGGCTAGGTGGGATGGTTATGTGAGGGGTGAGGTGTTGTTTTTTTAATTGGAGGGGTAAGGGTTAGGTGTCTATTTTTTCTTGAGTGAGTAGTTGGAATCCTTAAAATAAGACAAAATTAGTTAGGGTTTGTTATTTGGATAAAAACAAAACAAAAGAAATAAATAAATAAGTAAAAGATGAGGTGGTTATTCATTTGTTCTTCTTGAAGAAAATTATAAGATGGGATCAAAGTGCTTGATAACAGAGCAAGAATTATTTTCCACGGGACAAAATTATGTGTCTACATCATGCCCCCTTTAAATGCAAACACCAAGTGTTTTCATCAAAGAAGCAGACAACGAGACAAAATTTTGTCCCGATTATTATTCAAAGAAAGAAGGGCAATCGAGTCTTGACGGACATCCTACCTATCCAAGTTATGAGGGAATCAAGTGACAGGTATCTTTCAAGATCGGAAGAAGGTGGATTATACCGAGTTGGAGAGTCGAGTGAGGTTCCGGTCTGTGGCTCTGTCATTATATCAAAAATGAAAATTACAATTTAAATAAAAATGAAATTACAAAATCTTATCTATGCAGTTTTTCTTGACTCTTAACTTGAGTTTTATCACCCTATTCTTCAGGCGGGTTCCTGAATTGCAATTTCTTCAATTTCTTATTTCATCATCCTATTCTTCAGGTGGGCTCCTGACTTACAGATTCATCACCCCATTCTTCAGGCGGCTTCCTGAAATCAAAATAAAACTAGAAACAAAATTATCCCCAACAAAGATTAAGATAAAGAGAGACTTTATTTTTTCTGAAAGTAATGTCCCATTTTTCAGGAGGGTCTTGAATAGAAAGTAAATCCCTTTTTTCAGGGGCGTCCTGAACAAAAGTAAAATCTCATTTTTCAGGAGGATCCTGAACATAAAGTAAAATCCCATTTTTCAGAAGGGTCTTGAATAGAAAGTAAATCCCTTTTTTCAGGAGAGTCCTGAACAAAAGTAAAATCTCATTTTTCAGGAGGGTCCTGAACATAAAGTAAAATCCCATTTTTCAGGAGGGTCCTGAACATAAAGCAAAAATCTCATTTTTCAGGAGGGTCCTAAACATAAAGGAGAATCCCATTTTTCAGGAGGGTCCTGAACAAAAGTGAAATTCCATTTTTCAGGAGGGTCCTGAACAAAAGTAAAATCTCGGGTCCTGAACATAAAGCAAAAATATCATTTTTCAGGAGGGTCCTGAACAAAAGTAAAATTCCATTTTTCAAGAGGGTCCTGAACAGAAAGTAAATCCCATTTTTCAGGAGGGTCCTGAACAGAAAGTACATCCCATTTTTTTAGGAGGGTCCTGAACAAAAAGTAAAGTCCCATTTTTCCAGGAGGGTCCTGAACAGAAAGTAAGGTCCCATTTTTTGGGAGGGTCCTGAACATAAAGAAAAAGTCTCATTTTTCAGGAGGGTCCTGAACATAAAGTAAAATCCCATTTTTTAGGAGGGTCCTGAACAAAAGTAAAATCCCATTTTTCAGGAGGGTCCTGAACAGAAAACAAACCCCATTTTTCAGGAGGGTCCTGAACAGAAAGTACATCCCATTTTTCAGGAGGGTCCTGAACAGAAAGTAAAGTCCCATTTTTTAGGAGGGTCCTGAACAAAAGTAAAATCTCATTCTTCAGGAGGGTCCTGAACAGAAAATAAAATCCCATTTTCTAAGAAGGTCTTGAACAGAAAGTAAAGTCCCATTTTTCAGGAGGGTCCTGAACAAAAAGTAAAATTCCATTTTTCAGGAGGGTCCTAAACAGAAAGTAAAATCTCATTTTTTAGGAGGGTCCTGAACATAAAGCAAAAATCCCATTTTTTGGGAGGGTCCTGAACATAAAGTGAAATCCCATTTTTCAGGAGGGTCCTGAATAGAAAGTAAATTCTCATTTTTTCGGAGGGTCCTGAACAGAAAGTAAAATCCTATTTTTCAGGAGGGTCCTGAACATAAAGTGAAATCCCATGGACATGCTTTCCAATGACAACAAAACTTTGCCCCTGTTTCATCAAAGAAAATTTTTTCAGTTGAAAACTTAGTGGTGGTTTGCAGCACTTGGCTTTCTAGGCATCTGCTCCAGCAGTTGTTCCTTTCATCTTTGTTTCAAATTGTTGAAACTTGCCCCTGTCTTGTCGCATCATTGACCCAGACCAGATCGGGGAAATGCCTTTGACTCAAATACCGAGCCTCTATTTTACCATGCCTCTGAGATGTACCTTTTGACATTTGATACTCTCATGAATCCAACAATCTGTCGGTTGATAGACTTCTTTTGCTTTGTGTTAAATTATGATCTTATTTCATTCATGTGTTGGTCCTTGGCTTTTCCTCATACAATTGGAAAGACTGGTAGCAAGTTTTGAAATCCTTTCTCGCTCGTTTTGACACGGACTTAACTTAAAGTGTAAAGAAATGATGGTGACTTTTATTTTGAAAAGTGACATAAAAGAGTCAAAAGTATGAACATGTATAAATGAAAGAAAAAGTGCAATGTCCCTCTTTTTAACAAAGAAGAAAACTTATCTGAATATGGCAACCAACTCCTACTCCAATGACATGCATTTTGGATTAAGCTGCCTGATCTTCCTATCCAAACTTCCCATTTGTTGTTGAGTTCGTGCCTTTGCCGCCGAGCCACTTCTTCAAATCCATTGGACTCATATATCTCATTCAATTGACGGCATCTTAAAAGACTTTCTCCAACAAATCTCTTTCCTTTTTACTTTTCTCTCGAACTCGCCATCGCCTTATGGTGCCCATAAGGGTTTTCACCAATAAGACTCTCTCATTTTTATTTCTCTCAGCTACCCATCGCCTTATGGTGCCCGCGAGGGTTTTCACCAATAAAACTCTCTCATTTTCATTTCTCTTAACTCACCATCGCCTTTTGGTGCCCGCGAGAATTTTCACCAATAAGACT
This sequence comes from Capsicum annuum, assembly GCF_002878395.1. Lineage (NCBI taxonomy): Eukaryota > Viridiplantae > Streptophyta > Magnoliopsida > Solanales > Solanaceae > Capsicum > Capsicum annuum. The sequence continues at coordinate 201,359,691 of NC_061116.1, read as the reverse complement.
CTCTCATTTTTATTTCTTTCCTAATTTCTTATGCTGAGGGAGACAAGTAGTACCCCATAATGTATCATCATATCTATTGTATGCTTAGACTTAACATATCAAAAATTGATCTGAATGATTTTCTTTGGTTGTAACTTGGCTTTCGGATAAGGTTGGAAAAAGATGGCAAGAGGCTCAAACGACACTTAAAGTGGGGGTGGGACTTACAACTTTTGGAATCGACTCAAATAACACATTAACTCATGCCCCAATTTTTGTTGACTGGGTGACTCTAAAATCTTTATTTGGTTAGACCAAGCCCTGAGTTGGGCAGCCTACGTATCTCACTCCCAAGAGAGGAGATTCAGGTCACACGTAGTTCCATCAGCTTGTTCTTTATTTTGATTTGATCTTTTTTTTCGAACTCTTTCTTTTATTCTTATTTTCCTGATATTTATCTTTGACTCTATTTTGATTCTAAAAGAGGGATATGAAAGAAAAATAAAACTAAGCTCAAACGGGTAAACAAAGGATGACACAATGTTTGGACAGAAGAATGAAATGCCTTCATCATATCAATCTTCAAAAATACAAGTACTAAATATGCAATAAAATCAACAAAGGATAAAATATCATATGTAACATCTTTTGACCGCATCAGCATTGATAGCTATTTCGTCCATTTTGCCTTTAATATCTGTCAAATATAAGGCTCCATTGGGCAATACTTTCTTCACAATAAAGAGACCTTACCAATTTGGGGAGAACTTGCCTTTAGCTTCAACCTGATGAGGGAGGATACACTTTAATACTAACTGACCAACTTCGAAATTCCTGGGTCGTACCTTTTTGTTATACGCCCGAGCCATTCTCTTCTGATACAATTGGCCATAACATACCGACGTTAGACTTTTTTCCTCAATCAAACTCAATTGTTCCAGTCGGGTTTTGACCCACTCGTCATCATCAATCTCTGCTTCCAATACTACTCGAAAAGAGGGAATTTTAACTTCTGCAGGAATGACTTCTTCTGTCCCATACACTAATAAATATGGAGTTGCCCCTGTTGAAGTGCGAACAGTAGTGCGATAACCTATCAATGCAAATGGGAACTTCTCATGCGATAACCTATCAATGCAAATGGGAACTTCTTATGCCATTTTCTAGACCCTTGTACCATTTTTTGCAGTATCTTCTTGATATTCTTATTGGCGGCTTCCACGATGCCATTTTTCTTTGGACGATATGGAGTGGAATTTCAATGTGCGATCTTAAACTATTGACACACTTCTTGCATCAAATGACTATTTAGATTGGCGGCATTATCTGTCATGATCAGCTTTGGGATTCCAAACCTAAAAATGATGTTGGCGTGAACAAAATCTACCACTGCCTTCTTTGTTACTGACTTGAAAGTTACTGCTTCTACCCATTTTGTGAAGTAATCAATGGCCACCAAAATGAATCTATGCCCATTTGATGCTTTCAACTCAATCAGCTCGATCACGTCCATCCCCTAAGCTATGAAAGACCATGGAGCAGACATTGCGTGCAATTCAGCAGGAGAAAAATGTATCAGATCACTGTGTACCTGACATTGATGACATTTTCGAACAAAATGAATGGAATCCCTCTCCATAGTAAGCCAATAATAACCTGCTCTGAGAATCTTCTTAGACAAGATATAACCATTTATGTGAGGCCCGCATACTTTGTAATGAACTTCAACCATGATTGTCGAAGCTTATTTTGCATCAACACACCTCAAAAGTCCCAGATTCGGGGTTCTCTTGTATAATATTCCCCCACTTAATAAAAATCCACTAGCGAAACGCCTAATAGTCCTCTTTTTATCATTGGTGGCATGTGTTGGGTATTCTACTGACTGGATGTACTGCTTGATATCAAAGAACCAAGGTTCGCCATCGAGCTCTTTTTCAACTACATTACAATAAGCGTGTTGATCATGACTTTGTAAATGCACTGGATCGATGTAGGGCTTATCAGGGTGTTGGAGCATTGAAGACAAAGTGGCCAAAGCATCAGCAATCTCATTGCGAATTCTTAGGATATGCCTAAACTTTACAGACACAAATCGTTGACTAGATCCTTCAAGTATTGTCGATATAGTATTAGCTTTAAATCTCGTGTCTCCCAATCACTTTAAATCTGATGGATGAGCAAATCTAAATCCCCCAACACTAATAGTTCCTCGACTCCTATATCAACAGCTAGCCTCAAACCCAGAATGCAAGCTTCATATTCCGCCATATTATTGGTACAATAAAATCAAAGTTGTATTGTTATCGAAAAATGTTGCCCCACCTCAGAGATAAGAACTGTACCTATTTCGAATACTTTCATGTTGACAACTCCATAGAAGAACAACTTCCAACCTGGATCAGCATCTATAATGACTTCATCGACACATAACACTTCTTCATCAGGAAAATATGTCTTTAATGGCTCGTACTCTTCATCAATGAGATTATCAGTAAGATGATCTACCAAGGCTTGGGCTTTTATGGCGGTTCGAGTCATATACACAATATTGAACTCGGTAAGCAATATTTGCCACTTTGCCAAACAATCAGTCGGCATAGGCTTCTGAAAGATATACTTCAAAGGATCCATGTGGGAGATGAGATAAGTAGTGTAGGACAAAATATAATGCTTCAACTTCTGTGCTACCCAAGTTAGGGCACAACACATCCTTTCAAGAAAAGTGTACCTGGCCTCATATGCAGTGAACTTCTTGCTAAGATAATAAATAGCCTGCTCCTTTTTGCTTGTGACATTATGTTGACCCAGGACACAATCGAAAGAATTATCCATGACTGATAAATATAAGATCAAAGGCCTACCAGGCTCCGGTGGTACCAGCACAGGAGGATTTGACAAATATCTTTTGATTCTGTTGAACTCTTCCTGACATTCTTCAGTCCACTCTACCACAACACTCTTTTTCAGCAACTTAAAAATGGGCTCACACGTGGTTGTGAGTTGAGAAATAAACCTACTGATGTAGTTCAATCTACCAAGAAAACTCATTAGCTCTGTCCTATTCTTGGGCGGGGGCAAGTCCTGAATGGCTTTGATTTTCGAAGGATCCAATTCAATTCTCCGACGGCTGACTACAAACCACAACAGCTTTCCAGACGAAACTCCAAATATACATTTTGCTAGGTTGAGCTTGAGATTATACCTGCGAAGCCTTTCAAAGAACTTTCTTAAATCTTTAACATGGTCATCCTGACATTTTGACTTAATAATTACATCATCTACATAGACCTCAATCTCCTTATACATCATATCATGAAACATAGTGGTCATGGCTCTCATGTATGTTGCTCCAACATTTTTCAAACCAAATAGCATCACTCGATATCAATAAGTCCCCCATGGTGTGATAAAAGATGTCTTTTCCACGTCTTCATAATTCATAATGATCTGGTGGTATCCGGCATAGCAATCCACAAAAGAGGCAACCTCGTGTTTAGCACAATTGTCCAGCAAAATATGGATGTTGGGCAATGGAAAATCATCCTTCGGACTTGCTCTGTTCAAATCATGGTAATCAACCCATACTCAAATTTTTCCATCTTTCTTTGGGATAGGAACAATATTGGATAACCACGTAGGATAACGAGCTACTCGAATGACTTTGGCTTCAAGTTGTTTCATGATTTCTTCTTTGATTTTGATACTTACATCAGTTTTAAACTTTCTCAACTTCTGTTTCACAAGGGGGAATGTGCGATTAGTTGGCAATTTATGAGCCACTACTTTAGTGCTTAAACCAGGCATATCATCATAAGACCATGCAAAAATATCCTTATAATCAATTAATGCTTGAATCATTTCATCTTTTAGCTGCGGAAAAACATGTACACTGATTTTAATTTCCCTAACATCTTCTTGATTCCCTAGATTAATTGGCTCAATTTTATTGAAAATAGGATTCGGTTTGTCTTCAAACTGTTCCTACTCTTTGCTTATTTCCTCTAGTGCCTCTTCTTTATCATATTCCCCCTCTTGCTTCATTATATCTTGATTAGTTTAGATTTTAAGTTACGCTGAAAATTCCGCATGCATGTCATGTCATTAGAATTAGCATAAAGAGAACTGTATAAAGAAAAAGACAAAATCAAAATATATTAGACACAAAATAAGGGGACATTTTATTTCATTAAAAGGGAAAGATAGGAGGGTTTAAACACTAATGAAAATATAACATAAACAAACTAAAATTCGAATTACAACCCTGAAATAACTCGGATAAACAGAATGAAAAACAAAACAAACTATCAAAACTCCCTCCTGATGGGGAGAAGAGTGACTTCCTAATTGTTGAGGTAGACCTCAAGACCTATGAACTGCACATCTGCCTTACTGGTACCCTCTCCTGCTTCAACCATGTCAACATCAATCAGCAGGTTCTGGAAATCATCAACCAATTTAACTTCAAATTCTATTGGTTTCGTGACATCGCTCTTGACAAATGATTCACTGAGTAGCAGCATTGGGCGAGAGAGTGACCATGTTTTCTTTTTCCTTCCCTTGGCCTTCTTTAAATCTTCAGTCGTAGGTTTAAATCCTAGACCAAAAGTGCCCATGTTCTCTCTCGAACATATGGGACAAACGACACCATGAAGAGACACTCCCAAACCCTTTCCTAGCATAAATCCATATTTCAAAAGATCACTCACCATCATGATAGAAGCGGAAGACAATTGTTGTCCCAAAACATCCTGTCCTTCAAGGATATGATCTACTAGCACTGTGTCAAAAGTTTGATAGACAAATGTCTCCTTTACATTGTTTGATTCAATTAGAGACAAGGGAGAATCTTCATAGGCGGACAAATCCCCTTCATCGTGAATAACCACTTCTTTCCTGTCATGCTCAAACTTGATCATCTGGTGCAATGTAGACGCAACCGCCTTGGCCTTGTGGATCCATGGTCTTCCTAACAACAGATTGTAAGAGAAGTTGATACTCAATACTTGAAACTCTAGGACAAATTCAGCAGGCCCTATAATCAACATTAGTTCTATTTCGCCAATGGAGTTAGACTTTGCTCCATCGAAAGCCCTGACATATACATTGTTGGGCCTGATCCTCTCAACACCAATGTTCAATTTTTACAAGGTGGAAATAGGGCAAATAGTTATGCCAGAACCTCCGTCAATCATGACATGAGTGACGTAGATATCTTCACACTTCACGGTAATATAAAGCCCCCGATTATGCCCCGTACCTTTAATTGACAATTCGTCATCAGAGAAGCTGATCCGATTGACCTCAAAGATTTTTTCAACCATTTTCTCAAGTTGATTTATTGTAACCTCCCTAGGAACATATGCTTCATTTAATACCTTCAATATAATATCACGATGTTCCTTGCAATGCAATAACAGTGATAAGAGAGAAATCTAAGCAGGGGTCTTCTTCAACTGATCTATTATTGAATACTCCGGCAATTTCATCTTTTTCAAAAATTCTTTGTCTTCTTCTTCAGTGACAGGCTTTTCGATAGATGAAGGTCCACTCCCAATTGGCTTGGACTTTCTCAAACTTTCAGGAACGAAGCATCTTCCTGACTGAGTCAAACCCCCTACCTTATCTACATTTTCCACTACTTTCTTCCCCTGATAGGTCATCACAGTCCGCTTATAGTTCCAGGGAACCTTTTTTATATCATCTATCAGAGGTTGGATCACTGGTTTGATGACGATAGGCACTGCCTGTGCTCCTTTCACCGTCAAGATAGGCTTACCCGGAGCTTCTACCACCGTCAACTTAGGTTTATCCTGACTTAAATCAAAATATCTTTTGGCACCTTACACTGTGATCATGGGTTTCTCTGTGATTTCTTGGGCTTTATCTTCTCCCATTCCTTTCTGACTTAATGACATTGCTTTCAATGAATCTGCCACATTCACTAATTTGTCCTCAATGGTATGTATTTTGACAATAGGCTTATAACACCTTGATGACTCTTTCCCATTATATATCAGTTCTAACATATTGGTTTCATCATGGGTTGGCAACGAATTCTGGTTAATGTTTGGAGCTTCTGGGGCGTGGACCAGAATTTGATTTGCATCAATTAAATATTGGACAACTCTCTTCAAATGCCAGTATTTTTTGATATCGTGCTTCGGCATGTTAGAACAATATGCACATCTTAACGAATAATCAAGATTTCTCTGAAGTAGATTTGAAAGCTTTCCTTGAATTGGGCTTAAGAGCTTCATATTTCTCAACCTATCAAAAAAGCTAGCATATGACTCTCCAAGAGGTGTGAATTGATTTTTGATCGCCTTCTCTTTCTTGTACTCGGGCCTAGGTTAGAAACTGGGTCTGGAGGGGTTTTGGTAATTTGGTGGAGCTGATGGACAATTTTATGGAGCTTGCGCGCACCATTGCGGGTAAGAAGGAGTTTAGGCATATGGTTATGTGCTATATACTGGGTACGAGGGTGGTGGAATGCAATATAATAGGTTTTGTGGAGGGTAGTAATGGTGGAGAGGAATATATGGAGCTTGGACATAGGCTTGGGCTTGGGATTGAGGATAGGGGAAAGACGGTCTTTTAGGATAGGAATGGGGTCCAGCAACAACGGTCGCCACATCCTCTTTCTTTTTTTACCTCCAAACGCACCAGATCCACCTTGAATCGCTTGTGTGGTGGCTTTCAATGTGGCAAAACTCACTATTCGTTCGGTCTTGTCTCTCCTATTTTGAGGACTTCAATAAAAGGCTTTCCCATTGCCGGAAGTAAATCTTGAAAATAGGTCTCATCCGGTGCCTGAATGAAGACCTCTACCAGCTTACTCTCCTTCATTAGAGGCTTTAACCTGGCGGCCTGTTCACGCCACCTTATCGCGTATTCCCTAACGCCTTCGGTGTTTTTTTTCTTTATGTTGACCAAGGATTTTTCATCAGGAATCAGGCTGAAATTATACTAAAAATATTGCACAAACTCGGAAGTTAAGTCATCCCAGCTGTTCCCCTTGTAGATATCTTGATCGACAAACTATTCTGAAGCCAGATCAGAAAGACTCTCGCCAAAGAAAGCCATAAGCAACTCTGCCCTCCCCCCTGTAGCCCTTAATTGGTTGCAATAATGTCTCAAGTGTGCCATGGGATCACCGTTCCCAGCATACTTCTCAAACTTGGGCATTTTAAAACCGAGGGGAAGGTTGACGTCTGGGAACATGCAAAGATCTTTATAGGAAACACTCTTATAACCTCGGTTCCCTGCACATTCCTTATGGCCTGTCCCAAACTTTTCAATTTCCATGCTATGACCTCCTGTTCCTCTGTTGCGATAGCTTTCTCCGTATCAAATGGAAATGCAGGTGGCTGAGCGTACCCATACAATTCATTCATTCTCAAAGTAGGCTCCGGGGCATAATACTGACTATCTAAAACCTTCAATACTGGCTCACTGGCAGACCGAGGAAGAACTATTATCGGACACACAACATATGTGGGAGCTTCAGGTGGTGGCGGAGCCACAAACATAGGTGATGTTGGTGGTGCCGACTGAGTAACGGGCCTTGGTTGAGGAACTGCCAGGGGCACACTAGAAGTGCTAGGGTAATATTACCGTGAAGTGAATCCTGGTGCATGCTCTGGTGACTCAATGGGAACAGAGAATTGCTCCTGAGAAAGCAGTGGGCAATTGGGGATATTCCCAATATCTTCAGGGAGTGGAGGAGGAGGCATGCCACTGCCTATGCTCGGTGAAGATCTAGTAATTGTTGCCTAAGTCTCAATACCTCATCATTGCGTTCTGAACTTTTTTCTTTGGGATCCTGATCAGGGTCAATGAGTGAATTTTTAATCTCCCTACTAGCCATGGCAAGCTTCGCTTTTGATCTAGTGAAATACGGGTGACTAGACAGAGTGCTGCAAACCAACCACTGTTATCTGAAAGAACATGCTCATCAAAGACAACACCCGTTAGGATTAGGCCACACAACAAGCATGAGAATCACATTGGTAAAATTTTCCTATATTCATGTTCTTTTCTACCAGCTTTTGAGGGTAGCGAGGTTATTTTAACATCATACCGATTTATATCTACGCTAATTTGGTTCTTTCCTCCAATCCACACCTCTTTTCTTTTGTCTTCATTTCTCTTATCATTCTTTCTTTCTTTTCTTCTCTCGCTATTTACTTTTGTTTTATCATTCTTTATGACTTTTGCTTTTTTTTTAAAAAAAGTGGAAAAATAATGAAAAACAACAAAACAAAATGATTAGATCGAACCCAAAAGTAGGTTGCCTACGTATCATGTTGTACATGAATCAGATCTTGCGTAGTTCGGGAAGCACATGCATAACTATCACAAAGTTGAAGTTTTTTTTTTGACAAAAAATAAACAAAAGAAAGAACAACGCAACGTCACAACATTTCATAAAAAGACAACTAAAACAAACTTCGAATTTAAGACAACTTAAAACTGATCAACAAAGACTAAACAACATTCTAGACCCATAAGATGACATGTGTAATACTCCTAGTAAAGAACCCTAACGTTTAAAACAAACATGACACTGACTGAACAAAGACACAACAACACAATGAAAGAAAAAATAAATGACTCAAACTAAATAAAAGATGAGGGTTGCTCCTTCAAATTGGTGCGCTGTGGGATGACCCTGGCAGAGATGGACCTGCCTGTGAAGTTCCCTCTTTCTCTCTCAAATCGTGCAGCATACCTTGCAATGATACTTTGATATTGGGGAGAAAGCCTCTAGCCCATGTACCTGCCTCCTGGGGAGTACATCTGTAAAGACTATTCTGATATCCTTCCACAGTTGCGAGCAAACTTGATAATTGGACTCTCAATTCTTCCACTTTGGCCCTCGCATCTTCATCCTGTCGGTCATTAAATATGCATTCTTCCTGCACTCTCTCTCTAAGCTGTATTGGTAATGGCCTACTGACACCCTGAGGTATGGATTGAAGCCAGACTACATATCTTTGAGTGTACCCGGGTTGTCTTGACCTATTTTGAAAGAATATACGCCCATTTTTGTCGCTTTAAGCCAGAATTACTCGTACTTGATTTCCCCTTTGGCTAATCCTTAAAGTATTCGATATCTCTTTGAAGGTCCAATATCAGTGGGATATCTTGCTCCCTAACCAACTGACACATTACCTTACTCGGACTGTAAGGCCTAAAAATTTTCTCATTTCGTGTTTTTTAGAGTAATTGGATGTGCCCCACCACTTGATCAACTTTCTGGGTACCTTGACAACCATAAGGACTCTAGACTTTATGGACAGATCCATCCTGTAATAACACATAAGACGTTACCACAAAAATTAGATAGGAGCAAAAATTCCCAACCCATGAGACTTTGACGCGTACATGTCGAAGGGACATGTCACTTTATGAATCCAAATTGTCGAACAGTACCACTGAATAAAATCAGCCTACTTAGCTAGGACAACTAACAACACTAGATTACGGGGAGAGAAATCTAGGTTAAGACTAAGACAAAGGCCAAAAATAAAGATTACCGAACCCATCGAGGTTTGCCTACGTATCTCGCCCCAAGGGGCGGGAATCAGGTATGCGTAGTTCATCTAGATTGGATAATTAAGGATTAAAGAACAGACTAAGACTTGACCTGAGAGACGCGATTACAAACATACGATGAAAGATATCAATAAAATCTTTTTGAGTTTTTCAATTTGACACTTCTCATAAAACAGACACCAACAATTATGAAAGAAATTTTTTTTTTGGGTATTTTCGTTATATGATATGTACAAAATTTCCACCATCTTTTTTGCATTTTCATTTTATAAAAAGCTCCTATTAAAAGAAATCTTTTTTGAAAATTTTAAATTATGGACGCTTACTAAAGAAACAAAGAAAAATATTTTTGATGTTTTTGTTTTTGACAAAATGAGTACAAAAGGTAAAAAAAAATCTTTTTGAATTTTTGAATTATGAAAAACAAAAGTAATAAAGAACACTAAAAGCTACGAAACCCTTTTTGGCTCACTTTTTCTCCTTTTTTTATTTTCTTCCTTTTTTTTAAACATACCTTACTTCTAATACTGGCTTTTCCTAAATCAGTTCATCAAATAAACACATTACCCTCAAAGATGCAACATTTAGCGTGTAGGGATGCTTTAAATGTGAGTCTCCTATAAAGAATCATGTGGGCCCCGCTAGGTATCAATATGATCCAGATAAGTATGACCTAAAGGTTGACCTACGATGGGGTTTACTAACAAGGTTGTTCAGGAGAGCATATGGTAAATAGTGACTACTTTGCTTTCCACCCACTCCATACATCCGACGGCTCCCCCTCCTAAAATAAGGGTGACTCAACTAGAGTTTGTGTGCACGACGTGCACTCCAGGACTTGTTGCAGAAAGAATGACTCGGGTTATACACATGATGCCAGATATAAAGCAGTAACACATACGATAAAAACTGTAAACAAAGAGCACGTGGGCACTCAACAATTATAAACAATAACAAAAAACAACACAAACAAAATGTATATACACTTATAGTGTCAAACTAAGCCGCTACAACTCCAAAAGATAAGCTCGAATTCTAAAATAGGTCCCCAGAGGAGTCGCCAGAGCTGTCACACCCCTTTTTTAACTCCAAAAAAGATTAATTCTAAAGTTTCAAAAGGGTTTTTATTGTTAAAGTGATAAAAGTAAAGATTTATTTCGAAAAGGACTTTTTATATTCAAAACTCAGAGTCGCCACTTGGCATAATCCGGTGTGCCAAGTCAGATTTGGACAATCCTTTTCAATTGCGAACAGAGATTCCGGCTAAGGAATTCTATTGATCGAGGGGAAGGTGTTAAGAACCCTTCAATCCCGTGGGTTGACCACGGTCGCTTGATGGAGCGTATCGACTGATTTGACACTAAAAATGTATAAACCACACAAAAACACACAAAACAATCAAACAAACAAAAACAAAGCAAAACAATCCAAAAATGTAGTGTCCAGTCCGAGTTATACAGTCCCAAAATATAAAAATACGAAAATGTAACTCCTATTCTAAACTAATTCTAAACTATGCTCCAATAGTTTACCCGATGCCTTGGGCCTTGATCACAAATATCCTCCGAGTACAAAATACTTCGGGGCATTCCCCGGCAAATAAACACAAATATCTCGGGGCATTCCTCATCCAAATGATACACTTGATCCAAATAAAATAACAAAAAAAGTTCAAAACACAGATTTAAACATTCGAAGCATTCAATCAACACATCACTCCTAAATTTTGCCTATCCGAACTTATATTGCCTAGCCATTTCAACATATCATAAATCTATCACGTTCATGCTTATCCCGAATTAAAGAAAATGGCAACGGAAAAAATTTAACTACAATCAACTTCTGTCATTTTCTTAATTACACCCCCAAATTTAATTCCCAACACATGCTTCGATTATCAAATTAATTTTTCAACTCGAAATCCAACATTAACAATATAAACATAACAACAATTAAAGCATGGTAATCATATGAATTTCACATTAATGACATCCAATATCCACCAAATCATCCAATCTCAAATATCGCCAATTCAACAAATAAAATAAAGAAGAAGAAAAAAAAAGAGTAAAGAGATGGACCTCTAGAGCTTTCGATTGATTTTAACAAGAGAAATAAGAGCCCATCCAAGAACCTCGAAGAATACCAATGAAATATCGACTCTCCAAATCAGTCGAGAAATAGTCCAAAAATACGATAACCCCAAATCCGGTATCGAAGATTGAAGATCGATGAAATTACAACAAAATAGCAATAAAAAAAAGACCAGATCGGTATCAAAAACCTTCAAAGTCATGATATCGGAAGATGAATGACGATTAAACGAGAACTAATGTCTCCGAAATCTTACTGAGAGCACGAAACCAGTCCAAATCTAAGCTTCGGTGAGCTGTGAAAGGAAAAAACTAACGAAAAAGGTTGAAATCCAGCAACTGTCCCACCGGAATAGTATCCAGAAACTAAAATAACTATATCTCTCTCTCTATCCGTCACCCTCTCTCTCAATCGGCTCTATTTTTATGGGTATGTCCGAATTAGTGTGCGATTTTCATGTGGTATGTGTGTGTGTTCTTAAAGATGAAGATGGATATGGTTTTTCGGTGGGGCTAGAGGTGTCTTTGATGAGGTTTTAGTGATGTTTTTCTATGTTTTTCGTGAACCAAGGAGAAAACCCAAAAATAATCCCCCCTATGCGTAAAGATATCTATATATAGACCGATTCTTTGCCACGGGAGTATGTTCTGTCCCTTTCCAGGAAGGTTCTAGTGGGTCCCTCTTTTTGTAGTGTATGCTAATCCCCCATGAGAGAAAAATCTGAGGGGAAAAATGAGGTAGGGCCACATGGGGTAGGGCAAAAATAATCCCCCCTATGCTAATTACGTGTCTACACCTGCCCATGGAGATCATCGTACCTATCCTTGAAACAGTTGTAGAAGTTGAGGTCCATTATCCTATCGACAGCATCATAAGCATCCGGGTACGCTAATTGTCTATCCTTCATAAGGCAGAGAATTTCATCAACATACTGTGGTATAAGAAGATAATTTTAAATAAGTTAGTAATGGTAAAAAATAAAAACATTATGGAAAGATTCTGGTGCAGAGGGCTCTTTAAATCAGTTCACAGATTACCCAGCTAACGTAACTTATGCAATAGATGTGTATTATTTTGCAATAGAATATCCAGCTCTTGCAACAGATTACACATATATTGTGTAGCTTCTTCTTCATGGAGTAGATTGGAAGGATAGGTTAGAAAAAGTAAACTTACATTATCCACATACCACACGCGTATATTTGTCATACTCCTGAGTCGTTGGAGTCAAATAAATGTATGGTGTATTCTTCTATAGGTTTTGTCTCATCGTTCTTGATCTCTTCTAGTTCTTTCTTCTCCTCATCACCAAGTACCGCGTATATGTCCACCTTCTACAGCGGCCCCTGAACTTCAACAACTCTTGGAGTGAAAAGAGTTGCAATTTTTGCTGTTTTCAGAACAGAAAGTATTTGTCTAATATTTCTTGTCTTCCTCCTGACTGCCACTGTAGGAATGTATGGCTCCCTCACCTTTTTGGATGGTATAACACCCCTCTTGGATTTCAACTCCTCGAAAGGTTCAGTAATAGCCTCTAGTTTTTCAAGGAGTTTATCCTCTCTGTCTTTGTATACTTTGCATTTGCAATGAGAATATGAGGGTGGAGAGGGGTGTAAGGGTGTAAGGGACCAGTGTAGGGGTAAGAGCGAATTGTGCAAGGGGTGTTTTGAAATGTATTTATTTTTTTCTGGGCACCAACATGCTCATAATCACGACTTGCAGCAGCAGTAACATCAGGATGGCTGCCACCATCATCAACAACTCCACCTGCAACACCCCCAGAAGAAGCACTCGAATCTGCTGTAGTAGGTTGGTCGTGAAGAGCTTCAACATTAGGCTGACCTTGCCTAACTGCTCTTCTTATGGATGCTGCTCCAGCCAGTTCCTTTTTTATTAACTCCACCGATGAGTCTTATTTTGTATCAACAAGACCTAGAGTAAGAAAAGAAGTCATCCCGAACTTATCAATAGTAGGCATAATCCAAGGATGCACAACCTATAAAAAAGACAAAAGGCATTTAAATCATATAATAATAATTTGCAGTCAGTTAGGTTACATATTAACACATCCAACTTATACAACAGATGATCTAGCTGCTGCAATAGTTGATCTGTATGTCACAACAGATTGACAATATATTGCATCAGACTACCTATTTGTTGAATAATTTGTAGTAGATGGTTAATCTGTTGAGTCAAGTTCAGAGAACCAGAGCAACAGATTGAAATTGTTGTTGACCCTATGAACTCATTCATCCCTAGTTCCACCTAAATCAGTTAAGTTTTATCTTAACATTAAGTTAGTGAGAACTCATTCATCCCTAGTTCCACCTAAATCAATTTAGGTACTAGCTTAATAATAAGTTAATGAGAATCTTTTCAACTCAGAGTGATCGATCGATGATTCGGGTTAGGATGAACATAATACCAACACCATGCAATTGCAAAGAATCAATTGAAGTTGTACTTGACCCTATGAACTCATTCATTCATCCCTAGTTTCACGTAAATTAATTACAATGAAATCTGTTGGAATAAACGACTGAGTTGTTGGAAATTTCTAAAAGATATTCATATCTATTGCAACAGATGACATATCTAATTTAATTATCAAATAAACATTTGCATCTGTTGTTACAGATACTGAACTGTTGGAAATTTTCAAACAGATATTGATATCTTTTGTAACAGATGATATATCTGATTTAATTATCAAACAGACATTTGCATATGTTGTCACAGATGATTTAGCTGTTGGAATATTTAAATATATATTAATATCTATTGTAATAGATGACATATCTGATTTAATTATCAAATAGACATTTGCATTTGTGAGTTGTTGGGATTTTTAAACAGATATTTGTATCTGTTGTAACAGATGACTGTGTTATTGGGATTTGTAAATAGATAGTGCTATCTGTTGCAATAGATGACATATCTATTTGAAAATCTTTTTTTCTTTTAATTTTAAAGCAAGCTTCTGTCCGGGTAGATAAAGTAGTACTACAAAATGCGGTAAAAAATGAAGAGTTTCTTGGATAACTCAAAAATGAGTTCATTGAGTAGTCTTATCTTGTATTTTCAATGTCACTAGTATTCTTCGTGCCCCTCAAATTATTAATGAATATTAATTATATTCATTAATGAATATTGAAACCCACGTTTACGTAGACTATACATATAGAATTATCTCCTCTCTCCTTCAGCTTCAATCCTAAATTTATTTTATTTATATCTTTTTCTTTCTTTCCTCTTTAGTGTTATCAGAGCCTTTTTCTCTCTTTTCTCTTCTCTTTCTCATAAAGATCCTTTAGTATCTAAACTGATCCATATTTTTCCTCGATTGAAATTGTTGTTTTGATCCCTTTTTGACATTAAGATATGGTTCACTATTGCTCTTTCATTCTCGTCTTCTTCTTTGCAAGTTATTTACATATATTTTTTTATTTAATTACCATTTACCTAGGTTATATTTATTTAAAAAGTGTGAAGAAACTTTTAAGTGTTGAATAAATGAATCGAGAATTTTTATTACAATATGCAAAAACGTCATCTGTTGGAAGAAGTTTAAAAGCCTTGTTGCCAGTATCATTTTTTTGTATGTATTTTGTTTGTTTCTTTGTTGTTGATGTTGCTATTGATGTTGGTGGTGGGGTTGGCATTTTTGGAACTTGTGGTGTGGTGTTGTTGATGGTGTTGGAACAAAGGATGTTGCATCTTTGTTGTTGATGATGTTGTTAATGGTATTGGAACAAATATTGTTGTTTATTTGTTTCTTTAGAAGACATTATTAATAATCTCTCAATATCAAGGAAGTCTTGTACGAAAGTCTTCAGAAGACATTCAAAAATAAGGAAGTTTTCAACAATGACTACACATAATTACCATCAACAACCTCACTAGATTCTCTTCTCGTTCAAAATAAAAGGCAGAAATATTTTCATTTGCGTTCACATGTTATTTATTTAACAAACCAAACAAAGATGAACTAAATCTAGCATTAGGTCATCTTTGAATGCTAGATTTAGTTCATCTTTGTTTGGTTGTTAAACAAATAAAATGCGAATGCAAATGAAAATATTTTTGCCTATTCTTTTGTACGAGGAGTGAATCTAGTGAGGTTGTTGATGCCGTAATTATGTATAGTCATTGCTGAAAACTTCCTTATTTTTGAATGTCTTCTGAAGACTTTCGTACAAAATTTTCTTGATATTGAGAAATTACTAATAATGCCTTCTGAAGACTTTTGCTCTGGCAAGATTACTGCTGACGGTGTAGACTTTTGCATGGCGAATATCTTGTCATCAGCAGAAATTCTTGCAGTAGCAAAAGTCTTAAGAAGACATGACTAGGAATCTCTCAATATCACTTGATATTGACAGATTTCTGTTGATGCCTTCTGAAGACTTGTGCACTGGCAGCATTTCTGGCGACGGTGTAGACTTTTACATGGAAGATATCTTGTCATCTATATTAGGGAAGAGCGATCAACAAAAAGGATGAGAGATTGAGCTCAGTTGATTTGTCCACTAACTCGAGCAAAGTTTTTTGATAGGGTAATGAGTCTGGAGTTACGTAATATTTGATAGGCTTGGTAGAGTCCGTTTAGATCAAACATTACGTAACTCCTTGCTTATTAATTTATCAATTCCTTTGAAGGTTGATTGAGAAAGATGCATCTAGAAACCCTCGATAAAAGTGAGTTGTTCAACTGTTGGGACCACATCTTGAGTGTGCATCAACACATTTTGACCTAAATTAAACACAGCGACCCTCCATGTATCCTTTAAGGCTTCTGAAGTAAGTGTTCTAAAGGCCTTCTTAAATGCCACAACTTTGAAGGTAGTGTTCCTAATCGAGCTCACAAGACACCAGAAACTCTATACCAACTTCAAAGACGGCAACGACAAGCTTGGATACCAAATCAAAAAGATGGAGGCAAGCTTGAAAATTATTGGAATTCACATACTACAGCAAACCTCTAATCTTCTCCAAGAAATGTTGAAAGAATGCTAAGGCAAGAAAACAAAATCAATTAATCCATATTGCTACGGAAGTAATGATACTCAATTTTCCTTTCAATCTTGTTTATGGTTCCGATCAGATCAATAGCAGTGTACCTAATCGAAACCACAAACAAGAAGGCATGAGATGCAATTTAAAATTCAGAAATTGTTGCCTTCACTTAGATTCCTTACTTTAACTGCAGTTGCTGTTGGCGCAAGTTTTCTAGATTTACTGTATATCATTTCAACCCTCGATGCCCGTAAGGCTGCTTTATTGGTCTTCTGCTATTTTCCATCTAGGTGATAATCCCGACCACACTACCTAGTCGCAGCTCCCTAGAAAAGTGTCCATCTGCATTATTTTTCTTTTAGAGAGACAACAAACAAATTTACATTATCGAATACACTTTCATATTTGCACTTGATTCAAATTTATCATATTTTAAGATAATTTCATCGGCCAGATTCGCTAGAAGTTACTTTCTACCCTATGTCTCTTCTTCAATTAGCTCTCAGATGATATAGTCTTTCATCAACTTTGTTTTTCCTCGCAGGCATTTGCCTTCGGCACCTTCTGGCGTATAATCATCTTCTCGATCAACCCTTCCATATAAATTTGGGCCAGGGGAATTTCTATTGGTTTTTCATTCTTGTTTGATGCAGTGCGAGGCTTCGAAGGCCTTCTCAAAGTCCAATGCACACTTAAAGTCCAATCGCTATTGGATCTCTGCAATGACACCAAATATTGATCCCTTCTCAAAACTTGACACGTATAAACACGAGCAACAACCGTCAGTAATTCGTAACAGGGTATCTGCACCATCTTCATGGGGCCCTCAGCCTTATCAATTCAAACCCATCAAACTTAACTATACAATACGGGATCTTTTTTGAATGATCAGTGTGTAATCGGTTAAAAACTGCATTCATAAAAATAGTGTACTTTATGTGTGTTATCCCGATGACCTTATCAGTAATATTTAACTCCCACACATTACAGTGGATCTATCTATCTGCACGCACTTTATTCTTCCTAGCCCATCTATGACTTAAATTGATTAAACAGATGACTAGCAAGTTGCAACAGATGCCACATATGTTTAAATTATGAAATAATTACAGATATCTATTACGATAGATGATTAATCTGTTGCAACATATGACATATCTGTTGAAAAAGCAAATAGATATATCCATCTGTTGCAATAGATTATCAATATGTTGTAAGTTATCTAACAGATGGAATATATTTTGCAACAGATTACCCATCTGTTAAATTTATTTTAAAGCAATTTTCTTTTCTTTCCAAAATACAATAAAAGATAAAATGTTGTATTTAGATCCATTTTTTTAATTTACATACTCAAAAATTCACTAGTTTTATTTAATAAAGGGATATGAACAATCAAGGCTTTTTGTTTGAGTAACCCCTTCCAATCCAATCATTTATAAATAGGTCTCTCCGGTCTCCTTACTCACTCTCACTCGTTCATTCTACTATACTTACAATATAAATATGGTTGATCCAGATTCGTACAAGAAGATTCATATCGAGTCCTTGCGAGAACTTCAAAGGCAGTTTGATGAACTGCAGAGGAATTTGGTCGACTTCAGAGCAAGGCTGAGGAGGGCCCTGCTGCTGTCGGATAAAAATTATTTAGTTGACAATAATAATAATAATAATAATAATAGTAGTAGTAGTAGTAGTAGTAGTAGTAGTAGTAGTAGTAGTAATAATAATTAGGTTATATTTTTTCTTTTAGCGTATGTATGTATGTATGTATGTATGTATGTATGTATGTATGTATTTTCCTCCTTTTGTATGTCGGATCTACCCAAGGGATTCAAATATCTATGATTGGACATGGTGGTCGACTTTGAATTTTTAATTCTTATTTAGTATTTAATTATCATTCTGTTTATTCCTTATTCTCAACATATCGATGGAGGTTAATCTGATGCGATAGATCGATCATATGTTGCAATAAGCAGTTATTGATAAAAAAGGGTTATTGTTATTGAGAGGGTGAAAAGACATGACTTTCCGATTATTTAATATGAAAAATGGTTTGTAAATAAATAATAAGGAAATAAATGATAAACATAATTTATAACCGTAACAGAACGGTTATTTAATTTTAATAACTGATTGTGACTCTTCCACATATTTTTTTTTAAATCTATATTTTTAATTTATATAATAAAAAGGTCACCAAATTTGGATTAAAAAGATATGTTGATTGTTAAAAAAGATAGATTATATGTGCAACAGATTATCGATTTATCGCAATAAATGGTAATCTGTTGTCACAGATGGGTAATCTGATGCAATAGATATATAATCTATTGACACAACTCAATAAAAACAGTTACTGAAAATAACTTATCAAGTTATAACTTTCCACAATAATCAAAAAGTCACCAGTTTGAATGTAATTAATAAATGGAGGTGAACAGTCGCGCTTTTTATTTTTGAATCTATTTTTTTAATTTATATAATAAAAAAGTCACCAAATTTGGATTAAAGATAAATATATCATGATTATTAAAAAGATATATATTGCAACAAATATATTATCTGATGCGACAGATTGTAGATTTGTTACAACAAATGGTATATCTGTTGTCACAGATGGGTTATCTGATGCAAAAGATATATAATTTGTTTCCATAAATCAATAAAACTGGCACCAGTATTAATAAATGGAGGTGAACAGTCGAGCCTTTTTTCCTAACTCATTCAAATTCAGTCCTCTATAAATAGGTCCTTCCTTACTCATCATTCTACTACACATATTTATTTATTTCTTGCTCTTGTCTTTCATATTACACCTTCAACTACTTTCTCTTCAAGGATTTGATAACTTTCCGTCTTTGGTAATTTTTTTCTTGCTTTTTGTGTAAATATACGTTGTATTACTTTACTTTCGGATTCTTTTCTTTACTTTTATTTTTGCATTTTTTATCAATTTATGCATGTTCTAGACATGGCTGATCCAGTGTGGGATGTCGCTATTTTATGATATGTCATAAGGAAACTGCAGGGGCAGGTTCATGATATACAGTGGGAGTTGGCCGCTGTCAGAGTAAGGATATTGTGGGAGATCCGCAGGATGAGGAGGACATTGCTTCTGCCGATCGAAGATTGGCCGGCTGGCGATAATAATAATGACGAAGATGATAATAATAATAATTAGATTATTTTGTTTCTTTCTTTTTAAGTCTATGTATATGTATTTTTGTTTTTTTTAGTTTAATAAAAAATTATGTTTGATCAACTTTGACGTTTTAATTCATATTTAATTTTCATTTTGTCTATTATCTTCTCAACAAACATGTCAATGATTAGACATAAGGAATAATTTTGAATCTAGTAGCAATAGCAAGATTTAAGATTTATCTGTTGGGTTTGTGGCAGGGGTTGATTTGTGTTGTTTCAAACAGATTACTCATATGTTGCAACAGATACGCAGTCTCTTTCAACAGATAACTAGTTTATTTCAACAGATAACTAGTCTGTTGCACGGCTTTGACATTTTAATTCATACTCCCTTCGTCTCAAATTAACCCATCCCAAATTGAGATGACACATTGATTAAGAAAAATAATTAATAACATGACTAGTTTACCATAATACTCCTGTTAAATGATGTTTACATTTTAATTTGAAGAAAAAGTGATTAATGCAAAAGGTAAAATATGAATTTTTTTTATCTCTTCTTGATTAATGAAAAAAGACAAGTAAAATGAGAAATCAAATTAGGAAATTTGGGGTGGGTAATTTGAGACAGAGAGAGTATTTAATTTTTGTTCTGTCTATTATATTCTCAACAAACATGTCAACGATTGGACGTAAGAAATACTTTTGAATCCAGTAGTAATAGCAAGAGTTGAAACACATTGGTTATCTGTTGGGTTTGTGGCAGGGCTGATTTGTGTTGTTCTAAACAGATTAATCATCAGTTGCAACAAATAAACAGTCTGATGCAACAGAAAATCAGTTTGATGCAATAGATAACTAGTCTATTGCAATAGATAAATCTTCTGCTGCAACAGATTAATCATCTGATGCATCAGATGAGTGATCTATTTAAATTGTGGGCACTTATGTTGGATTATGATCGAGTTTTATTCATTTTTGGAAAATACCAGTAACTGTGTACCTAGATGATAAATTCGAATAAAAATCATAAATTTTACTTACCAAAGTCACCTATGAAGTAATGCCAAAGTGGAAAATGATGTAGGAAATAAAATTTGACCAAAGAAATTGGTCAGATAGTAGTAGTAGTGGTAACAACAAAAACAACAATGGTCAACAAGAAGAAGATGAAGATGATGATAATGAAGAAGAAGATGATGAATAAAGCCGTAGCAATAATGAACAACAATAATCATGAAGAGAGAGAAAACAACAACGAATGAGAAGAGAGAGAAACACGTCTTCCCCCTTTCTGTTATATTAACTAACATTTGGATCAAAGTATAAATTAAAAAACTTATGAGTTATTTTCAAACTTTTCCAACTTTCTTAATCCATAATAAAGTAATTGTCACCTCCACTCAATAATTAAGACTTATGTCACCTACACCTCATTTTAAAACTCTTTTGTCACCTACAGCCCAAAGCCCCAACTAAGGTTAGTCGGGATTTAATACAAAAGAACAGAGTCTCATTTCGGAGATGAAAATTACAGTCTTTAATAGTTCTAGAAAAATAAGTTTCTACAATATCTGTGCACACCGCTTGATGTGCACACATAGGTAAAACTTCAAAAAAAAGATGTCTCCAGTCGGATAATTGAGGCAGCCCCCACTTTGTCAATGCATCAGGAATACCCTATAGCAGTGAAACACCCTCAGATTTTCTAGCCTTATTAGCTTTGACCTGCATTCATCAATAATTCCACTATATAATGGGTTACCAAAGGATAACACAAACAAGACTTCCTGAGAATTAATGTTGATATCAATAGGAACCAATTGGTAGTCCTTGTTTTGCGAAAATTTTGACTTTTGAGAGAGAGTCGCCACTTAATTTTGAAAAGGAATTAAGAAACCTTTAGAGAGTTACTTCAAACGATTCTAAATAGGAAAATCATTCTAAGTTAGAGATTCTAGATAAGTGGTTCATATTAACATTTTAGAAAGGTGTTCGGCACCTAAAATGTCCGCTAACTTGCGGTTATCCGGACTGTTTGAAAATCGTCTTTTGATTAACTTCGAAAAGATTAATTTTTGAAAAAAAAGCAATTTTAGAAACATTTTAGTGTTTATGCAAAACCAGTTTTTAGCGACTTGACAAGGGATTCAACTAGGTTCGCAAAGCACGTAAAACAAATAAGCAAATAGAAAAAGAGAGAGGAGAGAAGTAGTGATTTAGGCTTTTAATCCCAAACCGTCGACCCTGTCCTAATCTAGTTGGGTTTTTGACCCATTTTTTCACCTATCCTAATTCTATGTTTGTGAGCCCTTTTTGGCTCGATTTTCACTCTACCTGTATTAAATACAATTTTGGCTTCGTGGCCCAAATGAATGAATAAATAAATAACTCATGAATAAATAAATAAAGGCAAAAATGGAAAATAATGGGACTTTAAAGCCTCCTTTCGCCGCCTAGAAGATGAGACTTTAACCCGTTCCTCCTTCTTCCGACTCCATGCTTATTCGTACTATATAATGGGCATTCAACGTCTTCTAAAAGAGGTGGACCTCAATGGACCATTTCCTAATGCAAGAGAAAAGATTTCAATTGGACTCCTGATCAGGTTCATGCAAAGAAAATATGAGTGAATTAATGCTTATTCTAAATTTTCAACCGACACACAAAAG
>NC_061116.1:201286546-201334216 GCF_002878395.1 Capsicum annuum | reverse complement strand
TCAAGTTTCCTAAAGCTTGAGAATTACATGAGAATTCAGGCCACTTGCAGGTCATAAAGCTTGATTTTAAGTATGATTTTCAAGAGAATTCACCAGTTATCTTGGCTTTAGAGTTTTTGATGAAACCGAGAAGTTGGGGAATGAAGGGATTTGGAGGGAGGTTGGAATGCAATCGAGTTTTCTACATAGAGCCCGGCATACATATCCCCAAAATTTTAGGGAATCAGACTGCTTGCAGTTCAACTAGATTGGTAGAAAATATAGTCTTCTATTTCAGACGATCTTTGGCTCGGAATGAATGACAAGTTAATGAGTTGTGGAAAAGAGGCTTGTAACCTCTTAACCATAAACATGGAGCTCTTCACATCCATAGGTAAGAATTTACGTGGGCATAATTTCCAAAACTCTAGGACTCCTATCACTCGAATTTGGGAGAAAGAGAAAGTTACCCTCTATATGAGTTAAGAAATATCCCGAAGCTGAAGCTGAGACTTAGAACATCCCAAAATATCCACATTCCTTCTAACAGGGGTGTAGTTGGATGGTAGTGGGGATCATCCTTTAGCTTGCGTCCAAAGAGTTTGACGTCCCTCTCTAGACTATGTCCCGTTTTGTTGCTAAGAAAGAGTTCCACGTTGTGCTACGTCCTTTTTAGAGTCGTCCGCATCTGTGGGTTTGATTTGAGATTTTCATCCTCTCGGATGCTCTCGGCAATATCTCAAACAAAATTGTTAGTGCTAAAAATAATTCACAAAAGAGGTATATAGTCTTTTACCATATCTCCACGAGAGTTGTGGCCTGAAAAACGGAGTCATCTCTTCATGTACCAGTTAAGAATAAAATAAATACAAAAAACACAACAACCCTCTTGGTTGTTGTATAATTATGACATTTTTCGGTTGAATATGTCTTCAAAGTGGGGTAGCCCTTTTGGACACCGGTGATACTTTATGCAGAACGGTCCCTACAACCTTGTAATCTTGTGCTGGTGTGGTAACCCTTTTGTTTACCTATATCACTTGTTGTATGTGGAATGATAACCTCTCCGGTTATAGCCGATAATCGATTTATAAATTTCCCTTAAATTGTCAATATTTGGATAATCTTGTGCATTATTTGATGTTGGATATGAGGCGACTTACAGATATCCTTTGAATTGCTAGATTTTAGGTAATCCTGTATATTATCCAACCTTGGAAAAGAGATGGCTTACACATATCCCTCCAATCGCTAGCTCTTAGGTGTTCCTGCACATCATCCGACCTTGGATACAATATGACTTATAGATATCTCTCAAATTATTAGTCCTTGGGTAATCCTGCACATAATCGATCTTAAATATGACGCGGCTTATAGAGAACTCTTGGACGTATCAATTTGATAATCTCGCATATTCTCCAGTAAGGATTTAGTTGCGACTTATGGATAACCTTCAGACTATCGATTTTTGGGCGATCTTGCACACTATCCAGTTAAGATGTCGTTGTGTCTTATGGATGACCTACAGGCTATCAACTTATAGGTGATCTTGCACACTATCCCATTTTAAATAATATGAATTATAGATGATCCTCAAATTGTCGATTTCTAGAAAATCTCATATATCATCCGTCTTTAGACACCGACTTAAAAGCATGCCTTCAAATCTTGTGCTCTTGATGCATTCAGATGCTGATACATAAAATGATGAGATATCCTCGATGCCAATGTTTATGTATAGCGTGTCAATAGATATTAAATGATGATGATATCCTCGACGCCAGTGTTTATCTCTTGGGTATCAACAGATATGAAATGTTGATGACATCTTCAACGCCAGTATTTATGTCTTGTGTGTCAAAAGATATGAAATATGATGATATCCTCAACGCCAACATTTATGTCTTGCATGTCAATAGATATAAAATGGCTTTCTCGACAAATAATATGAATGGCCCTCTTGGCAAGGATATGAAATGGCCCTCTTGGCAATGATATGCAATGGCCCTCTTGGCAATGATATGCAATGGCTCTCTTGGCAATGATATGAAATGGACCTCTTGGAAATGATATAAAATGGCCCTCTTGGCAATGATATGCAATGGCCTTGTTGGCAATGATATGCAATGGCCCTCTTGGCAATGATATGCAATGGCCCTCTTGGCAATGATATGCAATGACCTTCTTGCCAATGATATGAAATGGCCCTCTTGGCAATGATATGAAATATCCCTCTTGGCAATGATATGAAATGGCCCTCTTGCCAATGATATGAAATGCCACTCTTGGCAATGATATGCAATAATTCTTCTGGTAAATTAAAAATAGTTTCACCTAAAATTATTTGTCAGGGTCTTGCTTTCTACATGTACCTATACTCAAGGTAGACGATTAGTAGACACAAAGTCGCTTTTGCTAGCGACTATTTTATAGAAAAATTCTAAATATAATATTTGTAAAGAAGACAAGGCACTTTTGTTTGTCTTCCATGATCTCAAGAAATGAGATGGACAATTCAAAAGGTCCTCAATAAATGGGTATTAAACCCTTTTTTAAGGCTATCCAAAAATATCGTTCTTGAGCATTAGTGCTCTGGTGTGGCTCCCATTTTACTCGAAAATTTTTGAAAGAGACTCTCATTTTTATGTATTGGTCCATGTATTCACAGAAAAATAATTAGTTTGAGTAAAACTACTCCGTGTTGACCTTCTTTGATTCTTTATTTGCTCCACGCTATCTTTTGGGTACTTTGTCATGTTGGGACTTCCACCCCTGACTCCCTATCCTAATTGATGTCTAGGCAGTTATGTCATGTGCTAGATCAACGACTATCTTTCTCTTGATTCTGACAATATCTGACATTTGATGGAGGATTGCTTGGGATTCAGCATTGTCGAGGATCTCTACCAGAAGTTTTGTCAAAGATGGAGATTCAATCTTCCTACACTTTATCACAGGTGGTGATTCTACAATCTCAACTTTGACCTCTAAAGCTGGGACATTTGAAACATATTTCAATATATTAGTGGAAATTTTGAGGACCACCTCAAAATTTCTGCCCCAGTTTAAAGTAGTGTGAGATGATGTCATCTCGAGTGGATCTGAAGTCCTTGTTGGTCTTCATTCTCCTTGTTGATCTTCTCTTGTGAATTTTTGAGATTCCTTCTCAAAAATTCTGCCCCAGTTTCTATTTTCTAGGGTTATATAACCGAGCCGTTAAGCCGCCTACGTATCCCGTTGAAGCAGGAATCAGGTCAAATGTAGTTCAAGACTACGCTAGGGATATAAATAGAAAAATCTAATGGATTGACCGAAGCCGACATAGGCCGCCTACATATCTCATTCTTGATAATTCAGGTCATCACGTATTTCATACATAAATGGAAAGGATAAATTTTCCTAAGGGGTTGACCGAAGCCGACACAGGTCGCCTACGTATCCCTTTATGGGAATTCAGGTTAAACGTAGTTCGTACAAAAACATAAAGGGGTTCTAGGCAATTACACATCATAAAACACATTATTACACGGAGATTACAGATAAACTAAGAACCACAAAACTAGAACGTCCTTCAAACATAGTAACTTTTTACCACATCAGAATTGATTGGTTTGGTCCACTCTTGGCCATCCATCTAAGACAAAATCAGAGCCCCTCCAGATAGTACCTTGCAAACTATGTATAGACCCTGCCAATTTAGAGCGAACTTTCCCTTGTACTCTTCTTGGTGAGGGAGTATGCATTTGAGAACTAATTGCCTAACTTCAAATGTTCGAGCTCTCACTTTCTTGTTAAAAGCATGAATCATCTGATGCTGATATAACTGACCATGACATACGACAACCATTCTCTTTTCATCAATCAACATGAGTTGTTCACAACGAGCGCGAACCCATTCTTTATTACTTAGTCTGGATTCCTGAATAATCCTCAGGGAAGGTATTTCAACCTCAGCAGGTATCACAACTTCATTCCCATAAACCAATAGATAAGGGGTCACCCAGTGGAGGTTCGAACTGTTGTGCGATACCCTAGCAAAGCGTAAGGCAATATCTCATGCCATGATCTATCATTTTTTATCATCTTTATCAAGATCTTCTTGATGTTCTTACTGGCAGCTTCCACGACTCCATTCATCTGTGGACGATATGTGGTCGAATTGCGATGCATTATTTTAAATTGATCAAAAATCTCATTCATCAAGTGACTGTTCAAGTTTGCCCCATTGTCAGTAATGATCGATTCTGGCACTCCAAATTGGCAAATCAAGCTATTCCTGACGAAATCTGAAACCACTTTCTTGGTGACAGCTCTATATGAAGCAGCTTCGACCCACTCAGTAAAGTAGTCAATAGCAACCAAAATAAATCTATGCCCATTCGATGCTGGTGGCTCTATTGGTCCGATAGCATCCATGCCCCAAGCTACGAAAGGCCAAGGTGAATTCATCGCATGAAGCTCATGTGGAGGCATTCGAATCAAATTTCTGTGTATCTGACACTTTGGGCACTTCTGCACATAGCTGCTACAATAATTTTCCATAGTCATCCAGAAATAACCGGCTCTCAGGATCTTTTTAGCAAGGGAAAACCCATTCATGTGGGGCCCGCAAACTCCAACGTGTATTTCTTTTATCAATTTATTGGCTTCTGCAGTGTCGACGCATCTTAAGAATCCTAAATCTGGAGTCCTCCTAAAAAGGATTTCACCACTTGGAAAATAGTTCTTTGCCAAATCCTGGATTGTCTTATTTTGGTTATTACTGGCCTCTTCAAGATATATTTCAAATTCTAAATACCTTTTAATATCATAGTACCATGGCTTTCCATCAGGCTCCTCTTCAACGTGTGCACAATGCGCGGGTTGCTCCTTCAAGCTTATCTCCAAAGGATCAATGTAACACTGATCTGGATGCTAAATCATGGAAGATATAGTAGCCAAAGCATCATCAAACTCATTTTGTATCCTTGGAATATGTCTGAAATCAACTTCTTTGAATTTTCCACATAATTCATGCACCAACTCTACATAAGGAGTAATTTTGGAATTTCTTATCGCCCATTCTCCTCGTACCTAGTGAATCAGCAAATTTGAATCCCCGATGACTAGCAATTCACAAACACCCATATCAAGTGCTAGTTTGAGACCTAGGATGCAAGCCTCATATTCGACCATGTTATTGGTGTACGAGAAATGTAACTTAGCGGTTACCGAATAGTGTTGGCCGATTTCTAACACCAACACTGCTCCGATTCCTGAACCTTTGAAGTTGACCACTCCATCAAAGAATAACCTCCATCCAGGGTAAATTTCTGTAATGTCTTCTCCCACGAATAAAATTTCCTCATATGGAAAGCAAGTTCGAAGTGGCTCATATTCATCATCAACTTTATTCTCTGCCAAATGATCTGCCAAAGCTTGCCCCTTGATTACCTTTTGAGTTACATACATGATGTCAAACTCGCTCAGCAACATTTTTCACTTGACTAGCTTTCCCGTGGGCATGGACTTCTGGAATATATACTTTAATGGATCCATTCTTGAGATGAGGTATGTTGTGTAAAACGACAAATAATGCCTCAACTTTTGTGCGGCCCAAGTCAAAGCACAACATGTCCTTTCTATAAGAGTGTAACGGGCTTCATATGGTGTAAACTTTTTACTCAAGTAGTAAATGGCTTTCACTTTCCTACCGGTCTCATCATGTTGCTCGAGGACACATCCAAAAGTATTTTCTGAGACTGACAAGTAAAGCAATAATGGCATTCCTTCTCTTGGCAGAACCAAAATCGGCGGTGCAGATAGATATTCCTTGATGCGATCAAAAGCTCTCTGACATTCTTCTGTCCACTCATTCAATGCATTTTTCTTCAACATCTTGAGAATTAGATCGCATATGACTGTCGACTGAGCGATGAACCTGCTAATGTAATTCAAATGACCCATGAAACTCATAACTTCCTTCTTGGTCCTCGGTGGTGGCAAGTCCTGAATTGTCTTGATTTTGGATGGGTCTAGCTCGATGTCTCTTCTGCTGACTATGAACCCCAGCAACTTCCCTGATGGCACACCAAAAGCACACTTAGCAGGATTTAAATTCAAACTATACTTTCTTAATCTATTGAAGAATTTCTCCAGATGGGTCAGATGATCCAAACTCTCACGGGATTTATTAATTATATCATCCACATACACCTCAATCTCTTTCTGGATCATATCATGGAAAATCATCGTCATATCCCTCATATATGTTGCACCTACATTTTTTAGACCAAAAGGCATTACCCTATAATGATAAATACCCCAGAGAGTAATAAAAGTCGTCTTTTCTGTATCTTCCTCATCCATCAATATCTGATGATACCCGACGAAACAATCAACGAATAACTATATTTCATGCTTTGCACAGTTATCGATAAGGATGTGGATGTTGGGAAATAGAAAATTATCTTTAGGACTGGCTCTATTCAAGTCTCTATAGTCAACACAAATTTGAATCTTGTTATCTTTCTTCGGCACTGGGATGATGTTGGCTAGCCACGTTGGATATTTTGTGACCTCCACAACCTTAGACTGGATTTGTTTTGTTACTTCTTCCTTGATCTTTAGACTTAAATCTGGCTTGAATTTCCACATTTTTCTTGACTGGATCAAACTTTGGATTTATCGGCAACTTATGCGACACAATGCTGGTGCTCAATCCCGGCATATTATCATAGGACCAAGAAAACACGTCAATATACTCCCACAATAGGTGAACGAGCTCTCTCTTTTGTGCTTCCTCCAGGTGGACACTGACACTTGTTTCTTTGATTTCATCATGATCTCTTAGGTTGACTATTTCAGTTTCCTCTAGGTTGGGCTTCTCCCGATTCTCAAACTCTTCTACATCTTCAACTAATCGTTTCTCATCACCTCCCTTTCAATCATCATCATTCCCCTCATTTTGTTCGTCTAAGCTTTGACATGACATGACATTGGCAGGTTTTGAGTTATGTTACTGTAATAAATAAACAAACCGAGTTAGATGATAACAAGATAATAATAAAATGTACGAATAGTGGTATTTCAAAAAATAATTTATTATTATTATTATTTTTTATTTTATTTTCAAAATAAGGGAAGGCCTTTTCATTAAAATTTGAGAGATAATTACAAACTATGGCTTATGACTCGCG
This sequence comes from Capsicum annuum, assembly GCF_002878395.1. Classification (NCBI taxonomy): domain Eukaryota; kingdom Viridiplantae; phylum Streptophyta; class Magnoliopsida; order Solanales; family Solanaceae; genus Capsicum; species Capsicum annuum. Next base: position 201,327,059 of record NC_061116.1, on the reverse strand, counting down.
CAAACACAAGCCCATGCCTTTTGAAAGAAGTAAAATACGAAAAGAAAATTTAAGATGTAAAGGGTGGATCGCAGGGCCTCATCCGGATCATCACCAATTTTAAAAAACTATTAGTAATTGCCCTTTCATCTACCACGATGGGTGACGGGTTATGAATGAAGTAGAGGTCCAGTTTTGCAAGGCCTCCCCTGGTACAATCTTCTTCACCCCACTGGACTTTGGAAAATCTTCTGGTACAACATTGCATCCCTCGAATAGATTTCCTATCCCATCCCCAAGACCATCATCATTCGACATCTCACGCACTGGAAATGACTGGTACAGGAGCGTTAAGGGCCTAAACAGACTCACCTCTGACTTATTCTCAATCTCATCCTCCTTTGTAGGCTAATATCCTAACCCATACTTAGAGGCCTTCTCTGGGATCATAATAGGCTTAAAAATTCCTTGCAGACTCTACACAAACCCTGACCAGGCTTGAATCTATTTCTTAACATCACTGTCGCAATCATTTTGTAGACAGAAGGCATTGGCGCTTTGAGCGTCAGATCCTTCTCCACAACATTTACAATTTCCACTGTATAGAAACTACTACCCTTTGGAACATCTTCAATCACCGACACATAACCATTGGGATGATCCGCTCAACTTTCTTCCCCTTGGATGACTAATTCATGATCCTCCCAAATGAACTTCAATAGTTGATGAAGGGGTGATGAAATGGCCTTTACACCATGTATCCATGGTCTTCCCAAGAGCAGGTTGTAGCTAGGATGAATATCCATAACATGAAACTTAGTTTGGAAATCAGCAGGTCCCATTTGGATGTACAAATCAATTTCTCCTATGGTATCTCTCTGCACCTCCATCAAATGCTCTCACATTTACGTGACTTTGATGAATTTTTACCAAATCATATCCCATTTAAACTAACGTGGAGAGAGGAAAAATGTTCACACCAGATCTGTCATCTATCAATACTTGATTAATCGCATAGTCTCAGCAAATGACAGTGACATGCAAGGCTTTGTTGTCCATCGCTCCCTCAAATGGCAACTCTTCATCACTGAATAATATTCGATGATTCCCCACAATATTTCCTATCATCACAACCAGGTTCTCAATAATCGTTCCTGCGGGAACATACGCTTCATCCAAGACCTTTGATAGAGCTTGTCGATGGTATTGCGAACTCATTAATAATGCCAAAACAGAAATTTAGGCTGGAGTATTCTCTAAATGTTTGACAATTCAATAGTCTTTTGGTTGCATATGCCTCCAAAATTCCTCAGCCTCCCCTTCAGTGATTGGCCTTTTCTGTGAATCTCTTTTGTTTATTAATTCTTCAGGGATGTAGCATCATCCCGATCGCGTCATCCCTTGGGCAACAACGGTCTGTACAATAAATTCCTTCCTTGGCGGGGAAGTGTACACTTGGATCGGGGCCGTCATTACTATAAATGGGGCTTTCTCATTGACACTTAAAGAAGCCACAACTCTCTCTATATTTTCTACCTCTTCCGCCCTTTTGCACTTTTCTGAATTCACCTTAGTAATAGTCTTACCAAACGTCCATTCTCCTTCAATTTCAATCATGTTAACTGTAGGTCCCCCATGATTAGGCAATGAGTTACTGTTGACATTTAGCATCGGTGACTGAAGCGTGATGACCTTTTGATCAATCAGATCTTGGATCTTATGTTTCAAGGTAATACAGTTCTCGATATTGTGCCCAGCTGCTCCTGAATGATAGGCATAATTTTGATCAGGATGATAAAATCAGGAGTTGGGATTAATAGGCTTTGGCTGGATCGGTTGTAAATGATTGGCATTCTTCAATATTTCAAATAGTTGGGTGCGACTTTCAGCCAGCGGCGTGAAGTTTTGAGGAGGTTTCTTTTCGATGTTTAGACGCGGAGGGTTATAATGATTCTGATTTGTAGGATGAGGCACTTGATGATAATTTGGAGGTGCTTGGATGTTTGTTCGATTGTTTGAAAGAGTGGATTGGACATGAGGATGATAATTTGGCGGTGGAACTTGATATTGAGGAAAAATATTTGGCTGTGGAACTTGGAATTGGGATTGGGCATTTGGGAGTAGAACTTGGTACTGGGGTTGGCTATTTGGGAGTGAAGTTTGGTACTGAGGTTGGGTGTAGAATACTTGCTGAAAGTTTGGTGACGACGGAGAAGAGAAAATATTCCTAGAGTTGAACCTCTTTTTTATTTTTGCAATAGAATCAGCAGAAACCGTGCCTCCATCCTCATTTTTCTTCTTCGAGAACATAGCAGTTCCGGACGATGTTGGGGTCTTGGCAATTTTTCTTGTACGAATACCTTATTCCAGTTATTCTCATATTTTTACCAAATCTGCAAAATTCGCCCTGACAGCGGACACCATCCTGGTATAATATTCTCCTTCTTGAGCGCGAGAGAACACAGATACTACTTCTTCCTCAGACTTGGGCGGTTGCATTTTGGCAGCTTCCTTTCTCCAACGGAAAGCATAGTCGCGAAGACGCTCATCACTTCTCTGTTTGATCCGATCTAGTGAATATCGGCCAGGGACTATTTCAATGTTAAACGCGAACCTATCAAGGAAACCCTTGGCCAATTCTCTCCAACTAGTCCGTCTTTTCAATTCCTGAGACATGAATCATTCGAAGGCTTCGCCACTTAAACTCCGGCTGAACAAACGCATCAATAATGCTTCATTTTACCTACCCCCACCATTTGATCACAATACCTTCTCACATGGGCCATTGGATTTTTGGTACCGTTGAACACTTCAAACTTGGGGACTTTGTACCCTTCTGGTAGATCTACTCCAGGGTGAACACATAAGTCATCGTACCCTAAAACGTCGTGGTACCTCTCTCCATGAGATTCTTTGATCCTCATGATCTCTTCATTTATTGCTAGCAACTTCATCTGATGCTCGGTCCTCCACTCTTTTTCTTTCTCTTCGTAATGGTCTATCTCGGGATTAAGAAGGGGATTATAAATGTTGGGGGATATGATAGCATGAGAAGGATTTGGAAGGGAGGCTTGATTTTACGGATGAAAGGGAGTTGGTTGGTAAGTGGGGAGGACGTTTTGAAATTTAGAAAGGTTTTATGGAATTTGCAAGTAGTTTGGTGGTATCTGAGAAGGATTTTACAAATTTGGAAATGAATTTGGTAGATTCAGGGATAGATTCGATGGAATATTCGGGAATGGATTTTGTGGATTTGGGAGTGAATCTTGTGGATTTCGGCTTGAATTTTTTTGATTTGCAAATAGGTTCTGGGGATTTGGGAATAGATTTGGAGATGGGTTTTGTGGGGTTAGAGATGGATTTTATGGATGGTAAGCATCTGGGTTATTTTCAAGATTGGTATTTTGGACAAGTAGAGGGGCAGAGACGGACTATATGTTATTTGGCTGATCCCCGAGAATAGGTGTACTAAGGGAAGGGATTTGGAGTGGAGTCCCGTGTCCTCCTGGAGCGGGAGCATTAACAGTGATGGCCAGGTGAGCCAAATCTCGAGTACAATTTATTTCCTCCTGAAGCATTTCAAGCTTTCTTACGAGTTCTGCAATCATCTTACTCTGTTCTGCTGTTACATTATCCCTGATGGTCAATGCGTTTTCTTCATCATTTCCAGTCATTATTGAATGATGGTCAGAGAATAGGATTTTGTGCACTTTTGACCAGGTGAAGTAGGTATGTTCTGCCAGCTTATATCAACACGGAGTAGTTTCTATTATCTGTAAAGTAAAATAACTCAAAGGCAGATGTGTTAGTTTCCGTATGTGATAAGTAATGCAAAATATTTGATAAGAAATAACCACGTAGAGTTCTTTGAGTCATAGCCAAATTCATCCATAAGAGCATAGCGGATAAACTTGCCTTCGATCCAAACAAACATACACAAGCACATAAGATAATTATATTACACAAAACATTATACTAATGCGTATCCTAACTGGGGTGACCCTTTTTGAGCCAAGGGTTCAGGCCTAATGATTTTGAAGAAAATATATGCTTCCTTAAAGTCGATCCATTATCCCCCAATTTATATAGACACGAAAAGGGCATAAATACCTACAAAAGATAACAAAAGAGGGATACAATATTTAGGGAAAAAGGGAAATAACATGAAAGAAGATGAGTTCCCGCGCAGGGGAAATAGAAAAACTAGCTATCGGAGGCTCTTTCGTATGCCTTTGTCTTCTTTTCCTTGTTCATATCCTGTGCTATTTGATACCTATTAATGATCAGATAAATCCCGCATATCTGTTCCTTACTGTCGTAAGTCATTTTTCCTATACTATCGAGTTGAGATGCCATGCTATCATCCAAATCGATTAAACACTGCCTAGCATCATCAGCCTCTTGTCTAGCTTTTTTCAACTCTTCCCTCAACATAAGTATTGTTAAAGCATCTTCTACATGCATCTGTCGGTGCGTGATTTCACTTTTCTGAAACTCGTCCTGAAGCCTGTGGAGTTGGATCTGATGCTCGGATTCTACATCTACGACCCGAGTGGGCACTTTCGGCCCCGAAATCAATGCTCCGGCAAGTCTCCTTTTTAACCACTCCTTGTAAGTATCGCTGACTTCAGGTTTATACCCTATACAGAAAAAGACTTCCATCCACCTTATTCTTCTCCATCCTTTTATCATGTAGTCTTTGAGCGAGGCGAGCTTTCATCATATTCGGTGAAGAATCTAATCATAGAATCAATTTGAGGCGTCTCCTGCTTGATCTGCCAGTATTGTAGGGACAGGTTCCCCCTGAGATCCAAAAGCACTAGAAAAGGCCACTCGCCCCCTCGAATAATGTATTTCCCTGGACGAAGATAGTTAATGGACCATTGGACATCGTCATCTCTTAATTCTCCAAGAGTCTTAAACCAAAATTCATGAGATTCTTCCCTTTTGAACTTGTGTAAAAACAACCACATGTCGTGTGATTCTAGCAGATTCCTTCTTGTTTTGTGATCAAGTTGTGCCGTTCTAGGATTTTTCACCAAATGAATCATCATCCACCATTGTAATATAAGGTTGCAGCCCTGAAAGAAATGACTCTCGACTTGACATCTTCCCAAAGCTCGATATATGTCGGCGACAATCATGGGAGCTAAGTTGTGGAATACTTTTTTAGAATTGTACTCCATTCCAAAGAAGAGTGCATGGGTCACTGAGACAACCCTCAGATGAATTATGCCATTTTCCCCCTGTGGGAACACCATGGTTCCAAGTAGGCCTACCGCAAACGCAAAGGCTCTCGTCTCCTTCCATTTTGCTTCTGACTCAAATTTATGTCCAAATTTGTGAAAAGCATTGAATCTTTCAAACTGATAATACAACTCATGAAAAGTGATATTTTCTCCATCACATTCTCCTAGCCAGATGTCGTCGTCAGTTAAAAATACCTCCTTAATCTTTTGATCCCACACAACCTGGACTAAAATATTCTTATCAGGTGTCTCCCTTTTCTTAAAACACATTTCCGTACTCTCATAACAAATCAATACCTCTTCAATGGTAGGAGTCAATTCAATATTCCCGAAGCGAAATATCATATTCTGATCATCCCAAAAAGTTGTTAGTACATGGATCATTTCGGGACAAGCGTCCATATCGATCAAAGAAGGTAGATGCCCAATGTGTGTTCTAACAATCTTTCTCATTTCTGCGCTCATGTGGTCCCACCATAGTTTCAAGAAATCGTCAGGTTTAGTAACCATCCTGAACTTTTCGTGGGAATGTAGTTGAGCCATATCCTATATGAAAGCAGACAAAGATAAGCCTTTCCCCGACCCCAAAGGATAATGGATTGAATTAGACAAGCAATATTATTTCAACACATAAATATGATTCGTCTGTAATTGACTCGGGGTCAATAGACATAGGGCAGGTTTTCTAATGGGCCCAATACCCTGCTCGGGTATTAGGTCGTCTTACGCTCATACCTAAAATAGGATTTTGGTTTCGTTCTATCCTCGGTGTCTAGAGTGGGTTTGAACACTGTTCTCAAGAGGACAACTTGAGTTTGAAAATACGAATAGTCATCAGAGACTCACGTGCTAATAAGTCGTTCGTATTTCGAACATATTTTGGAATTAAACAACAGGGGTCGGGACATCCACGAAAGCCCAAAATAGTTTAAATAATGGAGGGATATGCCATGAGATGCGATAATTAAACTTTACAGAATCGAAACATATAAACACATAAAAAGTTAATCAAAATACGAAATCAAACATTTGGTTAGAACCTAGTTAAAATTCCCCAGCAGAGTCGCCATTTCTGTTTTGCAAAAGTTTTGACTTTTGAGAGAGAGTTGCCACTTAATTTTGAAAAGGAATTAAAAAACCTTTAGAGAGTTACTTCAAACGATTCAAAACAGAAAGATCGTTCTAAGTTAGAAATTCTAGATAAGTGGTTAATAGTAATGTTTTAGGAAGGTGTTAGGCACCTAAAACTTCCGCTAACTTGCGGTTATCTGGACTGTTTGAAAATCGTCTTTTGATTAACTTCGAAAAGATTAATTTTTAAAAAAGAAAGCAATTTAAAAATATTTTGGTGTTTATGCAAAACCAGTTTTTAGCGACTTGACTAGGGATTCAACTAGGTTCGCAAAGCACGTAAAACAAGTAAGCAAATAGAAAAAGGGAGAGGGGAGAAGTAGTGATTTAGGATTTTAAGCCCAAACCGTCGATCCTGTCCTAATCTAGTGGGGTTTTTGACCCATTTTTTCACCTGTCCTAATTCTATGTTTGCGAGCTCTTTTTGGCTCGATTTTCACTCCACCTGTATTAAATACAATTTTGACTTCGTGGACCGAATGAATGAATAAAGAAATAACTACATGAATAAATAAAAATATAAAGGAAACAATGGAAAATAATGGGACTTTAAAGCCTCCTTTCGCCGCTTAGAAGATGAGACTTTAACCCATTCCTCCTTCTTCCGACTCCATGCGTATTCGTACTATATAATGGGCATTCAACGTCTTCTAAAAGAGGCGGACCTCAATGGCCCATTTCCTAATGCAAGAGAAAAGAGTCCAATTGGACTCCCGAGCAAGTTCATGCAAAGAAAAGATGAGTGAATTAATGCTTATTCTAAATTTTCAACCGACACACAAAAGATATCAAAGTTAAAGAAATATCGACCAACCAGGGGATTTGAAATTGGTAGGGAATAAATTAGCATCAATCCATAATTGGTGACCCTAACTAACCATTTAAGCACTTGAGCAATTAACAAAACAATGCACAATTGGAAATTAACCAGTAGGCTCCTGCTATAATTACGCATTATGACAAGAGTCATTTATTATAACGAGCTATCAATGGCATCCACCCAGGGGAACTCATATATATATATACTCAAGACAGTGATACATAATCAAAGGAAAACATGAGAATATTTAACACTTAGTGTAACACTTGGAGAAAAAATTCTTTGGGACTCGATTTTTAAAGCATTTTATCCATTCGTGAAGATATCATCAATGGGTGTCAAATTCATAGATAAATCGAAGGGATAAAAATTAGCCTTAATTTACGAAGTTTAACATGGAGCAGGAATGACTCATTTTTAGGCATGACACACTACACCCACAATTCAAATAGACAAAACATTGTTGCAAGCTCATAGATTAGCCGCGTGAATGGATGAGTAATACTCTATTTCTGTAATGTGAATTAATGAAATGTAAAATATGAATTACATGCTTTGATAACGTCCTTTATTATCAAATGCCCAAGTATCAGTGATTTAATTTCCAAACATTACATGTGTTTGTTGAAAGAAAAAAAAAGAATATTTGCACTACCATTTTACAGAGAAACCTTCATAAGTTAGTCCACTTCTACAGCCAAAAACATCATAATTTACATTGACATGTCTGGGAATACAACAACAAAATACATGAAAAGTACGAAAAGTAAGCGAAGCATGAAACTTTAATAAGATCAGCCGTACAGACCTTAAACAGTACACAAAAATGAGAGTATTAAATCAAAAACCCATCAACAACGTCGTTCAAACTACATAACATGCCATAAATCAAAAGAAAGAACTGTTTTTAGATAAAAATAGTGAATGTAGGGTACTTTAGTGGAAAAAAATAAGTCTTTAACCGTACTAAGCAATGACTTCACACACATAAATTCAAATGACGATAACTATCATGAACGAAACCTACGGCTATCACAGCCATCTACTAGCACACAACCCAACACATCATAACATTGATAAAATTATTTACAACTACAGAGGATCAAGATGAAACAGAAAATACCGAAACTTGAACGAAAAAAGGTATTACCTTTTAGGGAGCAGTAAAACGAGACTCGAGCTATTTACGGAGTTTTCCTCGTCACCACCGGAGGCCAGAACTTCAAAGAAGATTCTCTTTTTCTTTAGCTCTTTTAATCTCAAATTTTCAACCTCAGAATTTCCAATTCCAAACAAATTTTTTTTTTTGAACCTAGGAGTCAAAGGAAAAAATCCCCCTTTACAATAGTGACCCAAGGGGTGTTATATAGAAGACTGATCAGGGGTATTTTGGGATTTCATAAAAGAGGATATTTTGAATTTTTTTCAAATCTCCCTACAGCTTCGTTTCTATCCACAAACGTACCCATTTCTTTTGAATTTTTTGAGAAGAATTGAGAATAGGTGGACCAAACAAAATTGGCGAAAACCAAATCCCTTCTCTAACCAATAAAAAAATGTCCAAATATATACCTGATTCGTACCATTATCCCAAGATTTGCGAAATTGAACATTAGGGGAGACACCTATGCGCGTTCTAGAACATTCTCGAGTCCCGTTCGTACGATTTTCCGTGGGACGCGTGAAGGAAGCTATAAATGGGTTGGTTATGAGTTGTTGGTTGTGGGAATCAGGTTTAGGGTCGCAGGTTGTTGGATGTTGTGGCTATTCTTAGCCACTGTTGGTTAGGTTAAGGGGAAAAAATGTAAGAATTTGGGTCGGGTGGAGGATTTGGTGGGCTGGGGTTGTTGTTGTTTTATTGTTAGGCCTGGAATTATTAATGGAAGTATTGGATTGGTAATATTAAAAGAAGAAGAGATAGACTGCTGGTTGGTTTTAATTGAAGGGGAAAATGGGTTTTAATGATTAGGAATGGGAATTGGGGATTTGGCCATTCATTTAAGTTTTGGCCAAATGAAAGATCAATTGGTCAACTGCATCGCAATCGTGGCCAATTTGATTTTCAATTGTGGCCCAATTTAATAGATTGACAAAATTAAATCAAAATTTGAAACAAATTAATATCTCATTTAACCCTGAGCTTTTTGATTCGTTAGAATTAAACATATATTTATCCGAATAAATTATTTTTGGGAGTAAGTTATATTTAAATCAAAAATTTTAATTCTTTAAATTTATTTTCAAAATAAGCCTTGATTAAAATTCGATATTCCATAGAATAAATATTTAAGTAATCAAATTGTATAATCTCGTATAATTGAACACGATTATATATAATCGCTACTTAGAATGACAAACTCATCCAAATAAATATTTTAAAAATCTTTTTTTTATTCCGATGAAATAAATGTTTCAATTTTATTGAAATCGAAGAAACTCGAAATTAAACTTAACCGTGGAGAAAAAAAATTAGGTGTCAACAGTCCTCTACCATCTGTAGACCCTCCCTGAGGGGCAACAACTCCGTATGATTGTTGGTGTCCAGGAAAAACCTTTGGAAAAGCCCCTAACCTAACCCACCAGCATTGTTTCTCACTATCCTCAATCCCACCCTTACCTGGATTTCCAAGGCAAGACCCGTCAGTATTAAGCTTGAACCTTCCTTTTAGAGAAGGGTTCTATTAAATATTAATATCTAAGGTATGAGGGAGAGGTCTACCGGGGTTGTCTATAAGAGTGAATTCTACAGCTCCAGAGTAAATTTGAGGAAAAGAAGGTTTTCCCCACTTCTTTTCAAAAATATTGTGGTTTCTATTCTTCCATATTTTCCAGAGGCTGAATGAGAGGATGATGTGATCAAAATTAACATTTTTCAATCTAGCCCCTGTGTAGGACCAATATGGAGGTTTTCAAGACTTAAGTCTTTAATCTTGGATCCCTTTAAGGAAGAGATTAGACTAGAAAAAATGAACAATAGGACAATTAAAGAGATATGGAGATAGTTCTCAGTGGGGTTGTTACAACTAGGACATTTTTTATTATTATAGAAGAGTCATAGAAGTAATTCATTCTCAATATGATTGCTTTTTGGCATTAGATTAAAATGCGAGAACATTTTAGTCAATTCAGTTTATTGTTTTCATTTTTCTTTAATGTCTTTTGGTATATTGAAAAAATTCATTAGCTAGAGTTTGGACATAAATTTTTAAATACTTTTGGCAAATCATCTTTGGATCAAGATTTGGATAAAGTTTCACCATGTGTTCGGCCATAATTGAAAAATATTTGACTTTTTAAAGAAAAATGATTTATACCCACAAGTTTTAAAAACTACTAAAATTATTCATAACTATATTATCATTAATTTGTTTCATGATAAAAATTAAACTCATAATTTATAAGCTCCAACCTCCTTATAAACTATTTCACAACCTCCTTATAAACAATTTCATACATAAGTGTAGGAGTTACCGAAATTTTTCAACTCATGAAGGAGCATCCAATTTTCTATTTACATTACTTTTATCTAGTGCTATGCAACGATATGATTACATACTTGAGTCAAATACCAAAGTTTATCAATGGAATTGGCTGGAAAATAGATATTAGTTGGGATTAATAAATGGTGAAACATTTTTATAAAATATAAAAATTTTGGGTAAAGTTTAAATTTTCAAAAGTTTCTAAATAATAAAATTTGGCCCAAAGACTAATTTTTTCTATATTAAATGACATATAAAAAATTGTGGTGATAGAAGAACGTGGTTAAATCTCAAAATTTCAATTGTATGTCACGTAAATAGGGACGAAGAGAGTAGAAGACAAGAGACAATAGCAAATAATTCAGGACATTAATTATGTTGATAAATTCATAAAATGGGAAAATTAAACTTAAAGGAAATTAACTGGAGAAATTAAGAGGAAACTGAAGATTTAGGTTGAATTCAAAAAATGTCAGTCCGTCCACCCTAATTTATATGGCAATGTTTGAATTTCAAAATTCATACAAATTTGATATCTACAAAGTCATATGCGAAATATTGTACTTTTTCTTAAATTTTTTTATCACACCAAAAGAGAGATGGAGAGATAAGAGAAAATAATGTTACGCTCTATTAATGAAATTTGGACTTCACTTGCGGAAGATGCGGAACTTAGAAATTCAACTAATGCTCAACCTTTTAATTTGTACTTGGAGATATAAGCCTATAATAAATGTTATTTAAATTAATTGAATTGTAAATATTTTTATGTAATAAAATTTAATTAATTGCTTAACTGATTTCATTTTAACGTTGGCCCCGTGAGCTTGCCTCATCTAGTAGGTAGTACCAAAGTTACTCATAATAATTGTTTACCATAAGTATTAATTCGTAATCTGAAAAATAAAGTTAGCCAGTTGCTTCTTGTTGGTGTTATTCGTAACTAATTTCATGGAGAATTACAACTTTTTATCCCATTAATCAACTGCCGCTGATTTTGAAATTCGAAATCATAATTGTTGTGGAACTGCTAACCTATGTTCTGGATGGGCGAACATTATATACAAGTGTACATCTGGTTCATGTCTCGACTCATAACCTCTATCGATCAACAGTTGTCCACTATTGACTTGACATATAAGTTAAAAAATATTAAATGATGAGAGTAATTTAATTATACTATTATTTGAATATAATCAATTTAATATTGGGATAATACCCACGAGAAAATACCTGAACTTTGACCGAATTTTCAGTTGAGCATACTGAACTTTGCGGGGGGTCCTACTACCCCTAGACTTTTTAAAGTGGACTTAATTCCCCCCTGAAACTCTATACCCAAATTAGACGCTGGCACGTGTAATACACACGCCAAATCTCGTTTTTACACGTGTATTGGCGCGTGTAATAAACGCGCCACCTCATATTTACACGTGTCCAAGTGGGAAAATATATGACATTAAAATACGGAAAAAAAGTTTAGGGGGTAATAGGATTCCCGCAAAGTTCAGTATACTCAACTGAAAATTTAGTCAAAGTTCAAGTATTTTCGTGGATATTATCCTTTTAATATTTTGAGAAATGTATTAGATACTACATCACATTTAATGTTAAAAGTAAAATAGATAGAAAAAGATAAATTATTTATTAATTTTTTAAATTAAATAAATATTATCGATATTTATTTTTATTATAATGAACAAATAAAAATAAACAGAGAGAATAAGAAGAACATACATAGATAAGAGTTCTTCCTTTTCAGTTTGAAGTTTGAACCGCCATCTACGAAAACAATCAGTATTTTTCATCAAAAGCACTTTTCCTTTGGGAAAAGGACAATAATGACTACTCAGCTGAATTTTTCAAACTAAAGTATTATCGTTATGCATATTTCTCGTTGTTGGCCTCTTTTTTTTTTTTTTTAAATTGCTCTCTATTATTATTTTTAAATTCTAGAAAGAAAAAAGAGTTGCTCTCCATTAGATTGTTTTTATTTCTATCAAAAAATACTCACATAAAATTTTATAATTTTTCTAACTATTAAGTAATTTGTAATATTGTAATTGCTTCTTCTTTTTTTAATCAATCAAATATTAAAGGGGTGTATTTTCATTTATTCTATAAAATAACATATTTTATATAACAATGAAACATATATATTTTTTATATAACAATGTCTATGCACCTCCTTTATATATACATATTCTATATAATAATGATATATTTTCTAAACGGATCATATAAAAAAAATATCATATGCAACAATTATACAGTTTCTATCCACATTCTATACAATAAACATACAATTTCTATACAGATTTTATATAATTTTTAGCTCTAATTATTATTTAGATACATATTTTATACAATAACTATGCAATTTATATACACACTCTGCACGTTTTATATTACTTTTATCTGCAATTATTATCACAATTTATATATATATATATATATATATATATATATATATATATATATATATGTACTAGTTTAGGAGCACGTGCGTTGCACGTGTATTTCATGTTAAAAAAATAAATATAATATATTTAATTTAATCAATAAAGATCAACTAACAATTTAAAATGATGTTTTATGATATGAAAAATAAAAACTATTTTAATTGTTCTGCATTGAAACAGTTTATGTGCTTCATCTAATTTTCTTGAATATATTTTATGCCTTCTTATAGGCATTAATCTCATATAAATCATTGTTCGTCGCGTTAAACAACTTAATTAGCATATGTATGGACTAATTTTCACCTTAATATAGTTTATATAAGGTAACATTTTAGTTGACTTTAATATTTTAAATATTAAGACTTTATGAGAATTTTTTACCTAGTTCAGTAAATAAGAATTTAATAGTCAACCTTTTAATTGATGTTCAATGTTCTAAATAATATTAAAATAATTAAATTATAATTTCATTCATTGTAAAATATATCTTATAAGAATAAAAGAAGTAAAAATATTCCTCTAAATGTTAGTACCAATTGCTCGATTCTACCAACCTTTTTTGTTGTCCTATATATGTAGCGTAAAGTATTAGAGAGTCATTATTCTCCCTCCATTACAATTAAAAAAAATCACTATTGATTTATTAGTATGTATTAAACACCAATATAAAAGAAGAAAATTATGTTAAAAAATTATTGTCCACAGTCGAAAGACAAACTAAATTAATCAGTCTTTAAAATATAGTATGGAGTCATCAATAATAACCTTGATAAAATATTATTAATTTATTTATTCAATCTTTTAAAATTAATTTATTTTAAAATATATAATTTAAAAAATATTTTATATAAAAAAGAAAAATGAAACCAATATTTTATTAGAAACAACTCTCTATTACAAAGCTAGAGATAAGGTTAGTGGACATCCCACTCTTCTTAAATTTCATTTGTAGCATTATATTTTTAATAACCAGCTTCTTTTATTCTAGTTTACAAAACCAGCTTCTACTACTACATATTCAATAGAAACACTTCTATTCTCTCGAAAACTTGCTCAAGAATTTTATTTCTTTAAAATAAACACCTTTTAAAAAAAAAAATATTTTGATCTTCTTAAAATTTGATCAAACAAGCTTTAAGATATTGAAAAGTCGGTGTTTACTTGAAAAACCTTTTTCTATTTTATATATAATTTTTATCCAAAATAGCATACTTATTTTTGTTAAGGTTAAAAGAATTCATTCACCACATAACTAATAGTAAAGTAGAACTTGGTTACTATTTGATGTTTATCCAAAAACGTCATATTACGTGCTGATTTTATGGATTATGTCATATGAGTCATCTAAATTAGAATTGCAATTTATTAAGTTTAGAATGATGAGAGGAAAAGGACTCTTAAATTAAATGGCATGGGAAGAAATTTTAAATATTAAATAATTTTATTTATCGTAGAGTTTTTTAATGAAAAATTTAAGAAGCATAATTTCAATTTTAAAGTAGTAAATATTAAGAATTCTTATCTTTTATAAATAAGTAAATTATTTGAAAAAAATAATAAATTATAATTCGTATAATATATAGATGATATGATTAAGAAAGAGTTACAAATAACTTTTTTTTAATGTCTTCTTTTTGTTTATAGATCCAATTTGGTCTTGTTTCAACATTTTCTTTTACTACAAATTAAATTCTTGACTTGGAAAAAATAAACTACTTATAGCTTTTTTTACCTTATTTTTAGGTTTTCTGTTTTCAAAAATGCTTTTTAAAAAAGGTATTTTTGGCTAGAATCAGTTAATAATTGGTTAATAAATTTAAAAAATATTTTTGAAACGTAATTAGTGTTTGATCAAATTTTTAAAACTATTTTTAAGTATATTTTATAAAAAGCGCTTTAGAAAAAAGTTAATATTTTCATAAACTTGGCCAAACATCTTAATTTTTTACAATAAGCACTTTTTAAAAAAAAAATAAGCATCTTTGAAGAAAGAATAACTTGACCAAGCAGGCTTTAAATAAAACATCCACAATCAAATTGAAAGAACACATGTACATTTTCAGTTTTATTTTTATTTCTTTCTTCCTGCATGTTACCTTCAAATTCAAACTAACTGATATACTACTATCAAATCGAAAGACAACACAAATTCGTTTTCAATTGTATTCTTATTTCTTCCTTCTTGCATGTCACTTTCTCACTCTCTTCTCAAAATATTCAAATACATAACCATGAAAAATAGGACTGCTATACATACATTAATGGAAGTCCAACCATATTTCACAATTCCCACACTTTCTTTAATTTCAAATTTTAAACACCTACATCAAAAGTTAGAAACAGACAAATTGAATTTTAGGATTCTCAAAATGAGAATAAGTTTCAAAGTTGGTCTTGCAGTGCATAACTTATATGTTCCAACACTATAGGACAATCGGTCTAGTGTCACATTCTCTTGAAACAATCAATTTAACATAAACTTTTGCAACTGAAGATTGGTTAAAAGGAGATTCATACCTCTAAATATCACAGAGAAATCAAAAAGCTCATAGTTATACAATTTTCCTAGGAAACACATGTGAGTAGGGGTGTCAAATGGGTGCGCGGGTTGGGTTGAGATTGAAGATATTAAATGGGTTGAACTGAGTATCGGGTCGGATCATGATCCGCTCAAATTCACTTTGAATTAAAATGAATTGGGTTGAAATGGGTAAAAATCGAGTTGGGTCTTGACCCGCCCAATTTAATCCGCTTAATTTAAAAAATATTAACATATTAATATTTACCCCTTGTAAAGAAAATAAATTTAAATGGGTTTGAAAAGTTGGGTGAATGGGTAGGGAGTGGGGTAAAAATATTTTTTAAAAATTTAATTTTTTTAAAAATAAAAATTTATTTTTTATGGAGGGGTGTGGGGTAAAGGGTCGGGGGTAGGAGGGGTCGGTTTTAGGATGGGGTTGAGGACAATTTTAAAAAAAATATTATTTTTTTAAGAAAATAAATATTTTTTCATAAAAAGAAAATTGGGAGCGGGCAGGATGTAGGGGTGTGGGTGGGGTTAGGGGTTAGGGAAAGGATGGGGATTGGGGTAAAAACAATTTTATATAAAAAAAAAAATTAGTGTTTTTTAAAAAAGAAAAATTAAAAAAAAAATATATGTTTTTTTTTGGGGGGGGGATGGTGGGGGAAGGGGGGTGAGGGAGAGGATATGTTGTATAGGGGAGGAGGAGGGTGTGAGGGTGTAGGGAGTAGGAGAGATGGGGGTTGGGGTAAGATTAATTATTTTGTTTCCGAAAAAAATTATTTATTTATTTTTAAAAATTAAAAGCTTTTAAATTTTTTAGGGTGGGGGTGGAGGTTCGGGATAGGAAGAGGGGAATGAGGATGAGGTGGGGTGGGGACAAGATAGAAAATTTATAAAGAATTTTTAAGAAATAAAAATAATTTATTTAAGGGAGGTTGGCTTGTGGTGAGGTTGGGGTAAGGTGGGGGTGAGGTGAGGTGGGTGATTTTGAGAGTGGGAGGATATATTGTCACTTTTTTTCCTACTTTCATTAAAAAAATAATTTTTCTATTAAATGTGTTGAAGTAGAGATTGATTGGGTTCATTTGAACCTAATTTAAAAATGGATTGGAATTTAACGGGTTGAGATTTGCCCAATAACAAATTATCTTGAACCCAACCCATTAAGTTTTGGATGAATTGGACGGATCAACTCAATGTGGGTTCATTTTGACACCTCCTATGAGCAATATATCCTTATTGCATCCCATAATCATTTGACTCAAATCCTAACCTTATCTCTTTCAGAATCAATAGAAATTGCAAATTCTGAAATTTCAATGCAAAAGCAACATCAATTATATGATGCTATTAAATTATATATCTATCACTCAAATAGAGTAGAATCCTAGAGGAATGATAGAGCAAACGTAAACAGTTCAGAATTAGGCCTATTTGATTGATTGATTGTTGATAAAGTAATTAAAGATGTTTTACCTTACAGAATTACTATTTGTAACAAAATAATTTTAAAGGCAAGAGAACAAATATAAACTATTTCATACAAATTCAACTTGTTCTAGTTTATTCTTCGAAAAATAAAATTTATTTGACAATATATATAAAACGTCGATGCATCTATGATCCTAAATGACTATAATAATTGAGAATTTTATTTCAGAATTAAGTGAAATAGAATACTAAGATTAGTATCTTTATAAATAATTTTAAGGTAAGACCGTGGAAACTCAATTTTATGCACGCATTTTGTTCTCTGTTCGGATAAAATATCAAGTTTTTTATTATTATAACTAATTTTAATAAACAACAACGAAAATTCAATTGAGTCAGAATATTTCAAAAATAATCTCTTTATCTTCATGAATTAGGGTAAAATCTGTGTCCGCTTTGCTCTCTCCTTAGCTTTCACCTAAACCAACAAAGAAGTTTAACATTAGTGCACCAAATATCAAAACCCGCAAGGAGAAAAAATACTCACGCAGCATAGGCACCTTGTGTTCTTGAAGTCCATATATGAAATATGAGAAATCAGAATACAAATAGAATTGCTCATTATCGAGTATGATCATATATGAATTAAAGAATTAAAACTTTTGTGCAAGAAAAAGTAACAGTTTAGCTAACTAAAGGACTTAAAAAGGACGAGAGAAGCATAATTACAAATTATGCAAAGAAGCAGAAAATAATTCACTAAGTATGAAAATTCATTACTTTAAATAATAAGTAAGATATCTTTGAAACAAATAGGAAAAAAGTTTACCTCCTTCACTTTAAAAAAAACAGACAAACTCAATTTAATGCACAAACACCTCGAAAAAGAATACACAGAAAAGTGTGTACGAAGAGGCCATAAAAGGAAAATTAATAAGTAGAATTTTAGTTGATTTCTAATTAATACTTTAACAGAATTTTTCATATATCCATATTTTTGATACACACTGTTTCGTTTCAGTTAACCTTTTTTCTTTAAATATTTGTTTTAATTTACTTGTCCCTTTCATGAAATACAACAACAACAACAAACCCAGTGTATTAATTAATAGGATTATTTTAATAAAATAAATCTCTATCAAATAATTTATTAAGAGATGTGTCAAGTCAATAAGGGTCGGCTAAAACGAAATGGAGGAGTAATTCTTTTGCATTCAATTACCATAAATTTAGGAGTTAATCCTTCCTTTTTTTTTTTTTTTCCAAAAAAGAGTCTCCTATTAAACATACGTTTACTCTTTTTTTTTTTTTTTTTGGAGGGGGAGGGGTTCTTTTTCCTTTCCCATTTATTAACAGAATTTTCAATATATCCATATTTTTAATAATTCTTTTCCTTTCAATTACCATAAATTTAGGAGTTAATCCTTCTTTTTTTTCAAAAAAGAGTCTCGTATTACACATACATTTACTCTGTTTTTTTTTCTTTTTTTGGATTCTTTTTGCTTTCCCATTTATTTATCTATATTTTTATTAAAAATATTTTATATATATTTATTAATTATAGGAAAAAGATGAAAAGATGATTTTGTCTATTTTGAAATTTTTTAATGAAGGGTGAAAAGTTCAAATTACTTTTCTAAGGGGCTCACACTTTTAAATATTATTATAGATTTTATATATATATATATATATATATATATATATATATATATTTTATACAATAATTATATAATTTCTATACAATTATATTTATCTATTTATTTTTAAAATGACAAACCTTTTTAGCCAAAAATAAGTACAAATAACCACACCCTCCCCCCCCCCCCCCCACAAAAATAGAAGTAACAGCGAATATTTAAAAGGAGATTGAAATAATGATTCATTTGAAAACGACCATTTCATAAAAATATTCTAACCGAAAGATCACACAATAATTTGATCGAATGACCTTGCCACGCACTTTTCCATTTCCTTTTGCCTTCGGTCAGTATTTGGGCTGCTTTTGGCCCCTACCAATCATTAGAAGGTGGCATTTTACTACTACATAGCTAGGCTGTTTTTATTACAACAGTCAGTTGTTGTTAAGTTTTTTTTTTTTCTTATCCGATATTCGGTATTTATATTGAAGTTCGATTAATTCGAATTCACGTAGGATAAAACCCATACAAGGATAGTGCTCTCTACTATCGATTTTAGGACTCGTTATTGTTTAGTTGTTATCATTGAATATTTAACTCTTCGATAACAAAATAATTAATGATACAGAACATGCAAACCAGCAGACTATTGCTGCAAAATTTGAATTGCCTTAAAGGCATTCATTATGGAAAATTCAGCTTTTGCCCAACGTTTTTTTTCTTGGACCCATTTTAATATATTATGTTCTCTCTTTATGGTCATTATGTATTTGTGTAATTTTTAGTTATTATTTTCATTAATTGGCATTAAGATGATTTGTTCGTTGGAGCATTCTTATGTATTAGATAGGCTTTTTCACTTATAATATAAACTATTTAGATGTACGCGCCTCACACGTGTATTTCACTTTAATAAGTTCAAATGTTATACTAAATATGATATTTGTTTAAATAAAAAACATGAATACAATAATTAAATTCAATATCTTTTGAATATGTAAAGATAGAGAAATTATTTATTAAGCCTAACCTTTAAAAATTTTTTTTCTAAAAGTCGATCGTACTCATCTACCAACTGTAAACTGCAATAAAATAATATAATGATAGAGGCATTAAAACAATACAAATAAAATCTAATCTTTACACACAAATATTTTTTCAAAACCGTCCGACGCTCATCTACCACCTGTAAACTATTACAAAATAATGTGATAATAGCAATATCAGATAATACAACTAAACCTAACATTTACATAAAAAAAATTCTCAAAGCAGAGATATTAAACCAATACAATTAAACCCAACCTATACCTAAAAAAAATTCTCAAAGCCGACCAACATTTATCTACCACCTGTAATTACAACAAAATAGTATGATAAAAGAGATATCAAAACAATACAATTAAACTTAAAGTTTACATAAAAAAATTTCTCAAAGTCGATCGACATTCAGCTATGAACAGTAAACTACTGCAAAATAATAAACTAATATAGATACTAAGACAATACAACTAAAGTTAATCTTTACCTAAAAAAAATATATCCTCAAAGTCAAACCAACATTCATCTACCATCTGTAAATTAAAGTAAAAACAATAAGTTAATAAAGATATCAAAACAATACAATTAAACCTAATCTTTACACAAGAAATTCTTCAAAGTCAACTGATATTCATCTACGACCTGTAAACTACAACAAAACAATACAAAAGTGATCACAAAACTACGATTTTAATGAACATAATTCTCGTCTGAGCGAAAAATGTCACGCCTCAAATCCTATTGGGGCGGACAGGCACCCGTAGCCGTGAAGGCCCGAGAGAACCAATCCATAACCTTGTACTTCTCATGCATGTAATTATGACAACCAAAGGTTCTAACAAATATGATATAATGCATTGATGAGAATAACTATGTATGTAAGCGCAAAATTATATATACAAGACATAGTCGTTGGGGCCACACATCTAAAAGACAAGACATTACCATGTTTAACTTTACATTAGTCTACAAAGCCTCTAAAAGATACATAGATTTAGTTAAGGTCAAGACAAAGCACCATCCTTCTCTTGACTGTCGCACAATACCAAAACATATGGAACAAACTCGGAAAGCCCCGAATCGACCTGGAGCTCACCAATAGTCACTGAATAGCCTGTGCTTCTACTTGCGAGATGTATTAGCTGAAGCACCTATGCCTGTAGCATAAAATACAGGTCTCCCGTGAGGGACGTTAGTGCAAAAATATATACTGAATATGTAAGGCTGAAAGTAACAACACATGATACAGGAGCTCAATTGAAATCAGATACAAGTGTATAAGTAGTACTAGTAAACCACCTTTATATATACTTGTGGGACGATGTACATTACATTCTTTTCTTCATTTTTACCTTTATTACTTCATAATCTTTGTAAGCCACATAATGTAAATGACTAGCTGATCAATGGTAAATAGATAAATCGGGTTCGGCCCATGCTATGCTTATGCCCCTGAGCTGCCACCCACATAAGAACATTGGGATCGGTCCATGTTAGGCTTATGCCCCTAAGTTGCCACCCACATATAAAGGTATCGACATCGACCCATGCTAGGCTTATGCCCCTGAGCTGCCACTCATTTTACAGATTTACGTTACTTAGTTTATTTAGCCTTTAAGATTGTTACTTTGGTGGTCATAACATTATGGTACCTTGAAACAATAATCTACCAATAAGAGACATGTAAATGGGCATTTAATGCAACAACAATGAGGTAGAGAGCGTTGACACACAAATGAAGTGTTTAGGAGATAAAAATACACATGAGTCTTATTTGAGTAAATAGAGAACTTCTAAAATTTTCTAGTGAAAATAGACATGCAGGTTTAATAGTAAGTATATATTGAGGTGTTTTAACACATTAGAGAGTGGGGATAAGGTCATTGGCTACATGAAATGTAATGTGCTGTTATTATGCATCACTTGTTATAGGATAACCTTGGAAGCTTACTTGATGAAACAAATGTCCGATTTCATGCCAAAGAGTGCAAAATAGAGTATGCCTTATATACCTGGTTATATAACTCCAAAACTAACCCAACTTGACTTCCCGTCTTTTAGATTACTTATCTACAATAGAATATATGGTAAACTAGTATTAGCAATCAATCAACACATTTGTGCTACTTAACTTCACCAAAACAGTAACCGAGCAATAAGCACTTAATCTATCAATTAAGGGTGTTATTTTAACCTTTTTCTCCTCCAATTACACCCACATACCATATATGTTCTTATAAGATTCACAGAAATCACCTAAGCTTCATTACACCCTCCAAACAATATGAAAAACAGATTTGGCAGTAAAACACATGCAATAATTATTTCGGTGGTGTATCGCCACACCTTTCTTTTATATTTCAATTCAAACTAGTCACACCTTTCTCCAACATCAACCTAGCAGCCAGTGGTGGATCTACATACAATTCAGGGGGGTCATCCAAACCCTCTTCGTTAAAAAATTATACTATTTTTACATGGTCAAAAATATTTTTATGTATATATAGTAGATGTTGTACCCCCTTTGACTATTCCACATATTTACTTCTGAACCCCCTCAGTGAAAATTTTGACTCCGCCACTTCTGGCAGCCCATAACATATACATACAAAACAGTCCACAAAACAGTCCCAAATTTCTTTTATTGTAGCAATCAATTATTGAACTCATCATCTCTTGAGTTCTCAATAACAACACATCCATAGTTCTTTTACAAATTCATACATAAGGAGAACAAAATGGGCAATCACCTTACCTCAATTCTGCACCTTATTCTTCTAATTTGAACTCCTCAAGAAATTCAACTTTCACTTTCCTTCACACTTTAAACCAAAGAAGAAAAGAAATCTCTTAATAACAAATAAAAAGTGAACAAGTAGCTTGTTCCATATTCTGCCATGAATTAATAATTAAACACTTATAACATGTTTTCCTAATCTTTCATGAGATAATTAAGCTAAACCATAAGTGTTTTCACGTACCTTGGCTTGTAAAGGTTGGGATTTCTTCAACAATCTTAGAAAGAAAAATAAGACTGCTCCTTGTTGTTTAAAAAAAAGTAGAAAGAATTTGTGAAGTAATCCTTTTTTGTGACTTAGGAATGAGTGAAAATGACCAACAACTTGTTCCTTTAAAGACCCTATTTTTGGCCATCCTCTTAGCTGTATTTTGGACCTTAAAATTGGTCCAAGTAGGTGATGCACCTACTTAAGGAGTTCAAGCTGCTCAAAATGTCAAAGTAGGTGATGCACCTACTTGCTTAATTTCTTAGTTGGGTCAATTACATTTGGGCCTTGGCAAATTTGTGTGCTGGGCTATTTATCCATTTTTTTCCTCTTTTATTCAGTTTGGGCCCAAATGAGTACATTAGTATAGGCCCAAATCTGGTCCATAGTCATGGGTCCATTAATTTGATCCAAATATCTTAAGTAGGTGACTCACCTACTAGCTTAATTAAGTCAAGCAAGTACCTCAATATTTTATTCCATTTTCAGCTCCTAATTCCTTTAAGCTAACCTTTAACTTGCACACACTTGGTCACTTTAAACTTTAGATTCAATACCGACTTACGATTTCAAGTTAAATAGTTGTATTGATGTTAATATAACGCCCCGAAATTGGGTCCTGAGATGTCACACGGTGCTTAGGGGCATAAGTGACCCTAAGCTAACCCTTCTACTGACACAACTCATAAGTAACTGAATAAAATGCTCAAGTCTACATTAGATCAGCGAAAACATAGAACTTATCTGAACTTGATCAATACAATTATGAACGTTACAAGGTTACAACTCTACTTTTACAAATGAAATTGAAACTAAATACATCAACTTCTACTGACTGTCTATGAAGCCTCTACTGGTACTGACTTCAGATAGATGGGTCATGACTCCCAACTACCCAATCTCAATACGACTAAACTAAGAAAATACGATACTCCTCGAACTGTATAACTGACTCAAGCCCTCGAATCAAAAGGACTCATCACCTGCTGACCGGAAGTTGCAAACTGACTGAATACGGTATCTGTGCTATCACTTGTACCTATATTATAAGGCACTATAGCATATAGAAATATATGGGGGTCAGTACTTTTAAGAATGCACTGAGTATGTGGGGGTGCAATGTAACATTATAAATAATATTATAAATGATTACGAAATTCATGCACGCTGACGATAACGACTTTCTTTGCTTGAATTAATTAAAATATATTCCTTGAAACTCATCATTAGTAATTCAAGCATTATATATCTCATAAATCATTATAATCAACTCAAACTCTTTAAATCATGACTTAGAGTGACTCAGTAACTCATGAAACTTGAACTCTTATGGACTTGGGAGTTTCTTATAACCGATATGACTACATCATGTGAGCCGCATGGAGTCCAACGTTTTGCCCTCCTAAGGAGAGAACCCCACATTGGCGGGGGTGTTGTACTCTTGCCAGGGAGTACAACCTCAATCTCATTATCACAATCCTATACTCGGCCTCTAGCCCACAATTATCAACATCAATCCTACGGTGGCACGTAGTTTTGGAGAAATACCATATTTCTCGTTCGGTGCTAAATACTCCTCCCAAACTCAGCTCAGAATGCGTTAGGAAATTCACCTTAATCAATATCAACTCATGGGTCTATTATGAAGACCAAAACATAATTATATATCTCATCTGTAAATCATAAACATCTTGTGGATTTCTAACTCGACTCAACTCAACATCAAGTACATTTGCTTTTCGAATCATTTTCAAATATCAAAAGCTTCAAGGAAACATCATAGGACTCATTCTTGACTTTCAAGCTCAAATATCAATATATATATATACATATATTCAATAATCAAACTTCTCGTAGAAAAGCTTAAATCATGACTCTTGTCTCAAATCATTCGGAAATAATCAACTCATAATAACAATATTCAACTCATGGTATAAGTTCTCAATTTAAGGAATAAAATGATGAAATAGTCTTGTGTATCAATCTTGATTTACTCAATTATCATAAATCATTAATAAAGTAATTTGGGTGTAAACCCACTTTGCAAAATCATGGATTTCAATAGTAGAAATTAAATCTTTGGGCACAAGAACGAAAGAAGTGTTCTTGTTCAAACCCCACATACCTTAAATTATAAATTTGAGAATAAGAGACTTGATTGGAACTTCTTTCTCACACTTTTAGGCTAAGATTCTTAATGTCTTTGACTAGGAAAGCTTGATTCTTGAACCACTTGGAGAAATCTATGGGAGATTCTTGAATTTCTTGGAAGAAGATTGGATTTTGTTTTGGGGGGGTCTTGGAAGAAAACCCTAACTTCTAGAGAATTCTTGGAGAGATTGGAGAGAAATAAGAGAAAATGATCTTCTCTTTACTACTTGGATATATTTATAATACAAAAATGGGCGGAAAATACCAAAATGCCCTTTTGAAAAAGCTGAAATTAAGTGATCGGGTCCTGTGACGATCGACCTGACGGTCCGTCAGAGGGACTGACAGTCCATCAAGTCGTCCGTCACTCGGGGGGGCAAAAATAGAACACTCTGCCTCGACTTGACGGACCCCTTGACGGTCCGTCAACTCTTTGACGGTCCACCACTTTGGCCATCACACGATGACCAAAATGAGGGGTCACTGCCTTGGCTTGACGGGACACTTAACGGTCCACCAAGGACACTACATGGTTCTATCATCATTCACTTTGGAAGTCATTTTCATATACTCAGAAGATGGATTTAGACTCAAGGAACAATCGGGGTATTACAGTTAACTTGATTGCATCACATTAAAACGTATGGGCAGTATCTAGAACTCCATCTACACTATTAATACTCGCATAACAAATCTCGTCTATTACCTATACCACAAGGTTATACCAAGTTTCATATAAATAGAACAAGTGCATGCAAAATACGGGGTGTTACAAAAAACGTGACCCTAAAGAATACTTGAATGAAAACACAGAAGATACATATATACACACGTTGAATTCTGTTATCATGACCTCATGGATACACTACATTCAAAACAAAATTGAAAGTTATTAACATGTTCAAAAGTTACATTGTACACACTTCTCCTTCCATAAAAATTTAATTGTAAACACATAAATTAAATATAAAGAAAATAATCACACAAAGCAGGCTAACAACAAAAATATTTCAAATGATGAACTTAGATTGATGTTACAAAAGAAACTCCAAAGTGCAAAAGATATAATGTAATTAAATTAAAAAGAAAAGAGCCTCACACTACAAAAAAAGAATTCATAAATTAAAAATAAAATGACTTTCTACTCCTATAATCCCGCGTACAATAATTTTTATATAGTAGTAGCCTAGTAAGGAACTTTGTTCCAAAAATAATGATAGTTTTTCGTAAAGAAAAAAAATATTATTTTACCAAGATATTACCAAAATCAAAAACCTACGGTGCAACATAAAAAGCAAACTTTTATGGTAGTTTTTGTTTTTTCAAGAAATATAGTACTATCTACGGTACAACATAAAATCTGCGGAGTATTATTCTGTAATTTAACGTGCATCTCAATATTTATATAAGTATTTCCTTAATAGAGTCCTATTTTACGAGTATTTTTCAAGTTGAGCAGTAGAAAGAAAAATATTAATTAATTCTCCTTTCATATATTTTAGGAATCCCATTTATTGTAGGAGTTTTAGTTAATATAATAAAAAATACACATCCGAATAAAAAAGAATGACCTACTTTGACTTGACACAAAGTTTAAGAAAATAAAGAAGACTTTTGAATCTTGTAGCCTTAAATTAAAGTAGTGTCAAATGTATCAAAATGCCCTTAAATCTTGGGGTCCTAAACATGTTATGTGGGAAGTTGAAATTAAAGTATTGTCAAAAAGGAAAAGGGGTCATTCTTTTTTAAACAGACTAAAAAGGAAAGTAGGTCATTCTTTTTTAAACGGAGGGAGTAATTAAATAATAAATTGAAGAAAATAGTGAAAAGACAGTTTTGTCTAAAGAAGAGTCTTTTAATGAAGGGCAAAAAGTTCAAATCACTTTTTTAAGTGTCTTCACACTTTTAATATATTATAGATTATAGATATAGATATAGATATAGATATAGATAATAGATAATAGATTATAGATTATAGATTATAGATTATAGATTATAGATATAGATATAGATTATAGAATTAAATTATAGATTATTGATATAGATTATAGATTATTCATACCATATTATAGAACTCTTTAATTTTAAATCTTATAAAAATATTTAATAATAATTTAAGGAAAATATATTATCAAATAATAATAATAGTTAAATTAAAAAATTATAATAACAATATTAGATTAATAGTACTACTAAGTTATCTACTTATTTTATTGTTCTTTTTTCTTTTGAACGTGTTACCCAAAAAC
This sequence comes from Capsicum annuum, assembly GCF_002878395.1. Taxonomy (NCBI): domain Eukaryota; kingdom Viridiplantae; phylum Streptophyta; class Magnoliopsida; order Solanales; family Solanaceae; genus Capsicum; species Capsicum annuum. Next base: position 201,299,898 of record NC_061116.1, on the reverse strand, counting down.
ACGTGTACTTCTTTTTCATGTTTTTCCTCTCCTTTTACTATATATTTTAGGATTTAATAATTATTAATTTTTCTAATAATTTTTATCATGAATTTTACTGTACCATATATTTTAATATTTCTTTATTTTTAAAACTTACCATATATTTTAGGATTCCTTATTTAGAATATTATAAATATAATTAAATAATAATTCTACGAATATAGTAAAATGACCATATTATCTAGTATAGATATTTTTAATGAACGACAAAAAGTTCAAGTCACTTTTCTAAGGGTCTTCATACTTTTAATATAGTATAGATTATGAATTATAGATTATAGATTCCAAAATTTCTTTTAACTAATAGAAATAGTGAAAGCCAAAACTTTTATTATATACTAGATACTGGAGCATGTGCCAACACGGGCTCAATGTATATTTATTTTTTATCTCAATTTATGTGACACAAATTAAATTTGAGAAGTCAACCAAATATTTTGTATTATTTTTAAGTATTTTAAGTTATCAATGATTTATTTATAGCACTTCAACATAATTTTCCGATACTGTATGCTACTCTCTTCGTCTCAAATTTATGTGGCACTGATGAAATATTTGAGAAAGTCAATCAAATTTATTAATATAGTTTTACATATTTTAAGTTTTTAATTATTATGACTTATACAACTTTCTACGTAATTTTCAAGTAATATATGTTACTCCATCTATCCCCATTTATATGAATGATAGAATTTGAAAAGTCAAACAATTTTTTTTTGTACATCTTTCAAATATTTTAATTCGATTATTATGGTAATTTATATTACTTTTCACGAAAATTTTAAATTATATATTTCAATATATGTTGCATTGATAGAATTTCGAGTCAACAATTTCTTTTATGTGTCTCCAAATAATTTAAATTATTAATTTTTAATTATTTTAATTTTATGTAATTTTAAATATATAATATATTAAAAATAAAAATAAAATATATAAAATTACAAAAAATGGCCTCGACCAAAAGCAGGGTTAACAATCGTAAGCTGTCCTGCTCACTCGTAATTCTATACAGTAGTAATAACTCTCGTCTCTTTTTGTATGGGACAAAGGATAGAGAAAATACTTTTTCTTGATTGAATTTCGACGAAAATAAATTATTACTATTAGTTTTTGTACTCCTAATTTTGTATACAAGGGTTAACGTTTGTAGTACTCTGAGATACACCTACATCGGTTCAAATATCCTTAAGAACAACTTATAAACACAACTCAAACTACGAGAATTTATGTATATTTTTAATATTTTCCAGCACCATGCAGTTCGATTCCATTTCTACCCCATAGTGCTTGATTAGATCATATATAAAAGGGACAATAAGAAATATTAAAGCTTTCGCTATGCGCAGAATTTGAGAAAGAGTCGGATCATAAGAATTTATTATACGCAATCTTATTTTGCATTTTTATCAGAGATTATTTTTACGACTTAAACTCATGATCCTAGTCACATAGCGACACCTTTACGAATTACTCCTCAAAGCTCCCTTCAATTATATCATTATTAAAACAACTACTTTATTTACAATATACCAAACAAAAAATATAAATAAGAAAATCAGTTAGTATTTTTCTATGAAATTTTTTTTTGTCTACCTGTACCAAACAAAACAAAAAATATAAATAAGAAAATCAGTTAGTATTTTCTATGAACATTTTTTGTCTACCTCTACCAAACATATTCTAAATGCCTCAACTTCAATAATTTTTATCCACACGTTTTGAGAAACTCCAGCAAATTCCATCACAAGCACCCCATTTTCCATTTCATGGTCGGGCGGTGCACTTTACAGAGCAAATTAAACCCCTATTATATAGTCATGCAAATATCACCAAATCTTCTCATAATCATTATTGTCTTCACAAGGGCCACCACCCAAAATGTCTTGATAACGATCAGTTCACATGGATGATCATTATTATTTGATGAATGAATTTCGAGAAATTTCCAGAAAAAGCATGTTAGTGACACCTAAGTTTTGTAATAAAACACCTAATTGATCATATACAAAGTTAGAGCTAGAATTTAAAATTTATGAGTTGTAAACTGGTTACCAAAACTATAGTCGTCATAGTTACCAAGTTCACCATAGTCTTCATAGTTACCAAGTTCACAAAACTTCCTAATACATACGTAGACTAAACAAAAGTTACTGAATTCGTCCGAACCGCTAATAAAAAATGGCTTTTGTCCGAACCCCTAATAAAAAATGGTTCGTACTAAACTCATAGTATCAATTAGCGAGGTTTTGAACCGATACAATAATAACTGCGTACTTATCTCATAATGTGAGATAAGAATTAGGAATTAACTTATGTAATAGAGTCGATCCACTAAAGTCTTGAGCAGCGGTATACTATACAGTGCAAAACTCATGAAGTGCATTAATTAATTGACAGCCTATTTTATTCTCATATTTTGCAGTATAAATACGTGACAAACAAAGGACTCTTGGGGTCATCCAAAAGCAATATTCTGCTCTCTGTCTATTAATTAGTAGTTTGTTCTTCTCGAAGAGTTCCCCTCATAAAACTTCTTAATTTTGCTCTGAAAATGCCTTGTATAGCTTTGGGACGTTTTGATGATTCAATTAGTTGGGGGTCTATTAAGGCCTATGTTGCTGAATTTATCTCCACCTTGCTTTTCGTCTTCGCTGGAGTTGGCTCTGCCATTGCTTACAGTTAGTAACTCTTTCTTTTTAATTCTTTAATTTATGTATGTTGGGATGACTACACACTTCAACACACTAACAGAACACTTCACTAAGTATAATTCGACAGTGGGGTTCAAAATTTCATTGTAGCAGCAAAATAGTGAATTAATTAAAAAAATGGCAGTCTGCGCGCCCCAGTGGGATAGAACCACTGATGTGGGCCTTAAGCAAGAGGCTCAAGAAGTGCAACCAACACCACTAAGCTATCTAACATTATTGATTTAGGTGGTTCAAAGTTAATATATATATGTACATAAATATAGATTTTCTATTTTATATATACAACGTATTTTTTTACCGAGGAGGTTCAGTGAACCCCTGATACCACATGGGTCCGCCCTTGCATGCATAGATTAATTAACGTAGGAATTTTAACTCCTATATTCCACTATTTGACCATGTAAAACCTAGTACATATAATATTTTGGGACAAGCATATAGTTTGGTATATATATACCCGATACATATTGTGGTAAATAATAAATCATGTTATAGTGGGTAGTTAAAATCACATTGTTAATATAAAAAATGTTAGATGATTGCGTATCTATATCTATAATGTATATCTATATCTATAATCTATAATCTATAATTCATAATCTATATCTATAATCTATAATATATTAAAAGTGTAAAGACCTTTAGAAAAGTGAATCAAACTTTTAGTCTTCATTAAAAGACTTCACTTTAGATAAAATCATTTTTTCACCATTATTTATTATAATATTAAATATTAATTATAATAAATATAGACAAAACCCTCAACTAATCCTAATTCTACCCAAAATTCACCATCCGAATTTAACCCCAAATCCCCAATATATAACTCCTACATCCCTATACTATATTAATTATTTGTATTTTGAATCAATAAACACGCGGCACAAACATTGTTTATCAATTGATTGATATCGATTGATATCGCAACTCTACTTTTGCCCATATCAAATATTATATGAGGCACTATTTTTATTATTTCTCTGGATCCATGTTACGAGTTAAATTTTGGAACTAAGAATGAAGTTTACAGAAAGAGTATGGCTATATTTGAGGTGGTAGAAAAAATATACAAATTATTTGATCAAGAAGGGGATTGAAATGATATGAAATTTGCAAGTCAAATTTCTCACTTCTATAATGAAATCAAGTTAAATTGCATAACTTTATGAATTAACAAGCACTAACCATCGACTTACTAAAGTTATACCGTAATTTAAGGACCATCGATGTATTTCACCTATCCTATTTGTATTTTTGATATTTATAAATATTATATAAGCAATTGAATAAATTCTTCATCTTTAGACCTTCAACGATGTTTAATTTAATTATTGTATTCATTTTTATTATTTAAATAAATACCGTATTTAGTGTAGATTATGAACTCATTAAAATGAGGTACACGTGCGAGACGCGTACAGCTGAACTAGTATAACTAAAATATGTGGCCATCGATCGCATTCCATGCAACCCTATTTATATAGCAACGTTCGTAATTTGGGAAATTTGACTTTGATTATTATTCCAAATGTTGAAATGCAGACAAGTTGACAGCTAATGCGGCTCTTGATCCCGCTGGTCTAATAGCGATCGCAATTTGCCATGGATTGGCTCTCTTTGTGGCTGTTTCTATCGGGGCTAACATATCCGGTGGTCATGTTAACCCTGCTGTTACTTTTGGTTTAGCTCTTGGCGGCCAAATCACCATCCTTACCGGACTGTTCTACTGGATTGCTCAACTTTTGGGAGCCATTGTTGCTTGCTACCTCCTCAAATTTGTCACCGGAGGACTGGTAAGTTAAAATAATTTTACTTCTCAAATTATAGAATAAGTGATGGTTCATATATTTGTGTGCGACTAAGACAAGGTTACTGTTATTCATCTAACTGTATTAGTGTTATGTTGGAACAATCAACATAAAAGTAGCTTGCAGAATAATATAATATATATAATCGAGTGTAACTAATTTAAGATTGAATTAATTATAGTTGATTGATTGAATTTAAATCAAATAGTATCTAATTAACTTTTATTATCTTTGTGCAGGCTGTTCCAATCCACAGCGTGGCAGCTGGTGTAGGAACTGCTGAAGGAGTTGTATTGGAAATCATCACCACATTTGCATTGGTGTATACTGTGTACGCCACAGCAGCTGATCCCAAGAAGGGATCATTGGGTACAATTGCACCCATTGCCATTGGTTTCATTGTTGGTGCCAACATCTTGGCTGCGGGCCCATTCTCGGGTGGTTCAATGAACCCAGCCCGTTCTTTTGGACCTGCAGTGGCCAGTGGCAGCTTCGCTGGCAATTGGATTTACTGGGTTGGACCACTCGTTGGTGGTGGTCTGGCTGGTCTAGTCTACAGTAACGTGTACATGAACAACGATCATGTCCCTCTCTCTAGCGATTTTTAAATTAATTGTTTGAATTTGATTGTGTTATGTACCCAATTTGCCTTTTGTAATAAAAGGGAGAAAAGCAACATTTTAATTTGTTGTTTTTCTTTCTTTTTCCTTCTTTAACATTTTGTCATGTAATTTTCTTTCTTTCGAGCTTTTGTTGTGCATATTTGGATCCAACTTTGTTGCAATATTCGAGATGATGCTTGATCAGATTTGTTGAGACTTGAGACTGCAGCATTCATTGATTAAATTGTGTTATCTTTAGAAATTTATTGGTAATCTTTTAGATTTTGGGCACTCTGTTCACAATAGGGGCGGAGTCAGGTAGGATCGAGGGGTTCATACAAGATAAAAATTATTTTTATATATATAAATATATTAGATGTTGAACACCCTTGTATTTCATCCTGAACTTCCTTTAGTGAGAAAATTGTCTCTGCAACTGTTCACAACCAAAAAAGAAACGAAAAAACTTTGAATCTTGATTCACGTTTGGGTATGAATGAGAAGTGTGATTATTAAGCCAACGAATGATCATCTTGCCAAATTCATACTTCTGAAGGCTTGAACGAGAAGTGACGCCTCAACCGACAGGGACAAAATTTGTATGTATCCCTTGTGTAGTAAACGATGTTAACAGAGTCACATGCTGTTCGCCCATTTTTTGGGTTAACTGTTCCTTTTGTTATGTGCTTTTTAGGGAGTGTCCGTTTTGGTTCATAAGGTTCATTTTGCTAGAAACTTTCTACCAAAATGAAACAAGTCGGCGTAGTGTGATTTATCAATTAAAACAAGTCCATGCGAAATGTTCATGAGCTCTACTAATGCATTTCAACTGAAGATGAAAATATAGGACAAGAAATCCTCACTACTGTGCAACAACTAATTGCCAAGATATTTCCTGAACACCCTGAATAATTCTGTATTATATGTTTTATCAACTGATATATAAAGAATACGTGCAAGAGCAATCAGCAGATTACTTACTGTTCAAGAGCATTTGCTTGCAACACAAAACGGCTAAAATAACCTGATAACAAAGCAATGGTCGTTAAGGACATACCACTTCCTGCATAATCCACAAAACATTTCTTGAATAGGGGAATGAACATTTCAGCAATCCGTGGCAGCTCCAGTGTTCTAAACCATTGCACCAACTATGGATTCCTCAAATTCAACTGAGTTTCAATGCGCTCTCCAAGAAAGTTGGTTGATTGGGGATAGGTTGATGTAAAACAAGGAGGAGAAGAACATGAAAATAAGAAAAAGGATGAGACTGCCAAACTGCGATATACAGTTTCTTTCTCCACATATAGAAGACACACAAACACATAAGAGTTCATGATGTGAGTTCCATAATGAATATGATCAAAGGAGAACAATAAAACTGAGCGAGTCAGAAATTGATAAGCTTAACACAAACTACATGACAATACACAAATGTCCATTTGTGGAAAAGTTCAAGATAGTCAAACTTACATTTCATGAACAGAAGAAACATTGTTGCCGCTTTTGCGAGAAAGAAACACTTCCTCTTCTATTGCTGCTTTGAACAAATCATAAATCGCTACCTGTGCAGCAAGCATATGCTTTTATTTGTTGCATAGGTTCCAAAGTTCGCGAACTTAGCAATAATTATAGTTATGAGCGAAGTTTTCAATATGGAAAATCGCAATTGATATTAACCTTCACATTTTTAAAATTAAACGACAAATGCAGTGTCAGAAATCTCTACTAGCGGAACTACAAGATGTACTTACATAGCTGATATGCAATGCTTTTATGCCAGGCACGCACATCCACCCCAACCCATGCCATTGCAAGCTCGGCCCCATTTTTAGCCAATTCAATGGTCTGTACTGCAACTGAAAAGCTTCTTGCAGATTCATGCAGCATCAACACGAGACAATTGACTCCACTGAAGTCCACCTCATCTCTGTGACTAGTGGCTATAGAAGAGTCCAACATAATAGTGTTTTGGTCAGGGTTGCCTCTAGCTGCCACTGATCCTACTGCCTCCGAAGGAATGCATTTCACTGAAATCTTTTGGGACAATGATCCAGAAAGATATCCTTGCAGAATGATGCATTTTACACAGCCAAAATTTTGCTCTTTCACATATATATATATTTGATGAACACAGTTTCTTAGAACCACATTTTGCTAAGTTCCTTAGAAGATCTAGTGAATTCTATTTATGGATGAAACAGAGGTCTCAAGGACTTTTGTATTCTACCTTTGTATTCTCAAAAATATGTATGATTTAGAGACTTCTGATGGACTATCAATTTAATAACCGTAAATAAACTAGTAGAATTGATTGACCTTTATGTGCAGATTAAACTAGTAGAATTGCTTGACCTTTATATGCAGATGGTGTTTATAGTTTCCTGACCAAGGTTAGTGGTTAATTTTCAATCCCCTCAAAGATAATTTGAGAAAACTAAAATCTCGCATTTGTCATTTTGAATGTATTACCCCTGTATGCAGATGTACAACTACTAAAAGAATGATGACGGTAAATTCTTTTCCTTCCATCTTCAACTGTATACACTTGGAAGACTTATTCCCATTGCACTTATTATTTAGATAAATCAACAATACGCCATACCAAGATGGTTGTGGTTGACACTTGACAAATTAATTCTCTACATCCATGTCTTTCTAATTTGGACATATTTCATGTGAATATTAAATAAATTATCTTTCAAGGTAAATTAGGAGTTCTCTAGATCTCGTTCTTGTCGCTACACTCATATACAAGTCTCTAGCACAAATAACATCACTTTGGAAAAACACCAAACTAGATTGAATTGTAAAATGTAAGCATAAAATAGATTATATAAAATTAAACAATCTTATACATAAACAATCCTATCCATAATCCTTTGTATTATTCAGGAACGTTGAACTTAATGATTTTCACATACACATAATATTGTATTATTCAGGAACGTTGAACTTAATGATTTTCACATACACATAATAACAGTAATTCAATAAAGAATTACTTACCTGAATTCTCCATGGTTTTAGCGGAAGCAAAAGCGTAATAGCGGAAGCAAAAGCGTAATAGCTGAAGCACTGAATTGTTTCTCTCTCTTTACCTTACTGTTATTCTTCTTTTGGAAGAGAGAGGACCCTTTTATAATGAGAATAGTCATTTATGTTTTCAGTCAGTAATTGTGGATACAATCCTACTAGGAGTCAGTAATTATAACTTTTCATATAGATTAAGGATTTAACTTATTCAATTATTATTAAACCAATAAATAAATTAATTATGTGGGCCATAGAAATTTACATTCTCCCTCAATGTTAATTTAATGGTTTAATAGGTACGTCAATCATGTGCACTATTAACGTTAAATCCAACATCATTTGTCATCGTTAAATAAATCAACTAAAATGAGTCATGGCGGTTGTACGTCCCTTTACTATACATAGTTCCTTCCATGTACTACAATATTAGTCTATTACCTAACATAACCTTTCAAATACATAATGGGTCCAACGATAATACTTAGAATCCTTTATCTAAGTCAAAACCTGTCATCATTATTCACAATATTATGTATACAAGAGAAAACAGGTAACAACTGAAACATATATAATTTGAGCTCAAAGTGTCAATTTCATAAACATAATAAAGTCTTTACATAAAATCATTCATTGCTTTCAATAAGACCCATCCTTTCAACATGTTCAATAAATATTTTGGGCGGTAATCCTTTCGTCAAAGGATCAACAATCATAAGCTTAGTGCTAATATGTTCAATTGACACTTTATGTTTTCGGACTTCTTCTATTAACCGAAAAGTATTTCAATTCCATATGCTTAGCACCTTTTGAATACTTATCGTTCTTAGAGAAGAAAACTGCGGCGGTATTATCACAATAAATTTTCAGCGGCCTGGCTATATTGTCGACTAGTCCAAGTCCTGAAATAAAATTCCGCAACCAATTAACCTGGACTGTGGCCTCAAAGCATGCCACAAACTTGGCTTCCATAGTGGATGCAGCTATAACAGACTGCTTCGCACTCTTCCATGATATTGCTCCTCCACCTAACAAAAATAAATATTCAAATATGAATTTTCTTGTATCCACACAACCAGTATAATCTGAATCTGAATATCCAACCACATCTAGATGATCAGATCTTCTATAAGTGAGCATATGATATTTCGTTCCTTGTAAGTATCGTAATACTTTCTTTGCAGCCTTCCAGTGATCCATTCCAAGATTACTTTGATATCGACCCAGCATTCCAACAACAAAACTAATGTCTGGTTTTGTACATGTTTGGGCATACATAAGACTCCCAACTATTGATGCATAAGGAATATCTTTCATTTGCTTTCATTCCAAGTCATTCTTTGGACATTGATTGAGACTAAACTTATCTCCTTTCTGAATTGAAACGGGACTTGATGAGCATTTTTCCATTCTAAATCTCTCTAATACTTTATTAATATAGGTTTTCTGAGACAATCCCAACAATCCTTGTGATTTATCTCGAAATATTTCTATTCCAATCACATAGGATGCCTCACCCATATCTTTCATTTCAAAGTTGTTAGAGGGATATTTCTTGGTATTATGTAACAAACCAAGATCATTAGTAGCCAGCAAGATGTTATCAACATACAAGACTAACATAACTTCAGATATATACACCGATCAACAGTGTTTTCTTTAAATCCAAAGGTGACAATCGTTTCATTAAAATTAAGATATCATTGTCGGGAAGCTTGTTTAAGTCCATATATTGACTTTTTAAGTTTACACACCATGTTTTCCTTTTCTTTAATAGAAAACCCCTCAGGTTGATTCATATAAACTTCTTCCTATAAATTTCCATTCAGAAAGGTTATTTTCACATCCATTTGATGTAGCTCTAAGTCATTATGAGCTACCAAGGTCATTATAATTCTGAGTGAATCTTTTCTAGAGACGAGTGAAAACATCTCTTTATAGTCAATGCCATCCTTCTGAGTGAAACCTTTGGCAACAAGTCTGGCCTTGTGACGTTCGATGTAGCCAGTTGAGTTGCGTTTGGTCTTAAAGACCCATTTACACCCAACGCTTTTGCAACCTTCGGGTAATTCAACAAGGTCCCAAACTTTATTCTGTTCCATAGATTTCAACTCATCTTTCATAGCATTTATCCATTTATCAGAATTGCTGCTTTCAATGGCTTGCGAAAATAAAACTGGATCATCATCAATTCCCAAGTCAGTTTCTGACTCATGTAGATATACCAAATAATCATCAGAAATAACAGATCTCCTTTGTCTTTGAGATCTTCTTGATGCTACTTCTTAGGGTTCATCTACTACAGGTTCATCAATTATGGCTTCATTAGTAGGAATGTTAATTTGTTGTTCTTGTTGATTACTTTATTGTACAACAGCTTCAGGAACAACAAATTTAAAAGAAGTACAGGGTAGAGGAATTTGCACCCTAACTTCGTGGTTATTCACTCCCACTAACTTCACCATTCTCAATGAATCTAGCGTTTCCAGTTTTAAATGTACTATGATTAAGACAGTAAAATCTATACCCCTTTGATTTTTCTGGATAACCAATGAAGAAACCACTGATTGTTCTTGAATCCAATTTCTTTTCTTGTGGATTGTATACTCTAACTTCTGCCGGGCAACCCCAAACATGCAGGTGCCTCAAACTAGATTTCCTACTAGTCCACAGTTCAAAAGGTGTCTTTGGAACTGCTTTACTAGGAACCCTGTTTAGTAAGTAAACTGCAATCCTTAAAGCATACATCCATAAAGAAGGAGGTAAATATGAATTACTTAACATACTCCTAACCATATCCATTAATGTACGATTACGCCTTTCTTCCACACTATTTTGTTGTGGTGTGCCAGGCATTGTGTATTGAGAACATATGCCACGCTTTTTAAGGAATTTAGCAAATGGACCTGGGTGTTGTCTACTTTCATCATATCTTCCATAATATTCACCACCTCTATCAGACCTGATTATTTTCACCTTTCTATCTAGTTGTCTTTCAACCTCAGTAATAAATATTTCTAAGGCATTAATCGCTTGAGATTTTTCATGCAACAAATAGATATATTCATAACGTGAAAAGTCATCAATAAAAGTGATAAAATATTTTTCTTTATTGAAAGATGTGATATCAAAAGGACCACATAAATCAGTGTGTATCATTTCAAGAAGTTGTGTGCTTCTTGTGGCTCCTTTCTTTGTGTGTTTTGTTTGTTTTTCTTTAATACAATCAACACAAATATTAAGGTCAGTAAAATCTAAATCTAGAAGAATTTCATTCTTAATTAATCTTTTCAGCCTTTCTTTAGATATGTGACTTAAACGTTTATGCCACAAGTAAGCAGATTATTTATTCACGAAACTTTGTTTGGTTCCAACATTATGATGTAGAGTTAGGAGTGTTTCAGCAAACAGATTATCAAGATTCAATTTGTATAAATTATCACAAAGAGTACCAGTACCGATGAAATAATTATTCTTGAATAAACTAAAACATCCATTACCAAAATTAAAGGAATATCCAGTCTTATCCAACTTAGACAATGAAACTAAATTTCTCGAAAGAGAAGGAACATAATAAGTTTCAACTAAATCTAAGTGACACTCAGAATCGAGAATCAAATGATAAGTCCCGACAGCTTCAACTGAAGCCTTCACTCTATTCCCCATGTAAATAAATCTTTCATTCTTGTTTATGGTTTGAATTGTAAGGAATCCCTGCATAGTATTAGAAACATGAATAGTACAACCAGAGTCAATCCACCAAGTATTATAAGGAACTTCAGTTAAATTTGATTCGAGACATGTAAAAGCACAAGTCTTACCTTTTTTCTCAAACCATGCCTTACGTTTCAGGCAATCTTTCTGAAAGTTTTCAGATTTTCCACAGAAATGACACTTTCCATTCTTGTTCCCTTTCTTATGTACTTGAGATGAGGATTGATTAACATTAAGTTGCTTCTGTTGTCCCTTACCATGTTTCTTTCCTTTCTTTTCAGCTCTTTAATGATTTATATAATTAATGGAGTGGGTTCCTTGATTCTTTAGCCTCGTTTCCTCTTGAACCAACATACCATGCAATTCATGCACGTTCCATTTATCTTTCATGGTGTTGTAGTTCATTTGAAAAGGACCATACTCAGACGATAAAAAAGGAAACTCTGTTCCACTTCCATTCCCAATGACTTAAGTCTTGCTTCTATATTTGTCATTTCAATGACATGCTCATGCATAGTACGTGAACCATCAAACTTCATGGTGGTCAAAGTACCCATTAGTGTCCCAGCAAGAGACTTATCAGTAGTTTAGGAAGACTCTTCCACAAGTTTCAAAAGTTCTTTCGCACTTTCAGTTTTGGGAAGAGTAGTCTTAATGGTGCCCGCAATATTCATTCGCATGAACATTAGGCCTAATTTGTTAGACCGATTTCAGTACTTATAATAGGACTTTTCTTCATCACCGCCTAGCTTCAGTAATAACAGTTGGCTTTTCAGAGTAAAGTGCAACATCAAGATCTAAAACCCCAAGATGGAATTTGATCTGTTCGCACCAATCTGAAAAGTTAAGTCCGAGGCAGAGTGTGAATGAGGGGCAAGTGCTGAAATAGAACATGCTCATTTGTTAATACTTTGAGTTACGAGTTTAAACACATTATCAAATTCAGAAATAACTTACTTAAATGTATATTGATGTTCTTCTTTAGGCAAAGCATCAAAATACAACTTTAAACATAATGATGCTTAAAATATATTTAACACAAAACGATAATATTTAATGCATCAATTAATAATATTTATCATCTTTGAATAAATAAATAAAACTAACGATACATCAAAATTATCTCTTTAATATTTATTGGTCATACGAACAAACAATCAACCTTTGGGTGATCCACAAATGTCTTATGACCAAAAATTTAATTTACCCATAATTATTAGATCAATTATAAGCATCAAGATTAATGGGTAATTAATTTAAACTTTAACCTTTATTTTGAAATTAATTTCATAAAGATTCAACCACTTTGGTGATTAACGAATCTTACATATATGATTCCAAGTTATATTAAGAAACAATAAATTTTATTATTGCATACTACAACATTCTAAGAACAAAGAGTTGTTTCTTTAATATTTAAAATAACAAAGATTAAACTC
>NC_061116.1:201255807-201286446 GCF_002878395.1 Capsicum annuum | reverse complement strand
TTTCAAATTTCGTTATTCAATAATTGTGAAATTTCTAACAAACATAATTAAAATTCACAAGATTTGGAGAAACATTAATTTTAATGGAAAATCACTTATTCCGAAAACCAGTCTCTGATACCACATTTAAGCATAAACGGATTATATAAACTTAAACAATCTTATACATAAACAATCCTATCCATAATCCTTTGTATTATTCAGGAACGTTGAACTTAATGATTTTCACATACACATAATAATAGTAATTCAATAAAGAATTATTTACCTGAATTTTCCATGGTTTTAGCGGAAACAAAAGCGTAATAGCAGAAGCACTGAATTGTTTCTCTCTCTTTACCATACTTTCAGAATAATTGTGATGGAGCTTATTCTTCTTTTGACAGAGAGAGGACCCCTTTTATAATGAGAATAGTCAGTTATGTTTTCACGTTCATCAACGTGATTGATGAATACAATCATTATCCATCTAGGAGTCAGTAATTATCCTACTAGGTAACTTTTCATATAGATTAAGAATTTAACTTATTCAATTATTATTAAACCAATAAATAAATTAATTATGTGGGCCATAAAAACTTACATAAAAAAAAACTATACTTTGATTCCAACTAGTTGGTACTACATTGACTCTTTGTTTTCAATGAGTATGTTCTCGAGAGATTTTCTCTAAATCTATTTATCCCCTTTATCAAACGTGATCATTTCTAATTTGTCCAATCTTAGTATGATGACACATCTATCTTAATATCCGTATTTTTTCCTTTATATTACACTTATCTTGCAGATATATGGATCTTAAAAGCCCAAATTCATTCCCACATAATATTGGTGGCTCAAATCATTCTATAGAATTTGGTATCCAACAACAATCAACATAACCAGTGAAATCCCACAAAGTGGGGTCTAGGAGGGTAGAGCGTATGTAGGCCTTACCACTATCTCTAGAGAGGTTGTTTCTAAAAGACCCTCGACTCAAGTGAAACAAATCAAAATCGTAATTAAAACCAGAAAACGATAGTGCAGAGAAACATGACAAGTAAGGCATAGTAAAATTATCGCAAGTAGTAAGCATGATTCTTGGTTTTTTTCTTTTTTTCTTTTTCTCAAGTGGGTATTTTTACCAAAATTCCCACCTACACTCCACAAATGGGAGATGAGTGTAAAACCTTGTCTAAAATAATAAAAAATGGACTGCTTGTTTGATGTCGAGCCCTATTTAACTTCAAAGCTCTTGGATATTCAAGCATCACTTTGCAGATAGACCACACCCTTTCACCTTTTAACTTGCTTGCAAGAGAAATATTACAAAGTTTATCAAACAAAAATTACATCACACTAACTTGACACTGTAATTGAACAAAAGAAGGAAAATGAAACTTGACACCGTAATTGAACAAAAGAAAGAATAAAAATGAAACTTGACCATGAAGATTGAAATGAAAGTACTATATCGACACACTGTTGGGTATTCCTTTGCCTGTGAGTCCTTCTTCACTTGTAGGAAAGAGCAACGTATATGGAACCTTAACAGGCCCCGACCTATTTTTCCAATTCTCATCGCCATTCATCTGTACAATTTGATCCTCGATTTCACTCAACTTTTTCCCAAACCTCTCAAAAGCAGCAAGAGGTTCTTGGTCCTTTGTCCATTCAGATGAGTCTCTCTGTCCAAGGTAAACCTCATCTGATGTATGCCTTGACAATATCTCTATGAGAGAAATTCCTAGTAATGTCTGCAGTTGAGGAGTGATTGTTTTCAAGTACGCCAGATCAGGATTTGTCTTAAGTTCTTCATACTCAGGAGTTCCTGGCTCAGGCATGAATCTTCGACTTAATGTTGGGCGATTTGGGAGGTAACCTGCATAAGGGTATTGCCCAAAATTAACTGCTGCATGAAGTGCTGATGCTATCCAAATAATAATGGTGCAAGAATCTATTAGCTCTTGACGTGTTTGCATTTTAGGCCACCAGGGTTCATCTTTCTTGTCACCATGCCCTTCTTCCCGAACTTCTTTCCACCAGGCTTGGAGTTCATCATCTTTCAGAACTGATTCATCTGATTTATAATAGAAGTTGCAATATTCTGTTACCCAAATTTTGATTGCTGACCATATTTCTAAACCATCAACAGCGTATGGGTAGTCTTGAATTAGTAAGCGAACGCCATGTGGGGAACTCGAGTCCTCTACTGCAACTCCTCTAAAATCAAGTGATATTATAGACATATTAGCAAAATCGGAATACCTTAAAACTTCATGAACAACCATATTTTTCTTGTAAAGTTAGTTCTAAAATTGTAATTTATATACCTCTTAACGAGATCAACCGGAAGTGCTTGTTCAGGGAAGACCCAATTTCTGTAAACTACAGCAGACATTTCCATCGCATATTTGGAAGGAAAAACTGTCAGCTCAAGAACTCCACCAGCATTGATTAAGATCTGTCTTGCCAAAGCGTTTATGTTCATCGTGTCCCGAAAATGAGGATGTAAAAGTTTATGAATCGGGTGAAGCACGCTTAGTTGCCTGTTTGTTGCAATCACAAACGGCTCAATTGCTGCATGTGTATTCAACCTGAGAAGATAACCACACATTATTTGAATATGACTTTGACAAAGTATTGAAGTTGTTACTGTGACTCATAAATCCTTAGAGATATCATCTAATAGAATTTTACCAGTGACTGATTAGCTGATGAACACCCGAGTCATTCACTGCAACATAAGCTTTAGCCAATTGCCAGATCGTACCCTCAACATCTCGATCGGCTGGGGTATAAACTTTGCTAACAGCCCCAAGTTCATCTCCATCCGGATGTGGCAAGCTTAGTTCAATTGCTATTGGCTTCATTGTTCCATCGTCTTGCAAGAAAAGCAGAGTTCTTGAGGCGTAGAGTTTTGTGTTTGTCGTGTTTATTCTCCTCACATACGGCATAAGCATGTCATGATGGTTTAATATGTAAAGCCTGTTTGTCTTGATTGCCTGTAAATAACATTGCAATCTTTTTACTACTCAGGGTTTATGAATGGAATCTACACTTACTCGAAGTATTTAAACACACTAATCGGGAAGATAGAGATAAATAAATTACATCATCGATAGTTAGCCCATCCAGTGCATTCTCTATATGTTCTTTGGTTATTGTACTGTTTTGGTTTCCATATACTTCAGTATCTAGCTTGCTTTTTGGAGGGAACTCCTGTAGATAAAAAAAAAAAAAAAAAAAAACATAAAGACAATATTTCGTAAGCACGGAAAGAAAAGATGAAGCATAAACAAATTTAATCTGAGTTACAAACTCCTCTTTCCAAATCATGTGCATGATATATATGTGAACAGTGAAGCTAACTTACTTGGAGTCTGCTGATTATGACAGGATTTACTCCGGCAAGCATTTCTCTTGCAAATTCTTCATCAGTCCTCCATGAACTTTTATCCGCTGGAAAAACAATCCACAAATCATATGTAACAAAACGTAAAGGATGACACGAAAAAGGTAATAAGTAGGTCGTTTCAGGAAGCAACATCAGTACCTTGAATAACTTGAGGAGTTGGGAATTTGAATTTCCCTTCACCATCAGTTCGGATGATTTCTTTTAGAATCGGTAGAGGAATGCTGTCAGTGAGGGCTTTGAGAAAAGGGCCTTGCGGCAATTTGATTCCTCCTTCATAAAGCCTCAGTACATCCTCAAAGCTGTCAAACTCATCAGGAGTGCTATCAAAGAGAGCCTGAAACTCGGGGATAAGGAACTGAACAATGGATTTCAAAGCATATGTCAGGAAGTCCGACAACTTAATGTGTCCAAAACGCTCATCTCTTGGTACATAGATGTCTAAACTCATAAGCAATGGAATCCTACTTTCACTTTTAGGATCTGTTCAAAATAGAAAAACATGTCACTCGAAGTTAGTTTCTTCAAAATCTTCAGACAACTATAAATGTCGCATCGCAGAAAAAGAAATATCTTTTGCAGATTCATAACCTGCTTTTGTTGGCTTTCTGCCTGTTCTTCCTCTCCGAGGGTATGGGAACTCAGCAGATCCTCCCAAGATAGTCCTAGCATACGCTTCGCCTCTTTCTGGATCACCCAAGTCGTTGTAGAAAGCATAGTCATAAACCCTGTCCCATTCCTCAAGCTTTCCATTTCCATCTCCTCTTAAGGTCACTAATTCTTTTTCTCTGTATTCGCGCAATGGTTCTGGAGTTTCGTGGGGAAGATATGCCTGCATTAATATTTACAATAATATTAATTAAAAATCTTTTTCTAAATAATCTCTCTTTGTATATACTTAAAATAAATTATGCATAACAGTACCTGATTAGCAAAGAAAATCCGTTCTGATTTGTATCTTTTAGCAGGATAAACCCAAGAATTACAGACAAAATGAATCTTGCCATGATTGGGAACGTCTTCAAGAGTGAGTGATTTAAGGAAAAACTCATTGAAGTGCAAATTATTGATGATAAATGCCCCTGGAACTCCAATATCCTCGTCCCAATCAAACGTGACATCAAAGGCTGATTCGCCTGCGACTAATGGGGTTCGTGTAGTGAGCCAGTTCTCCAAGTAAGCTGGCTTGCTACGTTTCCCTTGTAAACCATTCGCTGCAAACATGGATCACATTGATCAAAATTAAATCAATGAACTACACTTACGAATATGGTAGTAACTAGTAACTAATACGAGGAGTATACGTATCTGTAGTTCTAAAGTAATAACAAACTTTCAGAAATTTTATATCTCAAAAAGTCAATGAACTACGAGTAACTTTGTACCAGAAGCCATTTATTTAACTTTGTTTTGTACCAATATGATGACTCAGTTTACGATGTTTGACATAATTATCTTTTCGAACTTTCACAACATTTTAAGAATCAATATTCATCGACCTATTAGTCTAAAAAAGGGAGCCCGTTGCACTAAAGCTCTCGCTATACGCAGATCCCGAGGAAGTGTCCTACCACAAAGGTGTATATATTGTACGTAGCCTTACCTTGCATTTCCGCCGGAGGCTATTTCCAAGGCTTGAACCCGTGACCTCTTGATCACGTGGCAGCAACTCACTTACCAGTTACTCCAAGGTTCCCCTTCATCGACCTATTAGTCTACTCTACTCGTATATATTTTAAAAACAAGGAAAGTTTCCCTCCTATAGAGAGGTAGAGAACTTACCAGGATCACCATGAACAGAGCTGATCAACTGCAAAGAGACTCTCTTGCCAAGGAACTCAAGAACTCCATCAAGAAAAGAAGCATTGACATCATTAAAGTCCAATGCATTCTTCTTCATCAACACAACAGTTCCTTTCATCTTTTTTCCATCGTCATTTTTCCCAGAGATTACGTCCACAATCTTTTCCAGTAACATGATGATTACGTTTTTAGACAAAAGAGTGAGAAATAATAATGTATGTATAAATATAGTAAACTTTCGATCTTTCAACTTTTCAAAGAAACAAATAAAGAATGGAGAATGATGATGAGTTTGGTAATGTGAAGTTTCAATTGAACGAGTCCTTATTTATAGGCAGCAACATCCACTTGGCAAAATATATTGAGTAGTATATTATAAAAAAAGGATAAAAAGAAGCCAAGTCCATATTCAACATATTTAACTAGAGTCAAATTTGTGTCGGACTAATTATATTTATCAAAGAAATAGACTTGAATACAATTTAATTAGCATTGAACGTAAGATTATTCTTGGCTTTCTTTTACTGATCTTATCTTATTACTCGTTATTGTTAAATAATACTTGTTTACTATTTACTTGACACACGTTAAAAACTTTTTAATACGTTCATCTTTACTTGTCCACTTTTCTATTGACACATGGATAAAGAAACAAGTAAATGATATAGATAAATTTTTTGAAAAATGCTAGTAAATCGTACTCAATACTAAGTGTAAAATGGGTAGAAATAGGCCGGACAAATATTGTTCGACATCCCAACATAGAAAAAGTAAACAAGTAAAATGGATGGAGGAAGTAATTAATAAGGATGGTGCTATATTGCCCAATGAAAATAATAAATTGTAATGCTTTCACAAATGTATTGGATAGTGAATAATATTTAACAACAAAAATAAAATGAATAGAAATGAGTTAATTTTCTATACGACATTATTGTACATCTAATTTTTTAGAAAAAAATAAATTACTAGTAGAAAACTTTTTTCCTTTTGAGTTTTGTTCTCTATTCTTGTGTAGGAATGAGCAAAGGGACAATATTTTTTCCAAAGCCGCCCCTATTGGTCCTTCGTGCCCCCACAAGTAACCTAGTGGAATGCAATTTTTTATTTTGAAATTTCTGCACAATTTCCCTTTCACAGAATATCATCAAACTTTTCCTCTTAAATTTCTCCTTTCAATTTAGCCGCCTGGTAGATGACGCGGTTCAAGAAAATAAATACTAGTACAAAATGTTCATGTTGTACAATATAAAAGCACAGCACAAGATAAATACTAATAAAAATTTGATGTGTGGTGTTTGGGATATGGATTTAGAATTCTGACGTGTTTGATATTAAGTCTTGGGTCAACTTCTGTTTGCTAAATGAGTTTGATGATTGGGATTAGGCAAATTTGACTGAGTAATTATTATGATGAACGAATATTAATAGTTTGTAAATTCTAATGACTCGATTAGATTTTACTCTCTTCGTTTTAATTTATTTCTAGCTTTTGTTGTGCATATTTGGATCCAACGTAACTTGGATGAGATGTTCGAAATGGTGTACGAATTTGATGAGATTGTATCCATTCCTTGATCATACTTTATATTTTGAGTACGTAATTTCAAAAATTTGAAATCAAGAAATGAATATTTGTAAACAATGAGTATCATTTGACAATGTATACATGCACATACTACTTCCTAGTCCTTAGTTCACATATTATTCTTTTTTAGAACAAACTAAAATAAAAATGTTGTCATAAAAAGTGAAACAAGTTGTTCGACTTAAATAATTATATTGATCACCTTGCCATATATACACTTTCTAGATCTGTCTGTCATGTGTTATCTAATGCTAGAGAACCATCAAGTTTTTTGACCTTGTGGTAAACAACCAGACCCTCTAACCAAACAAATTCTTCGAAACTTGAAAGCTTTGTATTAACCCATGGATACTATGAACAATTGTTAGATTATGCCTAGAGCAAATACAGTTCATAGGTGCTTTCACTAGAACTAAATTTAGCTGGATTTGTGTACGTGTGCTTTTGAAAAGGTGGTGTTTCAGTTTCCTCTGATTGACAGTTCCTTGCGTCAGATATGACAAGGTGTATGTGCAACTTCTCTTGCCACTTTACAGAAAGTTAAGCCGTACCAACACCATGATAATGAAGTTGCTTCCGCCAGCTACCATTCACTCTACATCTTTAGAAGGAGGGTGTTCAATGCTGCTCCGAGCTTCGATTTCCTTCTTCTGCGTTCTCTTTAATTGTTTCATAAAATCAAGCCTTTCAGAACAATACGGAGAAGGAATCTGGGCCACAAACAAAAGATATAAGCAAATAATAGAAAGGAATAATGTATAGAGTGATAGATTACAGCTGAATTACCAAACTCGGGACATATTTCTTGATTGCGGCTAGCATTGCTGCATGACCCACAGCAGAAACCTGATAATTTAACAAAGTGAATCTTTGAGAATCTCTTTCCTTTGTGAGAACAGTAAGGAAGATATATTTTCACATTGACAACCTGAAACTAGATGAAAGTAGTTCATGATGAAAGTCCATTGTAAAACAACTATTAGAATCAATCCACTACCACTAATATTATTTCGTGGAAACAATAGTCTAAATTTTTTTCTTGGAAAGCAGGATAGTCATGGCTATCATCTCTAATTTTAAGTTCTGTAGGCCCTAAACCATTTCTAGCATAGAAGTTGACCAAAAGACCAGTTCATTCAGCAGAAATATAAGCTTTGAGCAGAAAGGAATGAAAATCCATCATTCATATAGTTGATCCTTACAGGGATTAACATTAAGATGGTTATGGGAACAAGAGTAGCAATATCTCCCAGCGTTCTCTTCATTTTCTCTCTCTCCCTTTTTGTGAGTTGACGGCCTTTCAACTTCTTTATAAGTAGCCCTAAAGCATCCGATACGTCTGTAAAGAGCAATTCTGTACCCATCCAAATATCCTATAGCATAATGCAATAAAAAATTAACTACTATAGAGCATACTCTTTTGATTTGATTGAATAACTGGATGAAAAACTTACAACACTTGCAGATATCAGCTTGGTTGTAGATTTTCTTAGTAAATTTTCATGCAGTGGTTTGGGTGCAGTAGAGCATTCCAACTCCACCAGCGTCACAGGGTCCATTGCAGAAGAGCTGGTGGCCTGCCATTTGAATAAAGGCCTTCAGAAACTGATTGCCAAGACAAAAGGTTGTATAAAAATATTAGATGACCATTTTTTATGAATAAAGTAAGAACTCTCCACTATGCCCAGAGATGCATTTTTTGTCGGGCACTCAATTTAGTAATCTTCATCTGAATTAGTGGTATTTGTGGGAATACACTGGGTATGTTGTTGTACTCAATTTAGTAATCCAGACATTTTGGACCAAGAATCATTCACTAAAGAATAAAAACTCAGCATAGCAGTCCCTATTTACTAAATCTGGTGCTTGTACCTGATTCAATCTAGATCCATACTGATGTTTTTCCTTTTTAATCAAGTCAATTGGCTTCTCTTTCACGTCCAATATGATGGATGAACCCATTCCACATTTACTAAGCAAAGATGCCACCGGATCAGATGCACTTCTATCAGCAAATTTTTGCACTTCTCTGTTTGAGGGGGGATAGGCAACTCATTAGTGGAACGTGCAGTAACAGAAAATTAAATCTTTTCATTAAATCCGACATACCCTGTTCTATCATAAGCTGCCCAGTAGTCCTCCAGACATACCGATAACAGACTCTGACTAAAGAGATTCACAGAAATCAGCTAAAGAATAAGCTATATTTATGTCAGAGACTTCCAATACATTCTCAGAATGATTTGATACCTCTGAAGCAAGAAGTCCAGTAAATTTGCATCTAATGGTTGCTGCGTGGAATTGCTATAGTGGGCAAATCCAGCTATAACATCATAGCATACAGTTAAAACAGTGTACAAAATTATTTCTTTCTCCGCTTGAATTGGATGTTGTTTGGATCTTCTTTTGACACAAAATTTGCTAGCAGATGCAGCATAAAAGTCGAGCCATCCAATTTCATTGGCTACTACCTGTGAGAATTGTTTTAAGCAATCATTTTATTTCTTTCATGTTTTCCAATTTAATTTAAATACTAACCTCCATGAAGAGCTGATACTCAGAGAGAGTGGAGAATTCTGGATGCATAAGAAGGCTACCACATTCTAAGTAACTGCAAGGAGAGCAAAATTGTCCCATGTCAATCAAACGCACAAGACATACTGATTAGAGTAAGGAAAGTAGGCTCTCTTTTAAATACCTCAGAAAATCTCTAGTTTGTTCATCCAGATCCTTTACACCCATTTCTGAGAGGAACAATCTTGTCTCTCTTCCCAGATATGCAAAAAGTCCCAGGGTAGCTAAACTATTTTCTTGAACCTGTCAGACCTTGAAACTACAATCAGTTCAATATACAACCCTTTTTTTGTCAAAATCACAACTGATGCATCCAAATTACAGAACAACCTTGATTATCTTTTTAGGCAGGGTAAACCTACAAGTCTGCGCACTAACTACTCCCAAATTATTGTTATTGTCAATCTCTTATTTTTAAAAATTTTGGTGTACGGACTAACTTGAGCACACCTCTACTAATTCCACGGGTCTTCCAACCTATTATCAATCTTTTTATCAAACATATTGAAATAGGAAGGAAAAGTTTATCAACTCAAAATAAGGCCCATGATGGAGTTTCTTTAACTTTAAAAGACAGAATTTTAAAATATACAGAGAGAATAAGAAATCAATGTGGATGTAACCTTCTCGCCCCAAACCTAAACATAGTTCAATGACAGAGTTACGATTAGATGTCACATGTTTGTAGGTATTTCGCAGATCTTGTGCAACAGTAAAAAAAAGCTCATTCACAAAATTAATTTGCTACAAACCAATAAGTAAATGCTAACCTTGTCATGAAAATTATGCTTGTCTGTAATTACATTCTCTCTGTGAAATGCATTACTGAGTTTTCTCTGAACCAATCCTATCCAAAATTCTACATCTTCAATACTGTTACTTGGTAGAACCTTTCTGCCAAAATGGACCAAGAAGTCTTCTTCGAATCCAGCCTCAGTTGCTAAATAGTGCAATTTATCAATTGAAACAAGTGTATGTGACAAGTTCATAAGTTCTACTAGTGCATCTTCAACTGAAGCTGAAAACAAAGGGCAAGAAACTCGTCCTGAACCTAATTTCCTCACTGCTGTGCAACAACTTATTGCCAAGACATTTCCTGCAACACCACTGAATAGTTCCATATTAGATGTTTTTATCAACTGAAATATAAAGAATATGTGCAATACCAATCAGCAGATTACTGTTCAAGAGCATTTGGTTGCATCATGATGACAGCTAAAATAACCTGATAACAAGCACTGGTCTTTGAAGATATACCTTCCTGCATAATCCACAGACCATTTCTTGAATAGGGGAATGAACATTCTTGCAATCCGTGGCAGCTCCAGTGTTCTAAACCATTGCACCAACTTTGGATTCCTCAAATTCAATTGACTTTCAATGTGCTCTCCAAGAAAGTTGGTGATAGGAGATAGGCTGTTGTAAAGCAAGAAGGAAAAGAACATGAAAACAAGAAGGAGGACAAGATTGCCAAACTGTGACATGCGGCTAACTTCTCAATATATAGAAGACACACAAACATATAGGAGTTCATAATATGAGTTCCATAATGAATATGATCAAAGGAGAACATTAAAACTGAGCGAGCCAGAAATTGATAAGCTTAACACAAATGTCCATTTGTGGAAAAGTTCAAGATAGTCAAACTTACATTTCATGAACAGAAGAAACATTGTTGCTGCGTTTGCGAGAAAGAAACACTTCCACTTCTATTGCTGCTTTGAACAAAGCATAAATTGCTACCTGTGCAGCAGCATATGCTTTTATTTGTTGCATAGGTTCCAAAGTTCGCGAAGTTGGCAATAATTATAGTAGTGAGCGAAGTGTTCAATATGGAAAATCACAATCGATGTTAACCTTCACAGTTTAAAAACTGAAGCACAAATGCAGCGTGTCGGAAATCTCTACGAGCAGAACTGCAGGCTGTACTTCATACCTGATATGAGATGCTTTTATGCCAGGCATGCACATCCACCCCAACCCATGCCATTGCAAGCTCGGGCCCATTTTTAGCCAATTCAAGGGTCTGTACTGCAACTGAAAAACTTCTTGCAGATTCATGCAGTACCCACACAAGACAATTGACTCGATTGAAATCCAGCTCATCCCTGTGTCTACTGATTATAGAAGAGTCCATCGTAATAATGTTTTGGTCAGGGTTTCCTGTAGCTGCCACTGATCCTAGAGCTTCCGAAGGAATGCATTTCACTGAAATATTTTGGGACAATGATCCAGAAAGATATCCTTGCAGAATGATATATTTTAAAGAGTCAAAACTCTGCTCTTTCACATATATATTAGATGAACAGAGTTTCTTAGAACCAAATTTTGCTGAGTTCCATGATCTGACAATTTCTCTGCAGCAAAGAAATTCATCAGTGAATTCTATTTAGTGGCAGAAATATGAAGATTTCAGACGTCTCACAGAAGTTTGTTTGTATTCTCACAAGTATATATCATTTAGAGACTTCTGATGGGGCTTTCAATTTAAGAGCCCCAAACCTAGTAGTCTTGCTTGGACCTTTTCTACAGAGGCGTTTATAGTTTCCCATTTCCCGACCAAACTCATCAAAGGTCAGCGGTTAATTTGTCAGTGGCATGATTTGCACTCCCCTTAAACAAAATTGAAGACAACTGAAGTGGTTAAGAGAGAACATATTGCTGAATTAAGGACAACCATCTCAGAAGCATCAAATCGTGCACTCGTCATTTTGGATATATCACCACTTTATGCAGATCTAGAGTTACAAGAATGATGATAGTAAAACCTTTTCCTTCTTGAATTGTACACTTGAAAACTTATTTACATTGCACTTACTAATTAAATCAATCAATAATACACCATTCCATGCTACTTATGGTTGACAGATGAGTTGTCTATATCCATGAATTTCTCTAAATCTCACACTGACCTACACTGATATACAAGTCTCTAACACAAATAAGAATACTTTGGAAAAACACCAAACTAGATTGAAGTGCAAAATAACTTAACTCTAATACCAACTAGTTGGCACTATATAAACCATTTTCTTTCACTGTGTAATGTTCTCAATCGATCTTCTCTCAATCTACTTCCTAAATGTACCTGTCTTCTTTATCAAACTCGATCATTTCTAATTTGTCCAATCTAGTTGATCACACATTCATCTCAACATCCGTATTTATATGACACTTATCTTGCAGATATATGGATCTTAGAAACCCAACATTTAACAAAAAACGAAAAGGAAAGGAAAGATTGATATTTTATAAATCAAGTTTTCTTTTTCATTTCCATTTTAGTTGTAACATCGATCCCCGAAATTATTATTAGAGAAGATATGTGTAAAGATATGAATCTTTTTTCCTTTTGATAATCATGGTTGTCCAAGCCAACTTGGACACCTCAACTAATTCCACGAAATTCCTGCCATCTCCCACCAACACCAGGCATCAGACTATCAGCAAATCCGTCCACTCCGTCCACTGAGACTAGAACAGATAGGAAAAAATCACCTAGTGTTTTGTCTCTGCTGGAGATTAAACCTGAGATCTCCTCAAACCACGTCATTGACTACTAGGCCAAACCTTGGGTGTTGTCTAAAGAAATGATCTTGGGCCTAACACAACCCCAAAAGCTAGCTCAAAAAGGGACGATTGCCCATGACCATGTAAAGAGACACCCATCCTTTTTTTTCCTCATTCAAAATGGGACTCCTCAACACCCCACATCACGTCCCCGGGGGAGGGGGCACAATTTAATATGAGAGCCCAACGTCGGAAAGTAAGAATTGTGTGGGATCCTACTCCCAAAGTTAGCGATTAGCCAATTTATAATTTTGGTATGTCAACTTAAAATTTCCATTCCTTCAATTAATGGAACAAAAATAATCCAACAAATGTACTTCCACCAGTACCCAATTCTTTGTTAATTCCCTAAACACAGACTAGGCATTCACACTTTTGCCCCAATATTTCCATCTCAGAAATGAAATCTAAGCTTAAGGGGTTGTTAAACTAATACTTAACAGCAAATCTTTATGCACTAAGCACATTATTCTGATTAAGATATACAATAGGCAAATCATTGGCGTTGACTCTGTATTTAATGATTCGATAATTGGATAAGACGATGGAATTAGAAAGCATAGTAGTCATAAATATAGAAAGAAAAATGGAGAGAGAACTTACTGATTATGGAAAGCGGAAATGCGGAGAGAGAAAAGGGAAGCCATGGAAGAAAAGGCGACGAAAAAGGAAAGAAGAAGAAAACGGATAGGGTAGAAAAGAAAGTATTTATAGGAAGAGATTGAAGCGAAGCCATCGAGGTATAGAGAGAGAGAGAAATGAAAAATGGAATTTGATATTCAACTTGGGATTTAGCTCCCACCCCCTGAAGTCCCATTTTGTTACGAGGAAAAACGACGCTACACTGTTTAACAAAGTGGGCACAAAGAAGTACAGTAACTAAATTTTTCGGAAGTACGGTTGGTATGAAATTACTTATTTGAGAGTTATTTTTATTAAAAAAAACATTCAGAAAAATATCTTTTTTAAAAAAAATCTATGTTTATTAAATTTATTTAAAAATTATTTTTGATAAATGAATTATATTTGACTATTTTTTTTTTCAAAAAGTGATTTTGAGAGTCAAATGACGGAAAAAAAGATATGTATTAATAGAGAGAGAGAATTTTATGATTAAAATTATTTTGTAGAGAGAATTTATTTTAAATATCTATTATAATATTTTTAATGAAAAAAATTATTTCATCTCCCAACGTGATTTTTCTATTATTTATTGTCATTAATTATAAAAAATAAAGAGCTATATATTCTTTGATAATCAACATCAATAATATTTTCTATTTTATTTTTTAAATAAGAGAAAGGAATAAAATAATAATATATAAATCATAAAATAAAATAAAACATTATGACGTAAATCTGAAACATAAAATTTTTAAATTAAATTTATAAGATATGCTGATTAATTAATTTCAGAGTTAATCAAACAACATTTATTTTTTCCAAAAAATGCTTTTTTTCGAAGAAAAAATAATAAAGACACTTAGTTTGAGTGTTTAAATAAAATATTTAGATAAATTTAAGAAGTTGACTATGTATTAAACCTTAAATTTATATCAAAAAGTTTTATGTTAAAAAGTAAAATACTTTTTAAACAACAATAACTTGGTGCACCTAAATTCAAAGCCTCTATTAAAAATTAAAAAGTACGTAATACGTTACCACCATCCATGTTGGCTAGAAGTGCTTTACCACAATTTTGATGGTGGATAACTTTACCACAATCCTAATTTATATATATATATATATATAATATGCTTTAATGAGACAAATTTTTTTGAAGTAAAAGAAATCAAAGATACGTGTATTACAAATCATCTAAATTAAGGCAAAAATTGAAAAGATTAAACTTAAAAAATAAGTCCATTGCATAAATTGAAACAAGACAAGTTTAATTTTAAATATTATTTAATTTCTAATTTCAAAATTTGTGATTTTAGAAATTACATGTAATTCTTGCATATGTAATTCTATTTAATAAATTAAAATTTGAGTTTGATTTACACTTTAATAATTAAAATATGATAATATTATATTTCGGACGTAAGAATTTGACAAAATGATGCACCTTTTATGAAGAAAAGAAAAACGGAAGAAAAAGGTTTTCTTTTCTTGGAATGAGCCTGTGAATTATAAATGAAGAGAAAATGTAGAAGAGAAGAAGAAATTATTTGGAATACCATAAGGGCATACCTAATTAATAATATCAATAACTTACGCTAATTAAGGTTGCAATCTAATTTTTGGGTGGGTGAACTTGTGCCTAAGATGTTTATGGTTCAGTTCCGTCGATTTTGGAAAATTAAAATCAAATTAATTTCATCAACTTATAACTATTAAAATCAAACGGAATTAAATATAATTCATATTCATTGATTTGGTGCGATTTTTTCAAATTTTTTAAAATATAATGATAATTCTCTTTTTTTATTTTTTTCGTTACAATTAAAGAAGAATTCTCCATCATTTTTCATCCTATAATCCGTTATTAATCTCTTATTGTGGTGACTAACATTTTCTTAGGTTATGGCAAAATTATCTAAAGATCTGTTAGCTTTAATAAATTGAATAAAGTTGATAAAAAAATAAAAAAATATATATAGGTAACTCTCATTATTGTTTCTCTGAATAAATGAGTTTGTATTCATGATTTTCTTTTAATAAATGAGGTTACGGCGTAAAGTTCATCATCCTATTAGAGATAACTAAAATTTACATGAAAAAGGTATAAACTATTTAAAATTATTTATAACAAATAATATATTATATATATTCATTATAAAATTTGTGTATATAATTTTTCAGTTCGATTTGATTTTTTATTCGGTTTGTTTTTAATAAAATCAAACAAAACTAAGTATTATCAATTTTTAAAAACTTAAGTCCAAACCAAATCAAAACCAAATAAATCGATTTATTTAATCGATTTGGTTCAATTTTTCAATTTGACTCGAATTCTAATCAAATCATGAACACCCTAAGTTGTGCATATATAATGGAAAAATATATCGAAGAGAAGAAGACTTTAGATATGGAAACCACCAAATGATGCATAATAGAGATGCATTAATTAGGTTAGGAGAACTAGTAATTGATAAAGTTTTGATGAATCCTAATTACTACTTATAATTCGTATATTTGTGTTGTGATATAAAGAAGCTTTCGATATAATTTTTTATATTACATATTTTAAATGGACTATTTGAGAAAATTCTAATGTCGAAGTTCAATCTATCATTGATGAGCTTCATTCACCATTGAAAGAAGCTGAACAGAGCAATGTGCAGGGAAGAAGAAAATGAACTGTTTTATTGCGTTTTCTGATTGAAAATTGTATAAAATATCTATACACCTCACTTTTTATAGATAATCTTGTAACAAACTCAACTATACAGCTCAGCACCAGTTCCCTCTAACTAACAAACTCCCACTTGCACAGTAAAAACAGAAACTGTGAATGAATAGTAAAACTATTTATTTTAATGGAACAGTAAAAAACTACTTCCTCGTCTATCTTGAACTTGCAATACTCTCCCTCAAGTTAAAGGGTGCAAAATATTAAGCACATCAAGCTTGCCCATCAAATGCAAATGTTGAGGTTGACAAAGACTATTATTGAGTAAATCAACCACTTGATCATGAGTTTGAACATAAATAGTCTCAACCAAACTAGACTTGATCTTGTCTCTAATAAAGTGACAATCAGTTTCTATATATTTAGTTCTCTCATGAAGCATAGGGTTTGTAGCCAGTTGAATAGCTGATCTACCGTCACTGAATACCTTGATAGGTTAAGTGAGAGGTATATCCAAGTCCTTGAACAGACTAACCAACCAAGTCACCTCTGCAATCACTGAAGTCATGCTTCTGTACTCAGCTTCAGCTGAGCTTCTAGACATTGTCTGCTACTTTTTGAACTTCTATGAGACCAAGGAATCTCTAAATTTCACTATGTAGCCAGTAACAAACCTCCTAGTATTAGGAGAGGCTGCCCAATCTGAATCATACCAACAGGAAAGTGTCTCAGCAGGTTGAGCCTTTAACCAAATGCCTTGACCAACAGTACCCTTAAGGTATCTAACCACTCTAGTAGCAGTCTCCTAATTAGATCTTTTGGGAAATTGCATGAACTGAGTGAGAGTCTGAATCGCAAAACTAATATCAGGTTTGGTAATAGTAGCATACATGCATCAATTGCCAACAAGCCTCTGATAAGAGGTAACACTATTCAAAACTGCATTTTCAAAACAACCATTTACATGATTATTATCCACTGTAATCAATTTGAGATTATGCTCTAACGAAGTGGAATCAGGCTTAGCGCCACTAAGACTTGTTTCTGAGATAAGCTCCAGAATATATTTCCTGTGATTCAACAAAACACCTGTGGTTGATCTTAGCACTTCAATATCAAAAAAATACTTAAGCTCACCTAAGTCCTTCAACTTAAATTGCTTGTGTAGACCTCCTTAGCATCAGATATCAATGAGGGACTGCTACAAGTGATGAGTAAGTCATCAACATAGACTAAAAACATCACTATGTCTTCCTGTTTCTTCAATGTAAGCAAGGAATAGTCATGTACTCACTGAACAAAACCAGCATTTACCAAGACATTAGTAAGTTTCAGGTTTCATTATCTGGAAGCCTATTTAAGATCATATAAGGATTTCAATAATCTGCATACTCTTGTGTCTCCTTGCTATTTGAAACCTTTTGGCATCTCCATGTAAACTTATTCATCTAGGTCACCTTGTAAGAAAACTAGACATTCATATGATATAGAAACCAACCTTTTTGAAGCTGCTAAAGCAATTAAAGTTCTAACTGTAACCATCTTAGCTACAAGAGATTAAGGTATCATGATAATTCAAACCTTCTTGTTGACTATAACCTTTTGATACCAATCTAGCTTTGAACCTCTCTACCTCTCCATTAGCTTGATACTTGATCTTATACACCCACTTAGATCCGACAGTATTCTTTCCATGTGGTAAAGGCACCACCTCCCAGATCTTGTTTTCTTCAAGTGCTTAAATCTCTTGCTTCATGGCCTCAACCCATCTTGAATCTACTGCAACTTTCCTAAAAGTATGTGGTTCAACCAAGGTGGAGAATTTGATTAAGTAGCTATGATATAACTTTATAGTTTTTCATAGGAGAGGTAGTTTGCCAAGGAATATCTACAATTTTTTCCATCCTTAGAAGTAGCATAGTCCTTTAGACAAACAGGTTGCCTGGACACTCTAGACGTTCTTCTTGGAGAACATATTGCAGGAGAACATGACAATGGAATAGAGGTGCAAGGGACTTCAACTTGATTATCAAATGCTGCAATGTTTTGTTAGACTGGACCACAGAAGGCTCCACATCTACATCAGTGCTAGAAAATTCTATATCCTCTGCAAAAAAGTCATCCTCTAAAGGATTATCAACTTTAATTGGCATATTTGTGAGCTCTTTGTTGACAAAATTCCATTGTGATTGTGCAAAAGGAAAAATATCCTCATGAAATACCACATCTCTACTAACAAAATACTTGTTAGTAGTAATTTATATGAGCAAATAACCCTTCTGAGTAGTAGAGTACCGCATTATAATAGTAGGTCTAGCTCTGGCTGAAAACTTATCTCCTTTTAAAATAACTGAGGCAAGCATCCAATAGTCCTTAAATGTGATAAGTTTGGAGGCTTGGAAAACAACAACTCATATGGGCTCTTACCAGTTATAACATGAGATGGTAACTTATTAATCAAGTATACTGCAACCTTGATGCATATACCCCAAAATTTAATGGGTAACATGGACTGAGATCTAATAACTCTAGCCACATGTAGAATATATCTATGCTCCCTCTCCACTGTACTATTTTGTTGTGGGGTATGGGGACAACTACTTTGGTGTATAATTCGTAGACTTAGAAACAACTCCTTACATTGTTAATTAAAGAATTTTATGCCATTATCAGATCTTACTACCTTGACAGAAACACTAAATTGAGTTTTGATTAAGGAGAAGAAATTTTTAATTGTAACAATAGTTTTATATTTAAGTTGAAGTAAATGAACCCATGTGTATCTATAGTTATCAACTACAATTAAGAAATAGTATTTCTTATCAAATGTTGCTTTCTTATAGGGACCTTATAGATTCATATGTACAAGATCAAAATATGCAGATGATTTAGAGTCACTAATAGGAAATGACAGTCTAGTTTGCTCAGCTAATGGGTAGACTGGACACTTATTTATCAAGACAGTATCATCACTACTATGAGATAGACCTAAGCATTTAAGAGTTTAAGATGAAGAATGTCCCAGCCTTTTATGCCATAGACTGTAATGTTCTAATGAAACTATTACAGCTAAGCTCTGAGATATGTGACCTTGATCTGCATCTTTCATTCTCCTTTCACCTTTGAATATGTATAAACCCCCTTTTTCCTTATCAATCTCCTTTATCCTGCCACTGAAAAGGTCCTGAAAGACACAAAAATCAGGGTAGAAGAAAGCAAAACAAGATAGTTGTCTAGTGATCTTTGATACAGACAACAAATTGAACTTGAATTCAGGTACAAACAACACATCCTTCAGCAACTCATTCTAAAAAAATGAGCATCTACAACATGAGAAATCTCTATTTTGTCAGCTGTAGTTAACTGTACTTTATCTTGTTATGATCTATGAGGGTTTGATTCTCTTGCAAGGACCTTTCTATGTGCTGCAATATGATGAGAAACACCAGAGTCTACTATCCAATTTTGAGCAAAAATATTTGAGAGAAAATAAGCAGTGATACCTGTCATATTGACTTGCTTCATCTCCTTGGTATCCTTATGCAACATATTCATGATCTGTTGGTATTCATCCTCTGTGAAATCCTGTCCTTTATCCACTTTAGCCACAAAGACATTGTTTACTTCATGACTAATAGAGACTGCATCATTGCCACTGTGAGTGACTTTATTTGCCAAAGTTTGTGCAGTGAATGTTGATGGACCACCTTGACTGTCAAACGAGCCTTGAGCCTGATGAAAAGAATCATTAGAGTAACTATTTCCCTTAAGAGCAACTGATTTTTTCCTCATCTTCCAATCAACTGGATAGCCAATTAATTTGTAGCGGTTACCCTTTGTATAACCAGAGAAATAACAATACTCACATTTCTTCCCTTTGTAACTAGGATTGCCATGAAGAAAACTTTGATTTCGATTAAATTGCATAGCAATAGGCTCGATTTTGTCAGGCATAGCAGTAAGGGATGCTGAATGTTGAATTTCATCCTCAATTATCATGACATAGGCTTGGTTAATGGTTGGAGTCACTCCTTTCAATAAGATCTGCCTGCGAACTTGATCATAGGATTTATTGAGGCCACTCAAAAACTGAATCAATCTCTGTTGATATAAATAATCAACATAATCCTTTGATTTTGGACAACCATAATTGGGACTGGTACAAGAGCATTATATTCCCCCCATAAACTTCTTAATTTAGTGAAATAAGTCGAGTACCTTGTGAAAATATGTTAATCTCTCTATACAATTGATAGATTCTCATACGATTTACCTTGTCAAATCATTCCTTCAAATCCTGCCAAACTTCAAAGGCACCTGTAGAATACACAATTTCACTTAAAAGCTCTTCACATACAGTGTTCATGATCCAAGCTAGAACAATGGCATTACATGTTTTCCATTGCTCATGAAGCTCCTCTTTGTACAAATCCTTGCTGCAATCACCAGTAACAAAACCATATTTGCGTTTCCCCAAAAGTGCAATTTGCATTGACCTACTCTATAACAACAACAAACCCAGTGTGTTCCTACAAAGTGGGGTCTGGGGAGGGTAAGATGTACGCAGTCCATACTGCTACCTTTGAAGAAGTAGAGAGGTTATTTTCGATAGACCCCCGACTCAAGATAAAGAGTAGGCGCCAAGGAGATGGATTACATAATAGAAAAGGCATAAGGAATAGTAAAAAGTAAATCAGAGCAATACGAAAATACGAGAGATACGACAACATGAAATAAGCAAATAGCAGCTAAGAAAATATAAAAGGGACACCCACGTATAAGTAACACATACTCGCCACCATAGACACCTATAGACACAGATCTAAGGTTACTAACCCGGCTACACAAGATCTCTCCGGTGGCTTGCTACAACTTACACCCTCCCGCTAGCCTTCTACCCTTATCCGTGACTTTCATACCTTCCTATCTAGGGTCATATCCTCAGTAAGCTGCAGCTGCTCCATGTCATGTCTGATCACCTCCCTCCAGTATTTCTTCGACCTACCTCTACTCTTTCTGAAGTCATCCAACGCTAGTCTCTCACACCTACACACTGGGGCATCCGCGTCCCTCCTCATCATATGTCCAAACTATCTCAGCCTTTCTTCTCACATCTTGTCCTCCACCGACGCCACTCTCATCTTCTTTTGGATAATCTCATAATTAATTCTCTCCCCTCTAGTAAGCCCACGCATCCAATGCAACATCCTCATTTTTGCCATCCTCACTTTTTGGATGTGGGAATGCTTGACTGGCCAACACTTTGCGCCATACAACATGGACAGACGGACTGTCACTTTATAGAATTTGCCTTTAAGCTTAAGAGGAACTTTCTTATCACACAACACCTTTGAGGCGAGCTTCAACTTCATCCAACCTGCTCTAATACGATTGGTGGCATCCTCATCAATATCACCATTTCCCTGAATCAAAGACCCAAGATACTTAAAACTATTCCTCTTACAAACATCTTGGGAGTCCAACCTAACCACCACATCGTCTTCCTACCTCAAGTCACTAAACTTGCATTCCAAATACTCCGTCTTGGACCTACTCAACCTGAACCCTTTCGACTCAAGGGTTTGCCTCCAAACCTCCAATTTGTCATTCACACCTCTCCCCGTCTCATCAATCAGCACTACATCATCCGTAAATAGCATACACCAAGGCACCTCGCCTTGAATACTCCGCGTCAACACTTCCATCACAATCGCAAACAAGAATGGAATAAGAGTCGATCCCTGATGCAACCCTGTCTGGATCGAAAAATGGTCTGGATCTCCTCACATCGTCCTTACCCTAGTCTTTTATCCACCGTACATGTCCTTAATAACTCTGGTGTACGCCATCGGGACCCCTCTCACCTCTAAACACCTCCAAAGAACCTCCCTTGGAACTTTATCATACGTCTTTTCTAGGTCGATGACCACCAAGTGTAAGTCCCTCTTCCTTTCTCTGTACTGTTCTACCAATCTCCTCATCAAATGAATTGCCTCTGCCATTGAACGACCAGGCATAAATCCAAACTAGTTCTCCGAAACAGACACAACCCTCCTCAATCTCCGCTCAAGCACTCTCTCCCAAATCTTCATAGTGTGACTCAACAGCTTAATACCCCTGTAGTTGTTGCAACTCTAAATGTCACCCTTGTTTTTATAAAGCGGAATCATCGTACTCCATCTCCAAGCCTCAGGCATTCTCGTATTGACCTACTCTAAATTTTATAATTCTCAGATTCAGTCAATTTGATCGGAATCAGTACTGTACCTAAAGCATCTGATGTACCAATGAATAGCGGATCATTTTGATCTATCTTAGGAGGCACTATTTCTGAAATTGTTTGGATAAAGCTGACAATTAATAGGAAGCAAAAATCTACAGAGAGAAGAAGAAATTTTAAGGATCGCAGAATAACTATTCTAAGAGCATCCAAGTTGGCTCTGATACTATGAGAAAATTCTAATGTCGAAGCTCAATCTATCATTGATGAGCTTCATTCACCATTGATACTCTTAAGGAGCTGAACAGAGCAATGTACAGGGAAGAAGAAAAGGAACTGTTTTATTGCATTTTCTGATTGAAAAAATGTATAAAATATCTATACACCTCACTATTTATAGACAATCTTGTAACAAACTCAACTATTCAGCTCAGCACCAGCTCACTCTAACTAACTAACTAACTCCCACTTGCACTCACTTGCACAGTAAAACCTATTTTATTTCAATAAAACAGTAAAAAACTACTTCCTCGTCTATCTTGAACTTGCAATCCTATTCTGTTGCTCGTATCTAAAAATTCTTATTCTGACTGAAACAAATATATTACGAATATATTGTAGTTATTGTGGCTAGTATTATATTTTTTATTTTTTGATGTAATAATACCTAATAAATAGTATTATATTTTTTATTTTTTGATGTAATAATACCTAATAAGATTAACATTTCCAACTGTTACATAACCAATTTAGAGAAAAAAATCCAAATAC
Organism: Capsicum annuum; assembly: GCF_002878395.1. NCBI lineage: Eukaryota > Viridiplantae > Streptophyta > Magnoliopsida > Solanales > Solanaceae > Capsicum > Capsicum annuum. Next base: position 201,263,231 of record NC_061116.1, on the reverse strand, counting down.
TGTCACACTCAAAACATGAAATGAACGAAAAGACTCACAATGTACACAAATATCAACATGAGTCGATGTGGGATGATCGGACTCTCCCTACTATTCAGAAATTTTGAATTCGAGTCTGAAAAAAAAATTTGTTGAAAATGTCTCCTTTCGAAATGAGTCGTGTAGTATGGATACCAAGCACTACCAGGAAACAAAAAGAGTACCAATGTTTTAAGCTTCCTAGCTAGTGTTAATGGTGCTCACAACAAGTAAACAAGAATATATATATATATATATATATATATATATATATATATATATATATATATATATATATATATATATATATATAACGAATCTTTGATGATATAATACAATTATTATAACATAGAGAGAACAATTCTTCAATATAAATATCAAAGTTCTGCAAAGTTTTCTACAAATTTTTTATTCGTTAAGAAAGGAAGTAGCTAGGAAACTAATCAAAAAAATTTTGAAGTAACCATTTGAATTTAATTAATTGAACGTATCTTCAAATTTCAATTAATTGCAACATATATATTTCCAAATACATCTACCATAAATTGAATGGGTTGAAGAGAACTTTTATCTAAATATACTCTGCAAAATCTCGCTCAAATTAAATTCCAAGTAATGACATTATAAAGAAAGTAAACAATAAATCACAAGAACAACATATAGTTATGAATTCTATTGACTATTCATTCTCATCACATATCCAAACTTTTATTAAGAAAATTTAAAATATATATATAAAAAGTAAACAGAGGAAGAAATTAAAAAGATTCAATATTTACTATACATAACTAAAAAAATAAATTTAATCTTATATATATAATGTAATTTTGTGACAAAATAAATTTAGATGAACCCTTTACACGCCTTTGTCACGCTAACCCAAGCCTATTGCACTGCATTTGTCCATAAGGTTGGGCTACGAAAAACAATCTTTCCTTAGTATAGAATGGTGGTGACTAAAGTACTAAACTAGGGGTGTTAAAAAGCCTAATTTTTATGGCAGGACCATCCTCAACCAATATGGTTAATTAATAGCCTACTACTAATAAATGCAAAAATTGAGTTATGGAGATGCCAAAAGTAGTTTTGAAGTAGGAAATATGAAGTACTTTAAGTTATAATGTGTGAGATGATTGACGCACCAAATCGTGATGCAATAATAATATCAAGGGCTAGCCATTTTCCAATCGTATTGTTTCTGAATTTTTTCCAATGGTGATTCATGGGAAAGTGAACTTATAGCCGATTTATAAGTACTCTATTTAAGGCATATAAACGAAGTTTCTAAATTCTTGCAAATTTAGTTGCTTCAGAATAAGCAAATCTAGCTGCTTCAGAATAACTTCAGATGCATGAGTGATGTCTTAAAAGTGCTTGTCAAAGTCTTAACTTCGGGCAATTCGCAAGCAAGCAAACTTCTACTATACGTGTATGAAGATTGGCTTAGCTAGTCCAAACTGTAAGGATTTGACAGATTGTATAGCTTAAACAATCTAACATAAACAATCCTAGAAATTATTCAGAAACATGGAACTACATGATTTTCACATAAACAAAGTTATAGTAATTCAGTAATGAATTACTTACCTAAATTCTCCATGATTTCCTGTTGGCAGAATTTAGCAGAAGCATACTTATTTAACCAAGAACAGAATAATTTTTCACTCTCTTTGCCTTACTTTACAGAATAAAATACGATGGAGCTTATTCTTCTTTTGGCAGAGAGAGGACCCCTTTTTATAATACAGGAATAGTCAGTTATATTTTCATGTTCTATCTGTTAGAACAATAATGATAATTGTACAAGAAATTCAAAAAAAAACTTGCTTGGCTTAGAGGCACGATAATACGCTTCTTGAAGATAGTTGGAATCTCTCCCACGAGCAAACGAAAGAACTAGTGACAACTCTATCTTCGGGATTCAACTAAGCCACAAAACAAGTAGCATTCAAGAATGTTGCTCTTCTATTCTCAAATTGGTGATTTCACCATTTGATCAATGTCTCTCAAGTGTTTTTCAAGGGGAAAGTAGTTTTGAGTTATTGTCTTTTCCAAACAAAAGAAACACTATTTATAGGGTAAAATTTTCATGCAAGTGAAAGGTATTAATTAAGCAATAGTTAATAAGTTCATAAACAAAAATTATCTTTCTTTCAAGTTTCAAGAACCTAAAACGTAAATGAATTTACAATTGTTAATGCATTTGTTTCAATTGTAATTTCACATTCATTTTCTTTGTAACTCAAAATGCATTTGTTTCAATATTAATTGAAACATAAAAAACTTTTAACCGATGCACTTGTTCCAAAAAATTGATTGAAATATAAACTTCAGTAATAACAATCCCCCACTTGTTTCAAGAAATTTTATCTTTAAGAAATAAAATTCTTTTGAGACATTAATCTAGCAACATGCATCAATAATGTTGTCTTTTGGACTTGAACCATTAGCTAGTGAAGACTTTCTAAATCATTGACTACTTAGTGAACAAATCTTGAACTAAATGGTTCATTGAATGAAGTAGAAAAATACTCGATGCATATTTCTATGTTCCGGTGAAAATCAAAATCCTTTGACACCTTACGGCCATGTGTCCCGAATCCTTTTAGCTAAGTGCTTTAAGATTTCCCTGTTAAAATCTTATTGAAGCGGCCTCTACTTCGCACTTAGTGCGGTGAATTCATCAAGAGTAACTTTGCATACTCCGACTAAGTAGTCTATGAATTTCATTAAGAGAAATTAATCTCATCCTCCTTTACAACAAAGTATCAGTAAATCTATCAAGAGTGTTCCTACACACTCCAACCGAAATCGGTGTGTAGACTTAATAAGAGAATATAATCTCATTATTTTCTTTTGTAGGAATACTGTCAAATCTATCAAGAGTGTTATTATTTACTCCAACCGATATCGGTCTTATAGATTTATGAAGAGAAAAAATCTCAACTTATGCACATCTACTCACTCTCTAGGGAAAAAGAAATTTTATTGATGTGCTTCACAATTGTAACTTTACTTGTTTTTCCCTTTGAACCTAAGATTACATCATTAGGTAGGGTTACCATAAAGTACAATCAACCTACAACAGGCTTTATTCCCATCCCATTACAAGTTTGTACCACCAATTTCTTGCCTAACCCTTTAGACAAAGGATCTGCTAAATTGAGTTTGGACTTCACATATTAAAGCGATACTATGCCATCCTCCAATAATATTCTCACATGATTATGTTTGAGATGAACTGGTCTTGACTTGCCATTATAACAATCACTTGAAGCCCAAAATGTAGCAGCTTTATTAGCACAATATATAGTCAAAGGTGGTATTGGCTTACCCCATAATGGAATATCTATCAGCATACTCCACAGCCAATCAGCTTCTTCTCAAGCAGAAGACAGCGATAAATTCTGACTCCATGGTTGAGTTAGTAATACATGTCTGCTTCTTTTATCTCCAAGATATTGTTGCTCCAGCCAAAGTGAAAATCCAAGCAGTAATAAATTTAGAGTCATTTGGATCAAATTCCAAGTAGCATCACTATAGCCTTCAAGAACTGCTGGAAAGGTAGAATAATGCAGGCCAACATTAATTGTACCCTTCAAATACCTTAAAACACGAATTAAGGCATTCTAATGCTCAACTCCAAGGCTACCAGTAAACTTGCTCAAAGTTCCTGCTGCATAACTAATATTTGGCCTGGTATAATGCATGGCATACATAACACTCCCAACAATCTGAGAATATGTCAATTGATCAAGAATATCACCAGAGTTTTGTACTAGTTTGATGCTAGGATCAAATGGTGTAGGAGCAGGCTTGTCGTCAAAATGACCAAACCTCTTTAGAACCTTCTCAATATAACTTGATTGAGTAAGAGTCAAACCACTTGCCGATCTTACAATTTTGATGCCTAAAATTACATTAGTTTCTCCAAGATCTTTCATTTCAAACTGAAAAGCAAGAAAATATTTTGTTTCTTTGACTCTTTCACTATCAATTCCAAAGATCAACATGTTATCTACATAAAGACATATTATAACACCAGAATTTTCTTAAAATTTACTAAATATACAGATATCTCCACCATTGATTAAGTAGCCATTAGAAATCATAACTTTTCTAAATTTATCATGCTATTATTTTGGAGCTTATTTTAATCCATAAAGAGATTTAAGAATTTTACAAACTTTACGTTCTTGACCAGGATTGACAAATCCTTCTGGTTGTTTTATGTAGACTTCTTCGTCTAGATCTCCATTCAGGAATGCAGTTTTCACATCCATCTGATGAATCACAAGATCATGAATTGCTGCTAGAGCAATCAAGAGATGAGTAGAGGTCATCCGAGCTACAGGTGAAAAAGTATCAAAATAATCAATATCTTTAAACTGAGTAAAGCTTTTAGCTACCAAACGGGCTTTGTACTTATCTAAAGTACGATCGGATTTCATTTTCTTCCTAAAAATCTATCGGCAACCAATTGGTTTATATCCAAGAAGAAGATCTGACAATATCCATGTATTGTTAGATAATATAAAATGCATTTCATCATCAATGGCTTCACGCCAAAATGGAGCATCATGTGAAGACATAGCTTTAGAATAACTTTCAGGATTCTTTTCAACCAAATATGCTTGAAAATTAGGTCCAAAGTCTTTTGATTTGGCTGATCTTGAACTACGTCTTGGTTGACTTTCTTCCAATGGCTCAACTAGTTTCCTTTTAAAAGGAGAAATAGAAGAACTTGAATCTTGTTCAAAAGAATCTTTTTTCTTGGGATATATATGCTTAAAAAAGTTAGCATGTAAAGGTTCAATAATTGTGTGAGGATTTGGGATCTCAAGATTTAAAAATCTATAAGCCTTACTGATTTGTGAATAACCAATAAACACACAATCTACTCATCTATAGCCAATCTTGGTTAAATGTTGATTTCGTAATCGAACATGAGCCAAGCAACCCCATACTTTAAAATAATTTATATTTGGTTTTCGATTATTTCAAAGTTCATATGGAGATGCATCATGATTTCTGGAGGTAATTCTATGCAAAATATGACATGCTAAAAGCAACGCTTCAGTCCACAAATTTTCAGATATATCAGATCCATAAAGCATAGAATTAACCATTTCTATGAAAGTCCTACTTTTTCTTTCTACTACACCATTTTATTGTGGTGTATAGGACATGATCAAATTATTTTCAATGCCTTCTCTCTCACAAAAATTAATAAAATTTGACTTTAAGTACTCTCCACCTCTATCAGACCTTATTGACTTAATTTTCACACTCAATTTATTTTCATCTTCTGCTTTATATGTTTTGAAAGTCTCAAATGTTTCATCTTTTGTTTTCAATAGAAAGACATAAGTATACTTGAGTAGTCATCAATAAAAGTGATAAAATACCTCTTTCCATGATGTGACAAATAATCTATCTCACAAATATCAGTGTGATTTAATTGCAAAAGTGTGGAAGTCCTTTCAACTATCTTAAAGGGCCTCTTCGTAATCTTGCATTTACTACAAGTAAGACACTTAGTAGTATGATTCTTTCCAAAATATTTGATTAATCCATTATTCACCATAAGTTGAATGGATCTAAAATTCACATGTCCCAGACGTTCATGCCGTAAGTCCAGAGACTCCACAAGATAAGCAGAAATATTTTCATTTTTAATATTAAGTTTAAACATTTCATTTGTAACATAACCTTTTCCAACAACCATGCCATTTTTAGATAAAATAAACTTATTTGCCTCAAAAACCATTTTAAAATCATGCTTAAAAAAAAAAGTACCTGACACCAAGTTCTTTCGAATATCAGGAACATACAATACGTCCATCAATGTAACTATCTTTCCAGAAATAAACTTCAGTTCAACAGTTCCTTTTTCCACAACTTTAGTAGAGGAGGAATTTCCCATATATACAATTTTACCATCCCCCACTAATTCATAAGTCTTGAAAGAATTTTGGTTACCTGATATGTGATGAGTTGCGCCGGTATCTTCTCACCATTCCACTTAATCTTTCGCTACAAATGCTTCTGTGACCATTGCCACAGGATCATCTTTTTTATTTTTATTTATTTTTTCTTTCTTCTTTTCGGCTTTGAGAATTCTACAATCACGCGCATAGTGACCAACTTTGTGACAATGATAGCATTCACCATATTTAAAATTGGCACCATTACGCTTGAAATTTGTAGTCTTCTTTGCCTTTGAAAAATTCTTATTTTCTTGTTCCTTCTTGTTTGATTTTTCTTCAACCATATGAGCTTTCATGACAGGTTCCTTTAAACTATTATTATCGCGTCATCGTGTCTCTTGTTTAATTTGTAAGTGTTACAATAATTATTCAAGAGTCAAATCTTCCTTTTTGTGTAAGAGTTTGCTTCGGTACTCTTTCCAAGATGGAGGAAGTTTTGATACAATAGCACCAACATGAAAGTTTTCATCAAGAGCAATTCCAGATATAGTAATTTTATTAGCTATAAGTTGGAATTCTTGTACTTGTTCAGTGATTGGCTTGTCATCAACCATTTTGAACTCCATATTATTTAAAACGAGAAATTTCTTAGAACTCGCCTCTTCCGCTAATTAAATAGCGTGAAAAGTGTCCCATATCTGTTTAGCATATTTGCATTTAACATAATATTGATCATAATATTTGTTAGACATTCCTACAGGAATATAATTCTTGCACAAATAATCATTATATTGCCATTTGGCAATTTGTTCTTTAATCAAAGTAGCCTCGTCAGATGCTACCTCAGAACCAGAAGCATTAGGACAAGGTTCTTCAAGAACATATGCCAACTTTAATCGTCTTAAAAAGAATTTCATCTTTCCACGCCATCTAGGAAAGTCTTTGCCATCAAATATTTCAAAATTAGGATTAGACAAAGATGAAATACTATTTGATATTGATGTAGAAGCCATAGAGACAACTATCTTCAAATTGTTAGAACAATAATGATAATTGTACAAGAAATTCAAAATAAAACTTGCTTGGCTTAAAGGCACGATAATACACTTCTTGAAGATAGTTGGAGTCTCTCCCACGAGCAAACGGAAGAACTAGTGACAACTCTATCTTTGGGATTCAACTAAGCCACAAAATAAGTAGCATTCAAGAATGTTTCTCTTCTATTCTTGAATTGATGATTTCACCATTTGATCAATGTCTCTCAAGTGTTTTTCAAGGGGAAAGTAGTTTTGAGTGCTTGTCTTTTCCAAACAAAAGAAACACTATTTATAGGGTAAATTTTCATGCAAGTGAAAAGTATTAATTAAGCAATAGTTAATAGGTTCATGAATAAAAATTGTCTTCTTTCAAGTTTTAAGAACCTAAAACATAAATGAATTTACAATTGTTAATGCATTTGTAACTCAAGATGCATTT
>NC_061116.1:201221767-201255707 GCF_002878395.1 Capsicum annuum | reverse complement strand
TATGCCAACTTTAATCGTCTTAAAAAGAATTTCATCTTTCCACGCCATCTAGCAAAGTCTTTGCCATCAAATATTTCAAAATTAGGATTAGACAAAGATGAAATACTATTTGATATTGATGTAGAAGCCATAGAGACAACTATCTTCAAATTGTTAGAACAATAATGATAATTGTACAAGAAATTCAAAATAAAACTTGCTTGGCTTAAAGGCACAATAATACACTTCTTGAAGATAGTTGGAGTCTCTCCCACGAGCAAACGGAAGAACTAGTGACAACTCTATCTTCGGGATTCAACTAAGCCACAAAATAAGTAGCATTCAAGAATGTTTCTCTTCTATTCTTGAATTGATGATTTCACCATTTGATCAATGTCTCTCAAGTGTTTTTCAAGGGGAAAGTAGTTTTGAGTGCTTGTCTTTTCAAAACAAAAGAAACACTATTTATAGGGTAAATTTTCATGCAAGTGAAAAGTATTAATTAAGCAATAGTTAATAGGTTCATGAATAAAAATTGTCTTCTTTCAAGTTTTAAGAACCTAAAACATAAATGAATTTACAATTGTTAATGCATTTGTAACTCAAGATACATTTGTTTCAATTGTAATTTCACATTCATTTTCTTTGTAACTCAAAATGCATTTGTTTCAATATTAATTGAAACATAAAAAACTTTTAACCGATGCACTTGTTCCAAAAAATTGATTAAAACATAAATTTCAGTAATAACACCATCAACGTGATTAGTGGATACAATAATTATCCACTAACAGTCAGAATTATCCTACTAGGAGTCAGTAATTATCCTACTAACACATTAGTCAGTAGTTTAATCCTACTAGGTAACTTCCCCATACTGATTTAGGATTTAACTTATTCAATTATTATTAAACCAGTAAATAAATTAATTATGTGGGCCATAGAAATTTACATTCTCCCACATGGCACATACAATGTTAATTTAATAGTTTAATATGTACGTCAATCATGTGCACTATTAACGTTAAATCTAACATCATTTGTCATCGTTAAATAAATTAACTAAAATGAATCATGGCGGTTGTACATCACTTTATTGACATAGTTCCTTCCATGTACTACAATATTAGTCTATTACCTAACATAATCTTTCAAATACATAATGAGTCCAACGATAATACTTAGAATACTTTATCTAAGTCAGACCCTGTCATTATTATTGACAATATTATGTATACAAGAGAAAACAGGTAACAACAGAAACATATATTATTTGAGCTCAAAGTATCAATTATATAAACATAATAAAGTCTTTAAATATATCATTCATTGTTATCAATAAGACCCATCCTTTCAACATGTTCAACAAATGTTTTAGGCGATAATCCTTTCGTCAAAGGATCAGCAATCATAAGCTTAGTGCTAATATGTTCAATTGACACTTTATGTTTCTGGACTTCTTCTTTAACCGAAAAGTATTTCAATTCCATATGCTTAGCACCTTTGGAATACTTATCGTTTTTAGAAAAAAAAACTGCGGCGGTATTATCACAATAAATTTTCAGCGGCCTGGATATATTGCCGACTAGTCCAAGTCCTGAAATAAAATTTCGCAGCCAATTAGCCTGGACTGTGGCCTCAAAGCATACCACAAACTCGGCTTCCATAGTGGATGCAACTATAACAGACTGCTTCGCACTCTTCCTGGATATTGCTCCTCCAACTAACAGAAACAAATATCCAAATGTGAATTTTCTTATATCCACATAACCAGCATAATCTGAATCTGAATATCCAATCACATCTAGATGAGCAGATCTTCTATAAGTGAGCATATGATCTTTTATTCCTTGTAAGTATCACAACTTTTTCTTTCCAGCGTTCCAGTGATCCATTCTGGGATTACTTTGATATCGGCCCAACGTCCCAACAACAAAACTGATGTCTGACCTTGTACATGTTTGGCCATACATAAGACTCCCAACTATTGATGCATAAGGAATATCTTTCATTTGCTTTTGTTTCAAGTCATTCTTTGGACATTGATTGAGACTAAACTTATCTCCTTTCTGAATTGGAATGGGACTTGATGAGCATTTTTCCATTCTAAATCTCTCTAATACTTTATTAATATAGGTTTTCTGAGACAATCCCAACAATCCTTGTGATCTATCTCAAAATATTTCTATTTCAATCACATGGAATGCCTCACACATATCTTTCATTTCAAAGTTCTTAGAGAGATATTTCTTGGTATCATGTAAAAAACCAAGATCATTAGTAGCAAGCACGATGTCATCAACATACCAGACTAACATAATAAACTTACTCCCACTGACCTTCAGATATATATGTAGACACATAATTTTGTCCCGTCAAAAATATTTCTTATTCCGATATCACACAATTTAATCCCATTTTTATAATTTTTCCCAAGAAAATAAATAACCACCTTATCTTTTACTTATTTATGTATTTTTTTTATTTTTATTTTGTTTTATCCAAATAACAAGTCATAACAAACTTTGTCTCATTCTAATATTCCAATAACCCACCCAAGCAAAAAATGGACACCTAACCTCTACTCCTCTAATTAAAAAACAACACCTCACCTCTCACCTAACCACCCCATACCTCTACCCTCACCCTACTTCACGTGACCCCTCCTTTTTTCTTGGCCACAAAGAAAGTGTATTAACATGCCTTTCTTCTTGGGGAAATACTAGAGTGCCTAACAAAGCGAGGGTGAAGACTTCAAGACGCTTTCTTTCCCAATTCTGTTTAGTCATATAAAATTCATCCCAAAAGCAGTCAAAACCTTCCAAAGACCCGAATCTCGCGAATAAGAAATCGAAGAAATCCATGATTAATTCAGATAACCCAAATGCCTGTTGTTACTCTTCAACCCATAACCTTGCAGAGACCTGTTGCCCGAGTGGTTCCAAGCTTGGATCATGCTTTTATCAATATAAGGCAAATGGAGCAAACCAGATATTTTTGCCAAGGTAGGCATCATCTCACACTTTCCGAACCTAAACACCAAATTACTAGGATCCCAAAAGGTCAATATAACATATATTAGATAGGGCCGGGGCGAGATGTATAGAAGATCCGTAAGATCACCTAATATTTTAATTAGCTCTTGCTGGTCAACGTAGTTGAACGTGCCCCACCACTTGATTAACTTTTTAGGCACATTTCCAACCATCCGGACTTTAGACTTTGTGGACACATCCATCCTATAATGGCACATAAGACATTATCTCAAAATTCGGTAGGAACGAAAGATTTCCAATCCTTGGGACTTTGACGCGAACATATGTCAAAGGGACAGACCACTTTATGACTCCAATTCGCCGAACAGTATCACTGGATAAAATCATCCTACTTGACAGACCTGCTAACAACACTAAATTACGAGAATAAAGACCTAGGCTAAGGCTAAGACAAAGACTAAAATAAAGATTACCAGACCGACCGAGGGTTGCCTACGTATCCCGCCTCATGGGGACGGGAATCGGGTATGCGTAGTTCGTCCTGGTGGGACAGTTAAGGATCATAAACAAACAAAACCTTGACTTGAGAGACACGACTGCACAATGAAAATAAAATCTTTTTGGGTTTTTAATTTGACACTTCATACAAACATGAAATCAACAGCTATAAAAGAAAAATCTTTTTGGTATTTTCGTTATACGAAATGTAAAAGATTTCTAACATTTTTTTTTTGCATTTTTCTTTTATAAAAACTCCTATGAATGAATTTTTTTTTTGAAGTTTTCGAAATGTGAATGCATGCTAAACGAGACAAAGGAAAATCTTTTTGATATTTTTGAAAAAATGAGTGTGAAAGATAAAAAAAAATCTTTTTGAATTTTTGAATTTTTGAATTGTGAAAAACAAAAGCCATAAAAAACTTTAAAAACTACGAAACTCTTTTTTTTCTTTTCGACTCACTTGTTGTTCTATTTTTTCAACAATTCTTGCCTACGTCCTTTACTTCTAACACATTTTTTTCCCCAAATCAGTCCGTCAAATGATCACGTTACCCTCAAAGATGCAACATTTAGCACGTAGGGATACTTTAGAGGTGACTCTCCTACAAAGGGCCACGTGGGTACCGCTAGGTCTCAATATGATGCAGATAAGCAAGACCTAAAGGACGACCTACACTGGGGTCCACTGACAAGGCTGTTCGGGGGAGCTTATGGTCGATAGTGGATTGTTTTATCTGTCCACCTACTCCATACAACCCAACGGCTCCTCCTCCTAAAATAAGGGTGACTCAACTATAGGTGGTGTACATACATGTATTACGGACTTGTTGCATAAAGAAAGACTCGGGTTATGCACATGATGTCAGATATAAAGCGGTAACACAAAGTAAAAACTGTAAACAAAGAGCACGTAGGCACTCAACAATGATAAATAATAACACAAAACAACAAAAAAAAATATCTATACACCTATAGTGCCAAACTAAGCCGATACAACTCCAAAATAAGCTCGAATTCTAAAAATCTCCTCAGCAAAGTCGCCAGAGCTGTCACACCCTTTTTTTGACTGAAAAGATTTTAGTTTTAAGTTTTGAAAGGGTTTTTATTATTAAGTGACAAAAATAAAAATTTGTTTTGAAAAGGATTATTTGCTTTAAAACTCAAAGTCGCCACTTGGCATAATTCGGTGTGCCAAGTCACCTTTGAAAATCTTTTTTCAAAACTGTTTGACTCTTTAAAACTGGTTTGCGAGCGGAGATTCCGTCTAAGGAATTCTGTTGACCGAGAGAAAGGTATTAGGCACCCCTCGATCCCGTGGTTTGACCACGTCGCTTGGTGGAGAATATCGGCTAATTTGACACTGCGAAGGTACAAACCACACAAAACACGCAAAACAATCAAACAAACAAACAAAAACAAAATGAATCAGAAATATAGTATCCAGTCCAATTATACAGTCCCGAATAATGAAAAATACGAAAAATGTAAACTTATTCTATTCTAAACTATCCCTAAACTACTCTTGAATTAAACTCTACCCGAAGTTCGGGCCTTGACCGTGCGCCGTCTTCAAGTACATGATACTTCGGGGCATTTCCCGGTGAATAACTACAACTCTTTCGGGGCATTCCCCGGCAAATGAATACAATTTAAATTTCATGAGATAAACTAGGGAAAAAAACATTCAACCCATTCGACATTCCACGCATTCAATTAAGCAACGAAGAAAAAAAACACTTATCCCTAAATTGGTGCCTACCCGAACCTATGTTTGCCTATCCATTTCTACGTGTCATAATTCTTTCACGTTCGCACCATATTCATGCTTAGTCCGGATTAAACAAAAGACAACAAAACAGAGAAAACAAACCAAAATTAATCTACTTTCAACTTTTATTAATTTCTCCATTCCCGCCCCCCTCCCCAAATTCTCTTTTCAACCAAAATTAACACATGTTTCGGTTATGAACTCAATTTTTAACTCAGAATCCAATATCAACTACATAGACACAATGACAATTAAAGCATGACAATCATACGAATTTCATATGAATAACATCAAACATTCACCAAATCATCCAATTTTAAACATGACCAATTCAACAAATTATGATAAAGAATAGAAAACAGATTAAGGAAATGGATTCCGATAATCAATTTCGGTTGATAATAATGTTTAAGAAAGCCTGAACTTCAGAATTTCAAATAGAACCTCAACTGTGACAAACTCCAACTCCGATCAAAATTCAAAAAGAACGTCGGAACAGCCTCAAGACGGTCCCCGCAAAAATCTGAGAGAAGAAACGAAACCAATCTTAGAAATGTTGCTTGTTCAACAGTATTTCAATGAAACAGAATAGTAGATGACCTAGAAAACGTTCTTTCCGGCTAAATTCGTCAGAAAAGGCTGACTAGCGGACTGATTCGACGCGTTTTCGATGAGGAACCAGTGTTTACCGATGTGTTTGAACCAATTTGGGCCGATTTTGACGTGTCTCCGGTGAATCTGGCGCCGGAACAGTAGCACAAACGAATTCTATGTTTTTCTTTCAACTCTTGTAGCCCTTCTTCTCCATCTTTCCAACTGTATATGCCACAAATTACCAATAATACATTTAATCATTTGAAAAAGAAGTTTTCAGAACACTCCTACTACTTAAAAATCAGCATTTATTATTTTTAAAATTAAAAATAATAAAAAATTAACTTTAAAAAACATATCTTAGTAACTGTTAAAAAAAACTTTTAAACAAATAAATATTTATTATTTTTAAAAATGATATTTTTGAAAATAATAAAAAATTATCTTTAAAATACATATCTTAGTAACTGTTAAACAAATCAACATTTATTATTTTTGAAAATAATAAAATATTATATGTAAAAAACATATCCGAGTAACTGTTAAACAAATCAATATTTATTAGTTTTAAAAATGATATTTTTGAAAATAATAAAAAAATTATCTTTAAAAGACATATCTTAGTAACTGTTAAATAAATCAACATTTATTATTTTTGAAAATAATAAAAAATTATACGTAAAAGACATATCTGAGTAACTGTTAAACAAATCAATATTTATTATTTTTGAAAATAATAAAAAATTATCTTTATAAAAAATATCTGAGTAACTGTTAAACAAATCAACATTTATAATTTTTGAAAATAATAAAAATTCGTCTTTAAAAAACAATCTGAGTAACTATTAAATACAATTTCACGATAGTTTCCCACAATACTCTCATTACTTTAAAACAATTTTTCATTTACGCCTATGTTTAATATATCTCAACTTTCAATGTATTGATTTTATTCTTCTTATAGAAAAAATTAACAAATATAGAAATGGCTCTACATTTTCATAACATTTCCCAAATTACAAGCAACTCAATGCAATGAAATTTGAGAGTAAGAGTTGTTCGACTATGGTAAGTGCCGGATAAATTCAAACCTGAAATACCCTATTCAATAGATATGATTTTACAAGATGTAAAGGTTCGTATTGTTTTCTTTTCCTTTTAAGTTTACTGTTTTCATTGATTTTTTAACGTTTTGAATTAATTCAATCATAATAATTTTCATTGTTAATTTAGGGTGATCGTAGCGTCGATTGGCAAGTACGATATAAACTTTTTCTGGAACAAGATACAGGAACTCGAGTTATATCGTATGTACTACTTTGTAGTTACATCAAATTCAAAAAAATTTAAGACTACTACACACAAACACATGTTGATTTTTATCAAAATGACTTTTGTTGAGAAAATTATTGATCCTTCATTTGATATGGACATATTTAATTTACGTCCATTTGACCAACTGACAATTCAACATAATGTTGATGACACTGAACTTTTTGGTAATTACTCTTTCAACTCACTTAACAATTTATTAATAATATGTTTTTTCAGGTTCACTAACTTTTATATTTATAGATGTTGTTGGACAGGTTGTCACATATGAATCAGTTCAGGCCTGCCATCAAGAAAACAACAATAGTGTCTTTATAAATATTGTATTGGAAGATGAAAAGTAAGTTCTTTTTTCATTTCACAGTACAAATTACAAAAAAAAATAATTCAAAAATAAAACATCATTTACGCACTAATTGCATAACCTATTGTACAGGAGGAATAGACTTTCAACAACTTTATGGGGAGAACTTGTGGATCAAATTCAACCTCATTTGATTGCATCTACCGATGAACCTTTGATTGTGGTTCTTCAATTAATGAAGGCTAAAAAATTTAGAGGTATAACTAATTAAAAATGTAATGAAAATCATATGTATCAATAGTGACAAAATCCAACTCCGACCAAAATTTGAAAAGAACGACGGAACAGCCTCAAGACAGTCCCTGCGAAAATGCGAGAGAAGAAACGAAACCAATCTTAGAAATGTTGCTTGTTCAATAGTATTTCATGGAAACAGAATAATAGATGACCAAGAAAACATTTTTTCAGGCCAGATTCATCAGAAAAGGCTGACTAGCGGACTGATTCGACGCGTTTCCGATGAGGAACTAGTGTTTACCGATGGGTTTGAATCGATTTAGGCCGATGTTGACGTGTCTCTAGCGAATCTGGCCCCGAAACAGTAGCACAAACGAATTCTATGTTTTTCTTTTAACTCTTGTAGCCCTTCTTCTCCATCTTTCCAACTGTATATGCGTTTTGTGAGGTGCGTAAGTTAATTTCAGTGACTGTGTGCGTTTTCTGGCGGGGTTCGTGCGAACTCCGGTCAAGGGAGTGTGCATTTTTGGATCTTAGTGATTTTGTGGGTGTGTGATTTTTGTGTTTGCGAACCCAGAAAAAAAAAAGAATGGTGTCTATGAGTGAATTCCACAAAAATGAAAGAGAGTCTGAGTGGTGTATTCGTGCGTGCTCCCTCTTTTTTTTTCTCTGTGTATATATGTGCTGAGTGTGTGTAATTCTGATGGTGAGGGTCAGTCCGTGTATATGTATATTGTGTATTTCCTTGTGGCCAATAAAAGGGGAGGGATCACGTGGGGTAGGGTGAGGGTAGGGGTATGGGGTGGTTAGGGAGAGGTGAGGTGTTGTTTTTTAATTGGAGGGGTAGAGGTTAGGTGTCCATTTTTGCTTGGGTGGGTTGTTGGAATATTAAAATGAGACAAAGTTTGTTATGACTTGTTATTTGAATAAAATAAAATAAAAACAAAAATAAATACATAAATAAGTAAAAGATGAGGTGGTTATTTATTTTCTTGGAAAAAATTATAAAAAGGGGCTAAATTGTGTGATATCGGAATAAGAAATATTTTTGACGGAAAAAAATTATGTGTCTACATCATCAGATATATACACCGATCAACAGTATTTTTTTTAAATTCAAAGGTGACAATCATTTCATTAAACTTAAGATACCATTGTCGGGAAGCTTGCTTAAGTCCGTTTATTGACTTCTTAAGTTTACACACCATGTGTTCCTTTCCTTTAATAGAAAACCCCTTAGGTTGATTCATATAAACTTCTTCCTCCAAATTTCCATTTAGAAAGGCTATTTTCACATCCATTTGATGTAGCTCTAAGTCATAATGAGCTACCAAGGCCATTATAATTTTGAGTGAATCTTTCCTAGAGACAGGTGAAAATGTCTCTTTATAATCGATGCCATCCTTTTGAGTGAAACCTTTGGCAATAAGTCTGGCCTTGTGACTTCGATGTTGCCAGTTGAGTCGCGTTTGGTCTTAAAGACCCATTTACACCCAACTCTTTTGTAACCTTCGGGTAATTCAACAAGGTCCCAAACTTCACTCTGTTCCATAGATTTTAACTCATCTTTCATAGCATTTATCCATTTATCAGAATTATTGCTTTTAATGGCTTGTGAAAATAAAACTGGATCATCATCAATTCCCAAGTCAGTTTCTGACTCATGTAGATATACCAAATAATCATCAGAAATAACAGATCTTCTTTGTCTTTGAGATCTTCTTGATGCTACTTCTTGTGGTTCATCTACTACAGGTTTATCAACTATGGCTTCATGAGTAGGAATATTAATTTGTTGTTCTTGTTGATTACTTTACTGTATAACAGCTTCAAGAACAACAAATTTAAAAGAAGTACAGGGTAGAGGAATTTGCACCCTAACTTCGTGGTTCTTCACTCCCACTAACTTCACCATTCTCAATGAATCTAGCGTTTCCAATTTTAACTGTACTATGATTAGGACAGTAAAATCTATACCCCTTTGATTTTTCTGGATAACCAATGAAGAAACCACTAATTGTTCTTGAATCTAGTTTCTTTTCTTGTGGATTGTATAAACTAACTTCTGCCGGGCAACCCCAAACATGCAGGTGCCTCAAACTAGATTTCCTACCAGTCCACAGTTCAAAAGGTGTCTTTGAAACTGCTTTACTAGGAACCCTGTTTAGCAAGTAAACTGCAGTCCTTAAAGCATACATCCATAAAGAAGGAGGTAAAGATGAATTACTTAACATACTCCTAACCATATCCATTAATGTATGATTACGCTTTTCTTTCACACTATTTTGTTGTGGTGTTCCAGGCATTGTGTATTGAGCACATATGCCACGCTTTTTGAGGAATTTAGCAAATGGACCTGGGTGTTGTCCACTTTCATCATATCTTCCATAATATTCACCACCTCTATCAGACCTGATTATTTTCACTTTTCTATCTAGTTATCTTTCAACCTCAGTAATAAATACCTCTAAGGCATTAATCGCTTGAGATTTTTCATGTAACAAATAGATATATCCATAACGTGAAAAGTCATCAATAAAAGTGATAAAATATTTTTCTTTATTGAAAGATGTGATATCAAAAGGACCACATATATCAGTGTGTATAATTTCAAGAAGTTGTGTGCTTTTTGTGGCTCCTTTCTTTATGTGTTTTGTTTGTTTTCCTTTAATATAATCTACACAAATATTAAGGTCAATAAAATCTAAATCTGGAATAAGTTCATTCTTAACTAATCCTTCAAGCCTTTCTTTAGATATATGACCTAAACGTTTATGCCACAAGTAAGCAGATTGTTCATTTACCAAACTTCGTTTGGTTCCAACATTATGATGCAGAGTTAAGAGTGTTTCAGGAAACAGATTATCAAGATTCAGTTTGTATAAGTTATCATAAAGAGTACCAATACCAATGAGATAATTATGTTTAAACAAACTAAAACATCCATTACCAAAATTAAAGGAATATTCAGTCTTATCCAACTTAGACAAAGAAACTAAATTTGTAAAAAGAGAAGGAACATAAAAAGTTTCTACTAAATCTAAGTGACGTCCAGTATCGAGAATAAGACGATAAGTCCCGATAGCTTCAACTGGAGCCTTCACTCTATTCCCCATAGAGAAAATGGTCAAAAGCCCCTCCAACCTTTACCTCAAATCCCAACTACACACTTATACTTTGCTGAGGTCCTATGACCCTCCTGAACTATTTTAAAGTAGAATTATTATCCCCTTAAAAACTGACAACCAGTCATTTTGGCATGTGGTGTGATGCACGCGCTGCCACGTTATTTTTTCTTTTTTTACTCTAAAAAGAATAATTATTTAACATTATTATTTTTCTTTTTCTTCCCCTTTCTCATTTTGCTTCATTTTCTTCTTCAACCCAATTTCATCTTCTTAGGTCAAAAAAAGAATTCTTGAGGAAAGAAATAGCGGATTAATGAGTGTGTAATAACGGATAAATACTCCTCAAAGATTTTCATCTCTTTTTGCTCAAGATCGCCATTAATAGGGAATTCTTCCCCATTATGGAAATTCAAAGATTTGAGCTCGCCTTTAATGGCAGATCTTGAGCAAAAATAAAGAAAATTGGAGAAATGGGTTGAAAATTATATGTGGGTTATGTTGGAAATTATACATGGCATTGTGGAAATTCAAAGATTTAAACTCGCCATTAATGGCGATCTTAAGCAAAGAGAGAGGAAATCAGAGTTCTTGAATTTTTGCAAGTTTTTTGAATCGGAATCCCTCATATTCCTCATTCAAAAATTCATTAATCGGAGAAATCTTATTGTTTCCTTAGTTCAAGTGTTTCTTTGTTTCGGTAATAACATTTTTCAAATTATCAAAAAACACCATTAATGAGAATTTGGAGATGAGAAAAATGAAGAACTCCGTTAATGAGTTCTTGAATTTTTGTTTTGAAAAAAAAAAGAAAAAGAAGAAGACATGATATGACAATTATAATTCATTAAGAAAAAATAATAATTAAAATATTTATTATCATATTAAAAATAATGATGTCGAAATCAAAAAATGTGAAATGGACTTAGCTGACGTGCTCATGGGCGGTGTAGTCATGTTCGTTGACACGTCAGTAACTGAGGGGGTAATAAATTCGGTAAAAATAAGTTTAGGAGGGTAATAGGTCACCTTTAAAGGTTGAATGTGTAGTTGAGATTTCGACTAAAGGTTGGGGGTAATAGACCATTTTCTCTTCCCCATATAAACAAATCTTTCATTCTTGTTTATGGTTTGGATTGTAAGTAATCCCTGCATAGTATTAGAAACATGAACAGTACAACCAGAGTCAATCCACTAAGTATTATAAGGAACTTCAGTTAAATTTGATTTGAGACATGTAAAAGCACATGACTTACCTTTCTTTTCAAACCATACCTTACGTTTAAGGCAATCTTTCTGAAAGTGTCCAGATTTTCCACAGAAATGACACTTTCCATTCTTGTTCCCTTTCTTACGTACGTGAGATGAGGACTCATTGACATTAAGTTGCTTCTGTTGTCCCTTACCATGCTTCTTTCCTTTCTTTTCAGCTCCTTGATGATTTACATAATTAATGGAGTGGGTTTCTTGATTCTTCAGCCTCGTTTCCTCTTGAACAATATACCATGCAATTCATGCACGTTCCATTTGTCTTTCATGGTGTTGTAGTTCATTTGAAAAGGAACATACTCAGACGGTAATGAGTTGATGATGAACTGCACAAGGAAATTTTGTTCCACTTCCATTCCCAATGACTTAAGTCTTGCTGTTATGTTTGTCATTTCAATGACATGCTCATGCATAGTACGTGAACCATCAAACTTCATGGTGGTCAAAGTACCCATTAGTGTCCCAGCTAGAGGCTTATCAACAGTTTGGGAAGACTCTTCCACAAGTTTCAGAAGTTCTTTTGCATTTTTAATTTTGGGAAGAGTTGTCTTAATGTTGCCTGCAATATTCATTCGCATGAACATTAAGCCTAATCTGTTAGACCCATCCCAATGCTTATAATAGAACTTTTCTTCCTCACTGCTAGCTTCAGTAATAGCAGTTGCTTTCCAAAGTAAAGTGCAACATCAAGATCTAAAACCCCAAGATGGAATTTGATCTGTTCGAACCAATCTGAAAAGTTAAGTCAATTAAAAGTCGTAACAGAGGATGAGTGCGAATGAAGGGCAAGTGCTGCAAGTAAAACATGCTCATTTATTAATACTTTGAGTTACGAGTTTAAACACATTATCAAATTCAGAATTAATTTACTTAAATGTATATTGATGTTTTCCTTTGGGCGAAACATCAAAATACAATTTTAAATATAATGACACTTAAAAATATATTTAACACAAATCGATAATATTTAATGCATCAATTAATAATATTTATTGTCTTTGGATAAATAAATAAAATTAACGATACATCAAAATTATCTCATTAATATTTATCGGTTATAAGAACAAATAATCGACCTTTGGGTGATTCATAAATGTCTTGTAACCAAAATTTTAATTTACCCATAATTGGTACATCATTTATAAGCATCAAGATTAATGGGCAATTAATTTAAATTTAATCTTTATTTTGGATTTAATTTCATAAAAATTCGACCACTTTGGTGATTAACGAATCTTGCATATATAATTTCAAAATATCCAAAATAATATCACAATTATAGTATAAAAGAGAATAAAATGAGCACTGTTTAAATAAAACTCCACTAGGACATGCGGTGGTTCCATATAAAACAGAAAAATTCCAACTTCAGTAAATTTCATTTATTTATTTAATTGGTGAAACAAGGAATCAAGTGAGTAGTAAATCTTGTAAGAAGTCAAATCTTGGGTTACTTTCTTAATGGGCTATGTGCATGTAAGTTATGGGAGCCACGACATCATTCAGAAATTACAAAATCGTGAACATACAGTATTTTACTCCTTTTCAAGTTTATTGAATAAAACTTCTCGATAGACATATACTCACATTAGTACGGAAACATATATTCACATTTCATATGGATACAGATCATCACTTTAAGTACAAAAACATACATCGACTGTTTCAATTCTTAATACGCAAATTTCGTTATTCAGTAATTGTGAAATTTCTAGCAAACATAATTAAAATTCACAAGATTTGGAGAAACATTAACTTTAATGGAAAATCACTAGTTTCGAAAACCTGCTCTGATACCACATGTAAGGATTTGAAAAATTGTATAGCTTAAACAATCTAACATAAACAATCCTAGCAATTATTCGGAAACGTGGAACTACATGATTTTCACATAAACAAAGTTACAGTAATTCAGTAATGAATTATTTATTCAAATTCTCCATGGTTTCCTATTGGCAGAGTTTAGCGGAAGCACACTTATTTAACCAAGAATAGAATACTGTTTCACTCTGTTTGCCTTACTTTACAGAAAAAATACGATGGAGCTTATTCTTCTTTTGGCAGAGAGAGGACCCCTTTTTATAATACAGGAAATAGTCAGTTATGTTTTCACGTTCCATCAATGTGATTAGTGGATACAATAATTATCCACTAACATTCAATAATTATCCTACTAGGAGTCAGTAATTATCCTACTAACAGATTAGTCAGTAGTTTAATCTACTAGGTAACTTCCCCATACTGGTTTAGGATTTAACTTATTCAATTATTATTAAACCAGTAAATAAATTAATTATATGGGCCATAAAATTTACACAAACATCCAACATTCTTATCTGAATTTGCAAGGAAAAATTGGAGATTTTATGTGATTTGATGTTTATGAACTTTGGCTACAAGTAAATAATTTAAATTTTTGGATATAATTTAAAGGGAAAATCACATAAATATACCCTCTAAGAATCTATATTACAAAATCTACCAATATTATTTTTTATTTACAAAATGTAATTTTTATTTACAAAATCTACCAACTATTTCATTTTTTTTCTGTAAAAAATCTAATCCAAAAACCCTGCTACTCTTCTTCTTTTTTTCTCTCCTGTCTTTCTCTCAGTTAAAAAATCCCACCTTTAACCTTCCATAAGTGCTAAAAACGAAGTTAAAGAAATAAATTAATCATCAAAAAGTCAAAAAAATGCGTAGCTACCTCTTCCAAAGTTACCAAAAATCATCCAAAAAAAAAAAATCCAAATATATACTATTGAAATATATACTTTTGAAATTTACTAAACTGAAAAGAAAACCATTGTTTTGAAATTTCAACTTCTACGATTGACATTACATTACAGTAAAAATATTGAATATATTCTTACATACCATGTGTTTTCATGAGGTGATTAATTAAGCCTTTACCTTCCCCCACACCAATTCTTATACATAGTTTATACCATGTTCCAATGAGGTGATTACGTCTTTACCTTCTCGAACACCAGTTTCTATATCCTTATCATACCATATTCCCATGAGATGATTATGCTTTTACCATTCCGCACACCATTTTTTATAACCTTAGCATACCATGTTTTTATGAAGTGATTAAATCTTTACTTTTTCGCACAACAATTTTATACATTATTCATACCATATTTTCATGAGGTGATTACACCTTTACCTTCCCGCACATCAATTTTAATACATAGTTCATACCATATTTTCATGAGGTGATTACGCTTTTACCTTCCGACGCACTAGTAACTATGACACATAATTATGAACGTGACAAGATGAAGAATTCTTTGCTCAATCCTAGTATGAGAAGTTTCCATATCATAGAAAAAAGACCCTATTCTAAAGCTCTACCAGAAGATGACTCTATATATAGAATAGTTCTAGAGAGAGAGGGGACGAGGTTTGGGGAGGCGAGTTTTGGAGAGAGAGAGAGTACGAGGTTTGGGGAGGCAAGTAACTCACGTTTTTTATTTATACTTAAAAAAAAAACTTTATTTATTAGATTTTGTTAGTTTTCTACTGGTATATTTTGAACAAACAGAAATTTTGGTAGATTTTGTAATATTTACTCTTAGAATGTATATTTATGTAATTTTTCCTAAACTAAAAATTACACAAATACACAACTTATGTTTTCAATATTACAAAAAATCTCAACTCCCTAAACATATTACAAAAATTCCAACATATACACAGAATGCTATGTATATGTCGGCTATGTTATGTATATTAATAGGGAGAGAGAGTAAAGTAATTAAAAAAGTGAAAGAGAGTGTAATTACTTCCAAAAGGATTGGTATTTATGTTATTTATACATTATTTAAATAACAACGTAAAACTGACTATTGGATGCAAATATACGTGATTCCTAGATGATTTTGGCCCATTCTGTTTGGGCCTTTTAACAGTCTATGAAGACAGACTCTACTTGAGTCCAGCACCTAAAGGCCTTTTCTCGTAGCCCAAATAAATCATCGTTTGCAGTCTTGCTACCTTTTTTTTTTAATTTTTTTCCCCGCAACTGGAGTAGGGGAAGGGGAAATGGAGAAGGAAATTATAAGGTGAAAAATTGACCGTTGCCTTTCCACTATTCCTACATCGAGCTCTTTGTACCTTACTTTTTATGAGTTGTTGAGAAATCAATACAAGACAGAATCCGTCAGCTAGACGAGAAATAGGATATAAATGAGCTCAGGAGTATTGTAGACAAAAAACCCTTATAAAAAGCTCTAGGCCCATCGTTCACTCTGTTCATAATTTTCTGAGAATGAGACATGAAAAGTTTATGTAACCAACCAATTAGGCTATTAAAATTACGTCAATACATTCTTTTTCTCCAAGATTTCCTAATCTTTCTTTTATATTGCGGGCCCTCACAAAATGACAGTGACTTAAGTAGGGGCAGAGTAAAATGGCTATTGTTGGTGTACAGCAATTTGTACTTATACGTTCAAGACAAGTCTCTTTTCTCGAAGTAGCTTGCTTACCTAAAAATAAACATGCGTGACTATCAGAGACCAGAAGAATTAATGCCATAAGTAGAATAGTGAAAAAGAGATTAAATTGCAGAATATAACTTCGATTTTGCTATGGCACATCTTGGGATAGTGATGGACTTTGTCGAATTATATGTTTGTGAGAAAGAAAAAAAAAACATAATACTGCTAAGCAGTATTATTCAACAGTACTACACTACTGCACATGCTCTCGTTTTGTAGGGTTTGGACATGGAAAATGTAATATTTGGAAAAGGTCCCATTGAAGAATAATGTTAAAAAAAGATATTTAGACGTTGAACTTGTGTCTGGAATATATATATATTATATAATTTGAAAAAAGAAAGAAGTCTTGTGATTGATAAAAAGAACTTGAAAAATTGGTCAAAATCATTTTTTCAAACTTAAAAGTATCTAGAATGAAGTTCATGTTTGGATATATAATATTTTTTCAAAATTACGACACATATGATTTATATATCCCACAAATTTAAAAACTATCAAAATCACCGCAACTTGATATCCTAAACAAACCACCAAACCTACTTATAAAATTATTAATTAATGCTTAACTTCAAAATTAATAATGTACATATAGTTTTATATACCTATAAGTTGAGAATAAAATTATCAATTTTAAAGATAATCCAAGACCTATAGTTCCGAATAAAACCGGAAAAAATATGCAATAACAAAACAAATGGGATTTGTTTTATCACATTCAAAAACTTTAGGTAGTATTTGTGTGTTTGAAAATTCTCTCATTGGTAGCTTTTTAATTATATTGAATAACTCATTTTGGAGCAATTTACTGATTGTAAAATTCAATTTCAAGTTTGATTTGAAAAATTTGAACAATGTGTTCGTTAACCCAACACTAATTTGATTTTGGGAAAAAGATACACTCCTAAAAGGAATTTATAGCCAATCGACTCCTTTGTTTCATTAATCAGAAGTCAATGAAACACTTATCTTGATGTCTAGCGTTCATCCGTCACTATTATGACATGCCATTTTTTAAAATGATCAAAGATATATTATTGTAAAGTACTAATTTATTTGAATTTTGAAAAGGAGGCTTGGTATACACAGTTTGAATTATAATACAATTTTTTACGAAAATTCAAGGTAAGACTGTGTACAACATACTTTTGTTGGAGAAATTTAATGCACTGTACTATCTTTTTCTCTTGAATGTTTTAAAAAAATACCTCTTCACGCTCATAAAGATTAAGAAAATATATATACTTACATTTTATCTTCTCAAATTTCACTCGTCTAAATATATTGGATATACGTTGTTATTGTTGTTGAATGCCATTAAAAAATTACATGAGGTTTATTTATTCAGTTTAGAAAGTAGGGGGTAGCCTGTCAGTAATTTAAGAAGATGGGCAAGATTTTAATTTGAAATATGAACACGTGTAAGGGACAAAAGTGTAATGGTTCCACCCATTTATGTTCAAATGAAAGAAGAATACGTGGATGATTTTGATTTACAAACTACAAAAAACTACGTTAAAGAACATGGACTTTTTTTTAGCTTTTGGGGGACCCTTTTTGCATGATGGTGACTAAACCTTCTTTTGTTGGTTTGGGCACATTGTATTTTTGTTAGGGCGGTGCAAAAATCGATTCGATTGATAAATTAAATTGATAAAAATATTATTGGTTTATTGTTATTAGATTAATGATTTTTTAATTGTTTTATAAAAATAATTATTAGGTTATTAGTTCGATTTAATTTTTTTTTATTGGTTAAACCGATAACCCAATAAATAAATAAATATATATATATATATATATATATATATATATATATATATCTTTAATTTCTACAAATTAACAAACTTATTATATCAATAATACAAACTCTTAATTTCTCCTAAAAATATTTAGTAAAAACTTGACGATTCTTGTAAATTAAAACACATGATATAGGATTTTTGATTGCAACTAAGATTCAATTTTTCTTTTCATGTTAGTTACTACAATTTCTATTTTATGAGTATTTTCTTATCGGTTAAACCGAAAATCGAACCGTTAAAGACTAGAAACCGATAAATCGAAAACCGATAAAAAAAATATCTTATTGATTTGGTTATTGGTTTAGCATATTTAAAAATAAAAAATCGATAAACCAAATCGATAATATATAAAATCAAACCGAACCAACCGATGCACATCCCTAATTTTTGTAATAGTGCTTCGGGTAGTTTGGAAAGTTAAATTAATCTTCAAGTGACGGAAGAAATATATATTCACATTGTTTAAAAAAAATAATCATATTCCATCCATTTTATTTTACATCTCATCTTTTAAAATCTTTTTGAAAAAATTGCCGTTATTTTTCATATTTTATCTAATGAGTCATGTAGGCATCAAAACTCGTAGAATAGTATGTTTAAAATCATAAAATCTCGAAGCATTTATGACATACGATAGTTTCCTTTAATTTTCTTGAACTTTATGTGTAGATAAACTCCGACATCTAAAATGAAATGGATGGGAGCATTTTATTAGGTTAACTTAAATATAGTTATAATAATTATTCATAAAACATGAAATTAACAATAAAAATAAACATGATGTGTTACCTGCAAAATAATTAATATATTATCTAATAAATTTTAAAAGGTATTTTACAATATCAATGCGTATATTTCAATAATACATGTAAGGATCATTTTTGTAATTAAGGATGCATTGGTAGTTGGTTGGTTAATCATCATCAGTATTAATAGAAATAAAGGGTTATGTTTAAACGTTTGAAGTTAACCGTACAACAAATTTAATCACCTATACCTAATCTTTTACGTATTGTTCGTCTATATTATAGACGCTCTTGTAAATTGACTAGTAAAAATTCCTTACACTTCATACTAGATATATAAATATTAAGCTGTTTTAGAATGTATGATAATGAGAAATCCATTTCTCTATAAAAAAAAACTCCACTTCCCTGTGTCTCACTCCTCCAAATACACTTCAATTTTTGTCCTTTTTCATCTTTAATTTCATCGTCATTTTCTATGCTTTTGTATAGTGGAAATTGATAGAGTTTGATTTTTTTCATGACCAAAAAATCACTGATTTCACTCAATTTATCCACTAAACTTTTGTGCTTTCTTCTCTTGTCGTCTGAAAGACATTTCTCGCTCTTGTTTCATCTTTTTTACCATCTGAGCAATTTCTCCTTATCTCTGCTTTGATCATCATTGCATAAGCAGATGACGAAGCGAATAAGAGAGAGTGCCAACACTGGAAACAAACACCCAATTTACAGAGGAGTTCGCATGCGTAGTTGGGGAAAATGGGTGTCAGAAATACGCGAACCGCGTAAAAAGTCACGCATTTGGCTTGGCACATATCCAACACCAGAAATGGCCGCTCGAGCACATGATGTTGCAGCATTGAGTATCAAAAAGGACTCATCAATATTAAATTTTCCACATCTTATCGACTCATTGCCTCGTCCAATTTCACTTTCTCCTAGAGATGTACAAGATGCTGCGGCTAAAGCAGCTGCAATGGAGGAACTAAATTCTGCCTCTTCTTCAATATCTTCGTCTTCTGTTAAATCGATTGAGAAAATAACGTCTGCATCGGATGAGTTATGTGAAATTATTGAGCTTCCTAGCTTGGAGGGTAGTTTTGACTTGGATGAATCGAAAACCGAGTTGAAGTTGAGCGACACAGTTGACGGGTGGCTGTACCCACCGTGGTGGGCATCAGATAAAGACTTCGATGGGTATTTTCTCGCTGAGACAGATTTAGAATTTAAATTTAATGAGTTTGGCTTTTAAGATTTTCAATGTTGAATTCCTTGTAATGTAAAACTTATGAATTTAAATATAATACTTGTTGATACGTTAGTAGATTTATACGTATATCTATGATCTGTATCAAAAGTATCATGCGTTCAAATAAATTCATAGCCGTATGATTATATCCGCGATTCCGCTCCGCCTGTTTGGTTGCGCAAGATGCCGTTGGAGAGAGTTTAACATTTAGCAGCTTTAATTTGTGCGATTTTTTTTTTAGACATTTTTATATTTACGAACTAGTTATGTGTGTTTATGTATGTACAAAAAATGTACTTAAAAAATATATTGTAAGTGTACTTTTTGTAGAATATTCATGAGCATATATATTTTTTACAGCTTAATTATTATTTAATTAACCTACTGCAAGTCAGCAAGGATAGGGCATTCTTCAGTTAGCATGAGCGAGTACACACCCAATAGCTTTGAAAAGGTCTCAACTGTTTGCTTTCTTTTTCAATCTTTGGACATTCATTAGGTAGAAGATGATTTTTCTTAAAGACACATAAATTAATTAAGTAACCTTAAAAATTAATTAAAAATAGTTGTTGGCACATCAAATAAGATTATTAAATTTTTAGAGGATGTAATGCAGCATAAGTTTTTAGTTATGTACATTATAATTAGCATAATATAATATGTTATAATTTCTTTTAGGTTATATGATTATGTCATTATCTAGAGTTACTTCTTATTATCTTTTAGTAACGTGACTATTTTTTCGTTCATTTTTACGTGTTCAATATACTATAAATAGATATCTAATTTTTTTATTTTTGAAAAATTAAGAGATAATTTATCATTCTATATATATTTCCCCTAATTATTATGTATTCATCTCTTTCAGTGCATTTTTCATAACGTTGAATTTAGTAAATTAAGAGGGCGCTATGGTAAGTTTATTATTTTATACTTTTAAGGGAGGTATCAACTCAAATATGAATAAGTAAAAAATAGACCAAGGGAATGTCATATAAGAAAACTATTTCACCATCACGATCGATGTTGTCTTATAATGAAGGACCATTCTATAGTATTTGCACTCAAAAGTCAAAACTTGTGTTGATGACGAAAAGTGGTAGGGGCTGGTTGGGGTGGATAGGAAATTTAAAATGTAGAGTAAATGCTCTATGTATTATCTAAATTTGAAAGGTACAACTCAATTACAACGGTATTCAAGAATTGCACTATAAGTTAACATGTCATTTTCGTATACTCTTTATTATCCCTGCACCCTGTTCCATTTATTTAACACACCGGTCAAACGCATATGAATGGATGATGCATTTTCTTTTTATTTTTAGTCTCTTATAGTGAACTTTTTAAAATAACTTGTGCTTCTGGTTTTGTAATAAAGAAGAACTATTAGTTGGTATTGTTAAGTGTAAAACACTTTTACACAAACAAAAAAGACTGATTTATGCAAATGTTACTCTATAGGCCACTATTTAAATTTTGTTTCTATTTTTGGACGTTCCTGAGCTGAATGTCTATTTGAAAGATTGAAACAACCTCTCTGACTGCATAAGATAGGAGTAAAGTTGTGTATACATTACCCTCACAGATTTTATTTATGCAGTTACGTTGAATATGCATGTTGTTCTAGTTATTTGTTCCTATTTTTAAAAGAAGAAAAAAATTACACTGTGATAGCTAGTGTAAAATGTTCATAAGTTGTAAAAAATAAAAATAAAAAAATAATAGTTATTTACTAAATAACTATGGCAATCATTGATTCAATGTGCAACTTTCATGCATACTTTATACCCGTATCTATCAATTTGCGTCCACATTTTGCATTCATCATTTTGGTCGTTTTCGTTTTCAATATGTTTAGCTCCTCTATTTATTAGTTGTTTTCATGCCCCCTCCTTGTGAGACACCCCCCTCCCCCCCTCTTTATTGGATTCCATGCATCATCACCTCCATGGCTACATGCATTTTCTATTCAATTTCACAATCAAATCAAAACTAATCAACAATTAATTACTATAATAAGATCTGCATATATATCTTACCCCTTCTGAAATTTCATTTGTGGGACTGCTTAACGTTAGAGGACTAGTCAAAACCTATGTATAAAGTGTGTAGGAGAATTAAATGACAGTCCCCCTCTTTATTATATCCGTTAATAACGAACTAGACTATAGGAGGAATGGAAATTTCTCTAGAGGGACAATTAAACCAAAACTCTGAAGGAGAGAAGGGAACTGCGCCACTAGAAATGATTCCTCGTTATAGGTATGGCCTATTTGCAATTTTGCATATATGGACCATATTTTAATGTACGTCCATGTGATGAGCTAGGTGTTTTTATTTCCCACAGTCTCATATTAATTATGTACGAAATGGATCAATCAATTTCTTATTAATGATCCTATGATGATTTTTTTTTTATAATACTCTGTAGCAATTTGATCAAATCTTCAAGGTACGGATAATCTTTTGACATAAAAAAAAATGTCATTTGTATCTTCGAGACCTACAAGCCGTCTCAGTCATTCAATTATTTTAACTAGAAAAAATGGAGTACTCACATATATTGTTTACATGGTATGATATAAGTATAATTTTTAGTACCAAAGAAAAAATAATAACACCGCTCCACATCGAAGATATATGGATGAGTTTCTCGTACACTAATCTCCACCTAAAATTAGCTTTTAGGGTCGAATAATAATTAGGCTCAAGATTAATTTACCCTCTAGTTGTAATGTTTGAGCGTGTAAGTGTGTGATAGAATTTCACATCAAGTTAAATGGATTTTATGAGCTCTTTATATGTCTTGAACAATTGTTAATCTAAAGATTTAATTCTTTATCGAAGATATGTTCTATGGATTTACCTCATAGTCCCACGCAAAAAGAATAGATAGTCGAAAAGAATACATCTCTTGATTTTTCTTCTCAATCATAATCAACTTAATTAAAGAGCTTACCTACAAAATAAGGCAATCAATTATCACGCTATTAACATTATGATCGGTCAATTACAGTTAAGTATTGTGGTTGATTACGAATGAGTGAGTAATCACTGTTTTCGAGAACGTCCACAATTTCGAAAAAGACAGATGAATGAAGTAGAGTTCAATAAAATAGGTGAAAATTTTGGAGATCAGGTTTAAATTTCAGTTAAAAAAAAAAAAGTCAAAAAAGGTAGATAGTGAAATGAGCCACCTTTAATGATATATTTCTGTTATATATATACACACACTTAGGGGTAGTTTGGTGTGATGTATAGGCTACAATAGTTCCACGATAAATTATGGGATTATTTTATCTCATATTTGATTGATGAGATAAGTTAGTGAGGGGATTACTTATCCCTCCATTTGTGTCTTAGTGTTGGAATAAGTCATCATATACATATGGTGGGAACTAATTGTGGGATAATTAATCCCGGGATAACTTGTTCCCAACCAAACGATTATATTACTAAATAACTAGCTATTGAAATCAATGTGAAGAGAACTTTATTTTATCAACTAAGTCCGCCAAGCAAACTCCATATTCGATCATGACTTTGATTCCAGCCAGGCTCTGCCAGAGGCAGGATGTTGACGTTACTAAACGATTTTGAATATCAAAGATAAATAAAGTGTTGTTTGCCCAGTTGGCTTCATTACTTCAATTCCTCAAATTAACCTCTAATTGCAACAAAGAAAAGATTAATCCAAAAGAAAAGGAGGAAATTGGTAGCTGTATGATGTACGATTCTATTTTAGTGTTTTATTTCATCTATGTTTTACCCACGTGCTTATGAAATTATTTACTTACTTTTTCCTATGACGTTTGACCTGTGACGACCATTTGGCATAATTCTATGAAGTTGGAGTAACGATAATCTTACTTTTATTCTTGGTAGCCTATCAACGTCCTGGATATCACGTCTTTCCCAAATTGCAATTCCAGCTCATAGATGTGCTTCTTGAAAAGCTACTCCTAGCTAGATTTTATTTTTGGGCATAATCCCTACAAAATATTTCAACTCATACTATACTCCAAAATACTATTTGCTTTCGGTGATTCCCAAATTACATGGTTAATGATTTCATGTAGTACTAATGCACAGTTCCAGCAATCTAATACTTATTTGTTTTTTTTGAGTTCAAAGCTGTGAGAACCACTCATCTCAATATTTTGCTTCAAACTTCAATATGATTGATCGTACTCTACAATTATTTGAAGCCAAATGTGGTGGAGAAGTTACAAGTTGCAACACAAGTCTAATGAGCACATAGATGATTTAGCTGAATTATTAATTAGCGCTATGTGTCACAGGCAGAGGTGGAGTTATTAGGTCCACGGTTCATCCAAATCTTCTTGGTTGAAAAATTACACTATTTTTTAATCAATATATAATATATTAGATGTTGAATCCTTTTAATATCTATTTGTATTTGCTTCGTTATATTCAGAATCTCTCAGTAAAAATCCTGAAATCTCTTAGTAAAAATTTTGGTTCTGCCACTGTTATGACGAAAAGAGGTAAATACGAAAACAAAGAAAATAAAGACCACCAAGTTTAATGTGAAAAACCCCTTCAAGTTGAAGGTAATGAACACGGGATCACAGAGATCCAAATTGATCCATTATAACAATAAGAGGGTTACAAATATTCTCTGAATGACCACACAATAGGAGCCAAACACGGAGATGCAATAGCCACACCAACAAAAGTAAATCAAGAGAAATCACCCGAAATAGAGCTACTGTTCGGGACTCAAAATCAGGTGCTGCGAAGCTCCAAATCCGTAGCATCAAATCCGATCTCCATCGTTTAAATCAAACGCCAAGATGTTAGAAACACTCAGTCAAATTTCAGCCCGATCCAACAGTGAATGAGTCGTAAAACGCGATTTGAAGTTGGCTGATCGGAGAGGAAAAAATGCAGCAACTAAACTCTCTTTCTTTCTTTTCTCTTTGGTGAAAGTTCTCTCAAAAATCTCTCTTATGTGCTAATATCACTCCAAGACAAAACCTCTCTTATGTGCTAAAGTCACTGAAAGACAAATACCAATGAACACGAATAATTATCTCTCAAATAGTCTTATTTATAGATGATGAGTGGTGTTTTTTCTAAAGTCAGATCAATCAAAATAGGAATAAAAATCCGATTTCTTTTTTCAAATAGAATTGAAAATTAAAAGAAAATAGGATTAGATCACGAGTCTTTAGCAAGAACACAGGCCACGGCCCAACAGCCACTAATACTACAGAGTTTGAAATCAGTTGTTCTAGTTAAACAACTTCCATCTACTGGAGATTAATTTACCTTGCATCGACTCCATCGAAGTAATCAATCTTCTTAATAAAGATTATCATGAAAATTTTAGCTCTATAGTAAATGAATGCTGGAAATTAAGTAATTGAATTTAGCTCTTCCTCAAAACATTACGGCCCAAACTGACCCAGTTTTTGTAATGACAAGCAAGTATTTATTAGATAAGCATATTCTTTGGTGGATTTCTTTTGTTCTTGGTTAGTCCCCTTTATTTCGGAAGCGGTTTTTATTTCTAGTGTTTGGAACTCAGGCCCCTTCCCGAGGCTTATTTGGTTCATTTAATAAAATTAAAGATATATGATTTAAAAATTTCAATTCATCGTAAAGTATTTATGTTTGAAAAACACACCTAAAATATCCCTATTTTTTTTAGTTTTGTACATGTACTATCAGGTACGTGAGTTTTCCAACTGAACTATCATCAACTATTTGTTAAAACACATCTCAACTATTAATTGTTTGAGTTTCATATCTGAAAGTATGAACTCTCAAGCAGCAAAAGTGATCAATTAATAGTTGGGATGCGTTTTGAAAAATAGTTGGTGATAGTTCAGATAGGAAACTTATATACCTAATAATTCAGATATAAAACTCAAAAACTTGGGATACTTTTTAAGTATATTTTGACCATTAATTCCATATTATAAGCTAGAAGTTTGAGAGATACATGGAGTTTTTTTCTTGTTCTTGCCTGCTTCCTGAGGGGTGGGGGTACCTAAGACTTAACAGTGTAACAAGTAGACAACGCACATACTTCTGAATATACAGACAAAGAATTAAAACACTTTATTATCTTTGTATTCGTATTTGACATTTTTCACATATACAGAGACTTAATGTACTATTTGGTAAGCTGTCATAATCACAATGAAGCTTTCTTGCTTCCTTGTATTTAATTATGTCCTTTAGAGGAGGACTCTGGCAATTAATTGTTAAACCACATATCAATTTGCTTGTTAGAACTTAAACATCTATAGTTTTTTTTTCTAATTGTACACTAATCAAAAAATTAGTGAGGTAGTTCCCGACAGTGATTTCTAGATAACGACTACAACCCTCATGAGTTGCATGTAATAAAATTCTTAGGGGTCGTTTGGTTCATGGAAAATTAAGATAGGATACTTCAATATTATGTTTGGAATTAAATTTAGATTTTGTTTGATTGAAAATGTATCGTAGATAAATTTATTCTCTCAACCAAACAATGTATAAATTTAAGGAAAAATGCTCTATTTCCACTTTGAATTATACGCGAAAAAGTCGAGACACACCCGAACTTTGGGAGGGTCCTATTACCCCTGGACTAATTAAAACCGTATTTTTGACAACGTTAGTATCTACGTGGCACACACGTGTGCCTACGTGGACCCTTCGGTGTGTTGTGCCTCGTATGTGACACGTAGGTACTAAGGTTGTCAAAAATACGATTTTAATTACTCAACAGGGGTAATAGGACCTCTTAAAGTTCGGGTGTGTTTCAGCCTTTTCGTATATAGTTCAAGGTGAAAATAGACCATTATCTCTAAATTTAATTTCAAACTACCAACATGCAGGGGCGGAGCTACCCTTTGGCGATAGAATTCATTCGAATCCCCTTCGATGAAAAATTATACTATTTATATATGGTTAAAATTATTTTTTATGTATATATAGTAGATGTTGTACCTCCTTCGATTTGTTCGTATGTTATTTCTGACCCCCCTTGCTGAAGATCCTAGTCCACTACCAATATGGGTTATGGTGGAGTGATGGGATTGCTCCATGCCTCCATCCTTAATCAAAGGTCTCGATTTAGAGCCTGGGTATGAGAAAATCCTGTTGGGAACGTCACCTCCAAAATGGGCCTTGCAGTGCGCGACTCGAATTAATCGAGACTTCAATGTGGGTACCACAGAAATCAAAGAAAAAAAGAATTAATCCCAAACTTAATCTTGAAATATCTCATTTTATCCCATCAAACTCGATGTTATTTATCGCACCTTCTAGTTTAGATAAAGTAGTCTAAAGACTACAGTTTCAGAATTATAATTTTGGAATAACTTAGTCCCAAACCAAACAACTCCTTAGTTTTTTTTTTTTTGGCATGTCATAATTTAAACATTTTTATAATTAAATATTCCACTTAACATGGAAATTGGTGCACTTATGTAATGGGGATCTATATTGATTGATTGAAAACGTTAATAAAATTCACGATTAAGAGGCACTAAATTGATCTGTTTAAGGAATAAATATGCTAAACAACAATCTAACAAAACTTTATTAGTCTTGCCTACAATCTAACAAAACTTCATTAGTCTTGCCTAACTTAATTAATAATACTAGAAAGAATTTGACGAAAAGAATCCACCAGTGGAACAGAAGAAAGCAATAATACTGAATTGTTTACTTCGATGAGAGCCAAAGCTTAATTGCATAATAGCAATTCTAGTAGTCATCTCACTTGTCAAGACACATAATTATCAATATCCAACAAACATTAAATTGTTTGATAGAATAATCTGAATGCAAGATCAAATTTACAGAATGAGTTGGTAATTAATGACAGTGGTTTCCACCTGAGCTAGGTTGTTTGATGAACTATTTTATAAAGTAATAGCAGGTACTAATATTAGTAAACCTGTTACATGCTAAAATACACTAATAATATATATATAAAAAAAAAAACTTTACACTACTAATTATCGATACTGTTGTGGTTAGAGTAAATAAACCGAATTAAGCATCCTCTTTCGGTAAAAATTTACACACACTTGGTGTATACACCAAATTAATATTTTTTACCATGATTAAGTAAGTTAATTACGTAAAACACATATTAATTAATCATTATTAAGTAATATGAACTCTAAATTCAAATACATGACATGCATATATTGGATTTGATGTATATACTGAATGTGTGTAAATTTTTACCTCCTCTACATTATCCAAAAAAGTTATTTTTTTTGTCAATTGAAGGGTGTAAATTAGGTACATGGGCTCCTATATGGGCTTTATTTTCCCGAATACCAAATGACCAAATTGGGCCTCCCGAATGACGTGCCTAGCCCACCCTCTCATGCTAAATGAGTAGACAAATTTCATGAAGCACGCTAGTATAGGTGCTACTTAACATATCAATAGTTTCAATAATTACATATGTTGTATGAGTTACGATTGATAGAATTTATCTGACATATCATGTGACTATATCTAGGATAAATGCCTCACTCTCTCACTCATTTCTCTCCTATCTCACTTGTTTCGATCTAGATACAATGTATTTTGCTCATCTCTCTCCTTTTCTCTTCTCTGTATATATATTTTATTATATATACGTGTTTCACAATTAATGTATCTGAGTATCAAATATCAAATTCTACGAGTGTATCCAGTAGAATATGAAAGAATATACCTGTCTATATTACATAAACTTGTATCAATTTCTACAAGTGTATCTATGTATCCACCGTCTATTTGATGTATTTAGTGTATCTATGCATCCAACTTCCAACATCTATTTGATGTATCCAATATTAATTTTTTTTCCAGTACATCCAATATCAATGTCATCCAGTGTATCCGATATCCACGCGTACTCTCCATTGCGTTGGCAGTTTTTTTAACCAAATTTGATGCTTCCCATTTTTGTGGAACTAAGTAAACCTCTTCTTCCGCTTGTTGCAGGACGATGGAATCCTAACATCTCTTTAAGATGTCTGTTGAGTGGAAGAATGTGAAAAAATTGAAGTTTGTGCCTTGTGGAAGGGCTCAATGACACAAAAGTTAATTACTTAGTTTATTTTACCTGTTTATTATGTTACTAGGATATTTGATCGCGCTTCGCGCAGCTAATAATATTATTCTGCAACATACCATTTTTTAATTAAAATATAGTGATTTACAATTCTCTTGAAA
This sequence comes from Capsicum annuum, assembly GCF_002878395.1. Taxonomy (NCBI): domain Eukaryota; kingdom Viridiplantae; phylum Streptophyta; class Magnoliopsida; order Solanales; family Solanaceae; genus Capsicum; species Capsicum annuum. The sequence continues at coordinate 201,226,087 of NC_061116.1, read as the reverse complement.
TTAATTTTGGTTATATCAGAGAAAAAATATTTATCATATCATTAGTTTATAATATATAATACTTCAAAAATTAATTTATGATTGACTACTTGGGCTTCCACCATATCAATGAGGATTTGTTTCTCCATCATTTAGTCCCGTCCGTTCCCATTTCTCCTTCTCAGAAAAAAAACTTGTTCATATAATTTCTATAGTTAATTTAATTTTTATATATAGTTAATCTTTTTCTGCCATTTTATTATTATCTTTTAAAAGATTAAATAAAGAAAGAAGTAGTAAAAGATAGAAGATAAATAGTCACTAAAAACTCTCAATATAGCCAACTCGCTTATGAAACAAACTAAATGTAAAAATCCCTTTTAACTGTCCCCAATTTCGGACAAATCTCTTTCCTTTGCTTTCGTTTTCTTCTTTTACTTTTGTTACTACATGACATATTGGTTACTTCATATATTGGAGAAAATTGAAGGAAATGTGTCTTTTAAGTCTTAAATGAAGGATTGGTGACATTGACCAATTTAAAGGGTCAAACATAATTAAAAAACTTGATTAGGTTAATTGTGGACTTGATTAATATTTTCTAAACTTTTTAATCTTTTCAAAAATACAAATTAACCCACACCCACAAAACTTTCCCCCCTCTGCAAATCAATCTCTCTCTCTTCTCTCTTTCTCTCGATTGTTTCTCTCTCTAACTTCTCCCAACCAACAACTTTTCAAATTTCTCCCTTCAATCTTGTGCAACTTCAACCTCTGGCAACAAATAGATTTGAATTCTTGCCCGTTCCTTTTTTACTTTCAACCGTCAGTCGACGTGACAACATTCTCCGGCGACAACAACTTTGAGTTCTTCATAGTTTCTTTTCGATTTTCACAAGTAAAAAATTAGGGCTTTTAAGTTATGACGAAAATGAGGAACTTGATTTGTTGGTGTTTGTTATTGTTTTATATTTTTTGCTATTTTTTTTAATGTTTGTTATTTTTTAGTTGAATTTCTTATCTGGATGTATCTGCTACTGTTGTTTTTTAATCATGGATAAAACATGTAACGTGAATCCAATAGATGAGTATTTGTTGCACATATATGACTAATCTGTTGCACATATTAGTAATTTGTTGCAACACATATGACTAATATGTTGCGCAGATTAGTAATCTGTTGCAACATATATGACTAATCTGTTACACAGATTAGTAATATGTTACAACATATATGACTAATCTTTTACAACATATATGACTAACTTGTTGCAACAAATGAGTAATCTGTTGCAACATATATGTCTAATCTGTTATAACATATATGACTAATTTGTTACAACAGATGAGTAATCTGTTGCAACATATATGACTAATTTGGTTCAACAAATAAGTAATTTGTTGCAACATATATGACTAATCTGTTGCAATATATATGACTAATCTGTTGCAACAGACTACTCATCTGTTGAATTCATTTTATAGTGTTGTAATATGAATCCAATATATGGTCCATCTGTTGCAACAGATTAGTCATATATTGTAACAGATTACTCACTTGTTGCAATAGATGACTCATATTTTGGATTCATGTTGCAGGTTTTATCCATTGTAGCAGTAGCAGATACACCAAATAAGAAATTCAACAAAAATTATAATTTTACTGACAAAATAAGCTATGAAGTAATGACCAAGTGATATACGAACAAAATTTGACCTAAAATTTTTTTTAAAAATTTCAACAGGGGTACAACGAATAACTAAAACACATGAAAAATTTCATGAAACGGATAAAAAAGACAAAAATAGTATACCATACATCAAAGGCAAAAGGATCAAGGGGACAAACATTTGAATTCTCCTAAAAACGTTTAAGTTCTCTAATATTTTAATTGCTTTCTAATAGTTGACCCATCTGTAATAATAGATTTTCTATCTGTTTGATAATTTCCAACAAATGAATCATCTGATGCAACATGCTAGTCATCTATTAATTCAAATTAAGCAATTATTAATAATAATTAAATTAATTTAGCTAAAATTAAAGACGTTTCTACGACAATGGGACAAACATTTATGTTCTCCTAAAAATATTAGAGTTTCCTAGTAGTTTAATTATTTTCCAATAGATTTTCTATTTATTGCAACAAGTTAGTCATCTATTGCAACAAATGTTTATAACAGGTTAGTCATTTGTTTATTCAAATTAAGCAATTATTAATAATAACTAAATCAATTGAATTAAAATTGAAGACAAGTCATTAATACAAAACCTTAGACAAGGGGACAAATATTTGAGTTCTCCTAAAAACATTTGAGCTTTAGTATTTTAAATTGCTTTTCAACATATATCAAACTCGAAACCAAAATGAGCCACGGAATTAAAAAAGTGACCAAAATAGGCTACTTATTTAAAAAGTTACCAAAATAGGCCAAACGTAATAATTTATTACGTTTTCTACATTTTTCTTAACGGTCAACTAACGGAGTTGACTTTTACAAAAACGTAATAATTTCTTACATTTTACATGATAATTGAGGAAAAAATACAATGAATTGTCAAATAAATTAAAAAGGTACTAAAAAAAGAGTTGTTCAACGTAACAAAAAATTACGTTCTTAACTTTTTTATAGCTGTGATCCCCCACCCACAATTCTTTTTTCCACAAATGTCCCATCACTTCTAATTTTTCCTCTTTTTACATATGATAATTATGAATTTTTTTTATTATTTAAATTTATTTATATCTTACATGTAGTTCAAATAATTTATTTTTTCTCTATGTAATAAATTTTTATGTTCTACATAAAAAAAATTAAAAAAAAGAAGTATCAATTAACTTAACAATTTTCTTATATTTATTCTATATCAAAAAATAATCACTTCTATCCTTAGTTATCCAATTTCTCTTTAAAAAAATTATACTTTTGAGTTTTCCACTACTCCAAAATAGTAAAATGTTGAATTATCGTCGATCAAATATGCTACTATATACAAGAATTATATTTTTTAGGAGTGTACCTAAAAAAATATATTTTCTTATATTAATTGAGGAGTGTTCCTAAATTAAATTGTGATTTCTTACTCCATTAATTATAATATGAAACGTATTTGTGCATGTGAGTCTCCTCAATATCCTAATCTAAACACTAATCGAAACTACGATGAATCACTATCCAAAAAAATTAATTTCCTATTTTAATACACCAAAAAAATATAATTCTTGTATATAATAGTATATTTGATCGACGATAATTCAACATTTCACTATTTTGGAGTAGAGAAAAACTCAAAAGTATAATTTTTTTAGAGAGAAATCGGATAATTAAGGATAGAAGTGATTATTTTTTGATATATAATAAATATAAGAAAATTGTTAAGTTAATGAGGTAATTGATACTTCTATTTTTTTTTTTAATCTAAAACGTAAAAATTTATTACATAGAGAAAAAAATAAATTATTTGAACTACATGTAAAATATAAATAAATTTAACTAATCAAAAAATTCATAATTATCATATGTAAAAAGAGGAAAAAGTAGAAGTGATGGGACATTTATAGAAAAAGGAATTGTGGGTGGGGGACCACTGCTATAAAAAAAATTAAGAACGTAACTTTTTGTTATGTTGAACAACTCATTTTTTAGTATCTTTTTAATTGATTTGATAATTCACTGCATTTTTTCCTCGGTCATCGTGTAAAACGTAAGACATTCTTACGTTTTTGTAAAAGTCAACTCCGTTAGTTGACAGTTAAGAAAAAAGTAGAAAATGTAATAAATTATTACGTTTAGCCTATTTTGGTAACTTTTTAAATAGGTGACCTAGTTTGGTCACTTTTTAAATTTTGTGGCTCATTTTGGTTCTGAGTTCACATATATCTTGTCTTTTTAATAATTTCCAATAGATGAGTCATATGTTGCAACAATTTAGTCATCTGTTGCAACAGATGTCTATATTTGTTGGATAATTCAATAGATGAGTTAGCTATTGCAACAGGTTAGTCATCTGTTGCAACAAATGTCTATATATATTTGGTCATTTTCAACAAATGTCTTTAACTATTTGATCTTTTCCAACAGATTACTTATCTATTGCAACATATTATTCATCTATAAGCCATTATTAGTAACAACTAATTGATTTAACTAAAATAAAATATGGATTAATAAGTTCAATTACAGTTTCAATTAATCTCATGGTAATTACATGATCAACTAAGTATGTTCGTCCTGAGTAGAGTGATCAACTGACCAATTTTATTTGAAATGATTCAAACTAATCCATTATTAGAAATAACTATATTGATTTAACTAAAATTAAAGATGAATTAGTAAGTT
>NC_061116.1:201192995-201218767 GCF_002878395.1 Capsicum annuum | reverse complement strand
CATTTATAACATATATATATATATATATATATATATATATATATATATATGTTATAAATGGATTTACATTATAGTGAATGTCTATTAAGATATATCAAGATCTACTTTGATATCTATTAGGATTTGAAGCATTCGTCTTTTACTCAGACGAGAAGTAAATTTCCCCTATAAATAAAGGGGTTTTGTTCATTGTATTGACAATCTTATGATCTCTCATCCCTCAAGTGAATAAATAAGAATTACTCTCTCTATTTTCTCTACTCTTCTTCTTTATTCTTTCTTGTTTTATAATACGTTAGCAGCATGAGACTCTGACAAACAAGGTGAGATTATAAATCTGAAGAATTTCAAGGTTAATAATTCTTTATGTTATCTTTCCTTTGCTACTATTAATATAATTACTATTGGATTTGAGGAAAAATAATTGGTTTGGAACTATTTATATTTTAAATTTATTCCTCAAAAACATATTATCAAAAAGGATGATAATATGTTGGGTTTAAGTCCCATCGATTCATGCTTAAGACGCCTTTATATGGATAAGATGTTGAGTTTGAATCTCAATACACCATATTGATGATATTATGATAGCTAAGGCAAAATAATGAATATTTACTGAAAAGTCATGAAATTCGACCCATTGATTATGCTCCATTCTATGAAGTGAATGTGGTAGCAATATATGATAAGTCTGAAATATGAAAGCTTATTTCATTCTTGAGGTGTATTTGGTAGCAGTGCATAATATGTCTGAAAGAAGACAAATGATTAAATGCACGAATATACGCGTGGAGGGACAATATGATAATGATCATCAAAAGTGACGATATTTTCGCACGCTTATATGATTATAAGATATACTAGAGAAGAATTCTCTACATCATATGTATGCCTCGATTTGCTTCTGAAGTAGCAAAATCTTGAAAGAGGTTATAAGCTATCATAATTTGATAGGCTTAAGGCACGATTATATTCAATTCCTGGGGAATGAGAAACTTATTAATGCAAACGTGCACTTGATTGTATTGTATCACCACTCACCTCCGAAAGAGGTTGAATAATTTTGAAATCTACTTCTGAAATAGTAAATCTGAAATTTATTCATATAATAGTAAATTTGAAATTTACTAAAGCTAAAACACATATCATGGTAAACTTGGAGTTTACTAGATTAAAAGTTCATAAGTTGACATGAACGATTGTGATATCTCGAAGATGTGCATACTGAGTATTGAACATTTATTGAAGAATTAGAAAATTCTTCATGAACTTTAATGTTGCTTGTTCTCATGATAAGTTGGTTGGACCAACTAATTTTGGGATTTGATCCCTCAAAATCTGAAAAGAATAAAAGGTGAATAAGGGTCCGTTCACCTATCATGTGATATGTTGAAAAGATGCATCAATAAGATGATCACATGTACATTCATGGTCAACCTATGTTTGACATTCATAAAGTTACCCGTTCAATATAAATTGAGCATAATTTTCAGATTGTGCAATCAAAAAATTTATCTTGATGATGATGGTTTGGCATTGAATGCCTTTGATAAATAGCTAAACCATCGCTAATGAGAACAAAACTTCATGTGTTGATCTGAAATATGATATGTTGCATACAATAACACTTGTATGCATTAGCCCAATAAATTATGATTATTTCTTTCCTCTCAATTGGTTCAAGGTTGGGAATCAATTATTTCATATAATAATTTTGATGTGCGGTATACGATTAATGAATATACCATAATGCACAAAGATGGATTCCTCAAAGAAGTAGAGGATGTATGTTGGTTTTCCTAACATAAGGGGAAAATTATAAGCGCTATGAAATATGTTAAGAATTATCACCAGATCCTCATCCAAAAGATAATTCAAGTAAAATGCCGAAAACATCTCATATTAAACGCAACTGCTCTTATTTTGTGTTCCTAAAGGACAGAGTCTATGCATGCATGAAGCGTGGTAGACTAATCGATTTCAAATGAAATAGTCCTTGAAAAATAAGGAGCGAAAAATCATAATAAGAAGGCAATGAACTCTTGAAGAACCTACAACATAACACTTCATGAAACCTTATGTAAGGTTCATGCGCCTGAAAATAATGAAGTGATGAGATCTCAAAATATTATGTCGCATTGTGAACCGATACGAAATGATATATTGTCAATATATTTGACACAATATTGACGTAATATTGTGAAAGATTACGAGGATCTAAATTCCTCGTTTATTTAAGCATGCTGACGTAGAAACATTTATCAAGTGACATGAAAGGATGTATCTTGGTAAGGATAAAACTTATTTGATTTGCAGTCCAGATATTTGAAGATGTCACTCATGAAATGTTGAATATTGTCACTTGACAAAACTTATGTGAAAACTTTTAAGGATTCAACCTGCTTGAAGCATATAAAAGTTTATGAGAAACTTATTTATAATCTTTATATTGTATAAGCTTATTGCTTGAACATCATTGGAACTCTTGGAGAGTTTTCAAAGAAATAGATTATTTACTGAAATTCGAAATATATCGAATTGGATTGGTTATGAAGTACCATATCTTAGTGAAATTGATGCACTAATGTATCTTGCAAATACTACAAGGTCTGATATAGCCTTTTTTTTAGTTAATTTATTAGCAAGTTTGCAGTCTCGATCTTATTGCTCATGCTGATTTTGGGTACTTATCTGACCTACATAAAGCTCGGTCTCAAATAAGCTATGTGTTCATATATGGTGGCACTGCAATATCTTGGAGATATTCATCGAATCATGCTGAGATAATAGCTATTCATGAAGCAAGCCGAGAATGTGTATGGTTGAGGTCCATGATATATCTCATTCGAGAAAAATGTAGTGTGAAATATGACAATCTACCCACAATTTTATACGGAGATAATGCATCATGCATAGCGCATCTTAATGGAGGATTCATAAAAGGAGATAGAACGAAGCACACTTCATCAAAAATTTTCTACATACACGAGCTCCAAAAGAATGGTGATATTAACGTGCAATGGATTCATTCAAGTGAAAATGTGGCTGATTTATTCACCAAGTCTTCTCCAATTACAACTTTTAAGAAGATGGTGCACAAGATCGGGATGCAAAGGTTCAAGGATGTTCTCATTAGGGGGAGTTAATACGCGTTGTACTCTTTTTTCCTTACGAGGTTTTGTCCCACTGGGTTTTCCTTGTAAGGTTTTTAATGAGGCAGCCAAAATGCGTATTTTTAGAGATGTGTACTCTTTTTCCTTAACTAGATTTTTTTTCCTACTGGATTTTTTCTAGTAAGGTTTTAACGAGGCACATTATCTACCAATTAAACATTCAAGGGGGAGTGTTATAGATGTATTTACATTATAGTGAATGTCTATCAAGATCTACTTTGATATCTATTAGGATTTGAAACATCCGTCTTTTACTCAGACTAGGAGTAAATTTCTCCTATAAATAGAGGGGTTTTGTTCATTATATTGACAATCTTATGATGTCTCATCCTCAAGAGAAGAAATAAGAATCACTCTCTCTATTCTCTCTACTCTTCTTTATTCTTTCTTGTTTTATAATAATATAGATTTTTTACGTACCTTATCTTATTATCATTTCCTCCCATTCGAGTTATGTATTGGCACTTATGTATCAGGACGGTTATGTATCCGAGCCTCAGTAATGTATTCGAAAATTAAAATCTGAAATTTTATGTAAATTATCAAAAGAGTGAAAATAGAGTGTAATTAAGTACTAAACAGTTGAAATTTATGAAAGTTGCCCTTTCTTCTAATCTTTTTAATCAAGCACTAGACAATAATCTGTCTAGCAATATAAAATCGCCAAAGAATTTTTCTTAGGTAAAATACATTAAAGATCCCCGTTGATATTACTGATCATTAATATCTTATATACATCTCTTATACTTTGCAATCAAAGAATTGCACCTATTATATCATTAAAGTCTTAATCAAATATTGATTTGAATATATAAAATACAATGATTATAGGCCAACATTAAACATCCTGAGACGATGAATACAAATTTGGTCAGTCATTAATTGAGTTACAAACGTACGACCTTAAAACCCCTCATAACTTGAGAGGAAAAAAAGGTTAAGAACCTGAACTAATTAACCCTAAAAAACCTCAAAGAGTGACCCAAAGGTTTAGTTAGTCCAAATCTAGTTATTAGACATTATTGCACAACAAAATAATAGTAAACAAAATTATCTAGGTTAATTAATTAAGCTCGTTGATCTCCTTAGTAATTGCAGGAATGCAGCTAGTACTTCTTGCAATCCCAGTAGTACCCCTCTTTGTGACAATTTTGTCCCTTGGACTTATAGATTTAGCTCTAAGAATTCCCCTTCCATCTCTAGCACTTTTCTTCAACATTTCCCTCATTGCTTCAGCTTGATAAAGTACAGGATAAGCCCTACCAAATTTATTAAATTTGCTATGAGCACACATATGTGTACTCAACGCTTCTTCATTTTTTCCTCCATTTTTCTCCGCTTCTTCTTTTACTGCTTCGCTGCATAGTCCGCATATCCACTTGCCCGAATATTTTTTTCTGACGCGGTCAATATATTCATGTGTGAATTCTTCGCTCATTCCACAACACTCACATTTCGCATTTTCAACTTCGGATATAGGTGGGAGATCATTTGAGGAGTCAATAGGGGTAATTGTGTCTTTGTTCATCCACTCGAACGAGATATCGGACATTGTACGTTGTAAATTGTCGTTGGAGAGTCTAGGGGGCTTGCTAAGGTTTTTTGTTCGGACGTAGGAGGATTTGGAAATTGGTTCTCCATGGGGTGCCATTGTGTTTGTTTTTTGAGTGAATAATTTGTTTAGAAAATGATGATAGGCTTTAGCTTCTTAGTTGATATTCGGATAATGAATATGAATTGGTAACAAGCTAAGGTTGCTATTTATAGTTGCTACTGGCTTGTTATTTAGCTTGTTTTTCAAGTTGGAGGCTGAAAAGTTGAAGTTGTGGACAATGGAGAGTGAGATGTCACTTTTAAAACCCAATAAGCATGAATTTGTATACTCATGAAAGTGCTAGATCTTTCATGAAGAGCAAGCTCAAGTCTTCACATAAAGGCAAAACTTTTGCCTGCTTCTTCATGTGCGTGATGTGATGCTTTTGTATGTGTGTGTATATTGTTTATTTATTTGTACTGTTGTAGACTTATTAATTCTCTGGGTCTGGGGAAAAAACAATTTCTGTTTTATGTTAATGAACTCTGTTTCAAGACCGATATTGTTAGATAGAACATGAAAGAATAACAAGGATCATATGAAAATAGGATATAGTATCGTAGTAAAATGTTTTCTACCAATTATACATTGCTAGCTTTCAAGCATGCAGAAAAACGAAGGGCAGATAATAGGTAAACAACAAAATTCATCACTAATCCAATTCAGAAAGCGACTAATTTCAATGGATTATAAAAAAAAACTTATGTTAGCAAGGAAATTCATAACTAATTAATTATGTTGTTTATCGTTTTTTTTCATTTCCCTTTATTTGGGATGGAGAGGGTGTTGGGTTGGAAAACGAGAGGACGTCATGCGGAAGTTATTAGTTGTAAATCATTTCGGCGACAAATCGAATGACAAAGAAAACTAAACCAAAAAAACATATTATTTAATGATATGATTTAACTAATTGGCCTACATATTAAAAACTTATTCAAAAAACATGAAATCTATTAGGAAAAAATCTCTCCCTGAACAAGACTCTTTTAAATGACTATATTGTGGATGTTATTGTGGTATGACTTGACAAGAGAGATCTTTTATTTATAGAAGTACAAAATTTTCCTTTAAAAAAGAATAAACCTAATAGGGATGATATCTTTTCCAACAAACAAACTTTTTTCCGTCAAGAAAGGTAATTCTAATTATGGTAGAAAATCAGTTAAAGTAGAAAATCCATGGCAAATCTTCAGAGTGGGAATAACTGGTGCATTCATGCCATATTGTTTCCAGCTACCTCAACCATGCACGTTCTGAAACTAAAGTATTTCTTGATGTTGTGACGTTTTTTTCTAAAACAAAAAACTTATGGATCTTGACATTAATCAGTTACTACTTAGAAAAGGAGTTCTAATTATGTCTAGTAACAAAAAGGATATCAACTTTCTAGCTAGCAGTCACAAGTTGTCGTTGTTCGACCATTCAAATTTAGTGGAGTAGGTATATAGTATCAACTCAATTTATTAATCGATCAAATCAGGAGATATGTGCATATACATCAAAACATCAATATCGAGCTCCCAGTTCCCGTGACACTGTTGCTATCAATTTTCATGTGGTATACATAGAGCTAAGTTAAGTATTAATAGAAGGTTGTAACAAGGTCTCCATCACTCACATGTTATAAAAGAATAAAAGTAGGAAGATAAATAAGGACCATGACTTGTCTGTACTGATGGAGTCGACATTTTTATTTAAGGGGTTCAATAGATAAATTAGAAGTACCAACATGAAGAAGTCAAGTGGATTCAATATCTATTTTATGTTATCTTTAAATATATATAATGTAATATTTTTGTAGAACAAAATTTGAATGAACTCCTTGTTCCTACCTGACTCCGCCCCTGAACCGAAGCTTAAAGATACTTTTTTCTGTAGTTGGACGATGACTTTAGTTGTGGCTTAAATTTGATGCCAAGTTATACAGTCGTCATTTCTCGCGAGAGTGATATCGATAATCGACTTGAACTTTATTTACAATAAAAATATCTCCCTTACATATGAATAATATCATCATTTACAAATATTTATGAATAAAAATATATGTAGTTCATATATATGACAACGAAAAATAAGGTAACCAATATGCTATTGGCGTTGGCCAATAATCCAGCTCTTTTATCTTGCAACTTAACTTATTTCCTATGAGAGGGCAATGCTCGTCCATTAGGTGGTTTCAAAAGTTTACAACAAAAAAAAAAGAATGCAGCTGAATGCATTCAATCATGTTATTTTCCAATTGCTAATATACTTCCTATAAATGTAATTTTTATTTTTATTTTTTTTAAATTAAATATCTCACTAGGAGCTTCCACTTTTTTTTTTTTTTTACTCTTTTATTGACTCAAATCCATAGTTCAAAAGTTGAAGAGCGAAGATGGTTAGTGCTTACCTCATGAAGAACCTCCTCTTGTCGAAATCAATAATGAAGAATTAACCCAAATAAATGCATGTTCAATCACTTAAATTAAAAATAGCCGGTGAATCTATATCATAGTATATGTATGTATGCAATGTCGGATTCAGAATTTAGAAATCTTGAATGCGCAGGAGGTTCAAACACATATATTGATGCATAAAACATCTTTAAGGTTCTGCCTCGAAATTAAAGCACTCAACTAACTCTTGATTTACTGGTGCTTTTCTAAATCTTATACCAATTTTGATATATTTTTTTATATAATTATACCTAATCTGGATCGAATTTAATAAATATGGAAACACTATATATTGAACTATAAATCCGCCCCTGTATGTATGTATAATCAATTTGTACTATATGCATATCGGCCAGAAAAAGTAATAATCAATTTGTACTATATGCATATCGGCCAGAAAAAGTAATAAGTGAATCTTGTGATCATTTGTGGAAAGATGCCAAAATAATACGAAACAAATAAGGAAAAACTACATATAGTAGCATACTTAAGTATTAAATTATAAAAAATAGCAACACTTTGTCACACCCCTTTTTCGTACTCCAAAAGAAAGAATTCGTTTTAAGTTTCGAAAGGTTTTAATTATTAAAGTGACAAAAGAAGATTTGTTTCGAAAAGGACTTTTTATATTCAAAACTCAGAGTTGCCACTTGGCATAAATCGGGTGTGCCAAGTCACCCTTGAATATCCTTTTCCAAAACAGATTTGACTCTTTAAAACTGATCCACGAACAGAGATTCTGACTAAGGAATTCTGTTGACCGAGGGAAGATGTTAGGCACCCCTCGATCCCGTGGTTCGACCACGATCGCTTGATAGAGCGTATCGGCTAACTTTGACACCACGAGGGTATAAACCACACAAAACACACAAATCAATCAATCAAACAAACAAACAAAATAAATCCAAAATTATAGCGTCCAGTCCAATTATTACAACTCAAAATAAAAAAAAAGACAGAAAAGTAAACCTACACTAATCCTAAACTACGCTCCAAGGCTTTAACCGACGCCTCGAACCTTCGTCACGGACATTCTCCGAGTACATAATACGTCGAGGCATTCCCCGGTGAATAAGTACAATGTGACCTCGGGGCATTCCCCGGCGAATGAATACATCTTCAAATCTTGTGCGATAAAGTAAAAGACTATTCACATGCACATTCCCACATTCAACCAAATACCTTTCCTAAAATTTGCCTACCCCGACCTATCGTTTGCCTACTTATTTAACGGCCTAACACATAACACTATAATGTTCAACAATTAACAAAAAAATAATCAACATTCACCAAATCAATTTTTAAATTCCCACCCCCAAGTTAATACGCAAATTACCAATTTCAATTCTTCGACTACCAATTCAAGTTTTCACATTTAAATCAAAAATCAACCAACACAAACAAAGATCCGAACATGCCAAGCAACAAATCATTCATATTCACGTAGAATTTAAAGGGAGATAAGATAGAATTGGACCTCAATGTCGCTTTCGATTGATTTTAACAAGAGAAATAAGAGACTGTCCAAGAACCTCAAAGAATACCAATGAAATCTCGACTCTCCAAATCAGTCGAGAAACAGTCCAAAAATCCGATAACCCCAAATCTCAAATTTTGCTTTTATGAATGTTATCCTGTTGAAATAAAAGAGAATCCGCGCCGAGAACCTCGACAATGAACCGAACTTCAACCCGATATTTGGGAAATTGTAACCTCGAACAGAGTAATCTACCCAGAAACTAGTTCAACGAAGGAAAATCGATGAATCCAAAGCCCGATTTCGAAACTGAAATGCTAAGACAGATGATCCAAAGCCTCAGTCAACACAATAAAAAAACCAAAACCGATGTATCCTGAGCTCCGGTGAGCTCAGACGAAATCAAAAACACAATGAATTAAGACAGATTTCGGATCGGCAAGGCCTAAAACCGCTGGAAAACTACTGGTTCCGGCGAGACTAGCTATTTCTGACTGTTCCCGACTAGATTCATCTAAGATTGAGAGAAAACCTAGAGATTCCAGCGAAGTAGTCCCCGGAACAGTGACTAAATGCACGAAAAATTCTTTTTCCCCTTTTGATTCTCACTTCATCTCACCCATTTTTCTTCTTTTCTCACTGTTTTCACTCATGTTTTCAAATTTCAATCAGTGTGTATATAGTGTGTTTGTGAAGAAAATAAAGAAATGAAAATGGTGCTCTTTAAGTGGTCTGTGTTAATGGAGTGTACATCAATGGTGGAGTTCTATTGTTGTTCTACCATGGAAATTAAAAAAAAATGGAGGTGGTCTTGCAATTTCTTCAACTTGTTGCTTGCCTTTCAATTTCTTCACCCTGTTCTCCAGGTGGGCTCCTGACTAGCTATTTCATCACCCTATTCTTCAGGCGGGTCACTGAAACCCAAAATTAAAACTAGAACGAAAATTATTCCAAACAAAAATTATAGTAAAGTAGTATTTCATTTTTGAAAGCGTTGTCCCATTTTCCAGGAGGGTCCTGAACAGAAAGTAAAGTCCCATTTTTCAGGAGGGTCCTAAACATAAAGTAAAATCTCATTTTTCAGGAGGGTCCTGAGCATTAAGTAGAAACCCATTTTTCAGGAGGGTCCTGAACAGAAAGTAAAATCTCATTTTTCAGGAGGGTCCTGAACAGAAAGTAAATTTCCATTTTTTAGGAGGGTCCTGAACAGAAAGTAAAGTCCTATTTTTCAGAAGGGTCCTGAACAGAAAGTAAAATCTTATTTTTCAGGAGGGTCCTGAGCAGAAAGTAAAATCCCATTTTCAGGAGGGTTCTGAGCAGAAAATAAAGTCCCATTTTTCAGGAGGGTCCTGAGCAGAAAGTAAAATCTCATTTTGCAGGAGGAATCTCATTTTGCAGGAGGGTCCTGAATAGAAAGTAAAGTTCCATTTTTCAGGAGGGTCTTGAACAAAAAGGAAAATCCCATTTTTCAGGAGGGTCCTAAGCAGAAAGTAAAATACCATTTTTCAGGAAGGTCCTGAGCAGAAAATAAAGTCCCATTTTTTAGGAGGGTCCTGAGCAGAAAGTAAAATCCCATTTTTCAGCAGGGTGCTAAGCAGAAAATTAAGTCCCATTTTTCAGGAGGGTCCTGAGCAGAAAGTAAAATCCCATTTTTCAGGAGGGTCCTGAACAGAAAGTAAAGTCCCATTTTTCAGGAGGGTCCTGAGCAGAAGGCAAATTCCCATTTTTCAGGTGGGTCCTGAGCATAAAGTAGAACCCCATTTTTCAAGAGGGTCCTGAACAGAAAGTAAAGTCCCATTTTTCAGGAGGGTCCTGAACAGAAAGTAAAGTCCCATTTTTCAGGAGGGTCCTGAGCATAAAGTAGAACTCCATTTTTCAGGAGGGTCCTGAACAGAAAGTAAAATCCCACGGATGTGCATTTCTAATGGTAGCTGAATTAAGTGAAGTGAATTTGCCCCTATTTCATCAAAGAAAATTTGTCAGTTAAAAACATAGTGGTGGCTTGCAGCTCTTGGCTTCTCAGGTATCTGCCCCAGCACTCCTTCCTTTTATCTTTGTTCCAAATCGCTGACACTTGCCCTGTCTTACCACATCATTGACCTGGATCTAGATTGAGGGAAATGAGTTCTGACTCGAACAATGGGTTTCCATTTTACCATGCCTCTGAGGTGCACCCTTTTCCCAAATCTGAATGTTTCCACGAATCCAACAGCCTGTCGATTGATAGACTTTGTTTGCTTCACGTTGAATTACGATCATATTTCTTTCATGTGCTAGTCCTTGGCTTTTCCTCATATAATTGGAAAGACTGGTAGTAAATTTTGAAATTCTTTCTCGCTTATTTTGACACAGACTTGACTTAAAATGTAAAGAAATGATGGTGACTTTTATTTTGATAAATGACATAAAAAGACAAAAAGCTTGAATATGTAAATGAAAGAAAAGGGCAACGTCCCATATTCAAAAAAAGAAAACTTATCTGAATACGACAACCCACTCCAATGAGTAAGACATGAATTTTGGATTAAGCTGCCTGATCTTCCTATCCAAACTCCCCATTTGTTGTTAAGTTCGTGCCTTTGCCGCTGACCCGCTTCTTCAAATCCATTGGACTCATACATCACATTCAATTGACGACATCTTAAAAGACTTTCGCCAATAAATCTCTTTCTTTTCACTTTTCACTTTTCTCTTGAACTTGCCATCGCCTGTGCCCGTGAGGGTTTTCACCAATAAGACACTCTTATTTTTATTTCTCTCCATTCACCATCGCCTTATGGTACCTGCGAGGGTTTTCACTAATAATACTCTCTTATTTTCATTTCTCTCAACTCACCATCGCCTTATGATGCCCACGGGGGTTTTCACTAATAAGTCTCTCTCATTTTGTATTTCTTTCCTGATTTCTTATGCTGAGGGAGACATGTGGTACCTCACAATGTATCATCATATCCATTGCATGCTTAGCCTTAACATTATCAAAAATTGATCTGAAGGACTTTCTTTGGTTGTAACTTGGCTTTCAGATAAGGTTAGAAAAGGATGGCAAGGGGTTCAAATGACACTTGAAGTGGGGGTGGGACTTACAACTTTTGGAATCGACTCAAACAACACATTAACTCATGCCCCAGTTTTTGTTGACTGGGTGAATCTTAAATCTTTATTTGGTTGGCCCGAGCCCGAAATAGGGCATCCTACGTATCTCACTCCCGAGAGAGGAGAATCAGGTCGCATGTAGTTCCATAAGTTTGTTCTTTGTTTTGATTTGATTTTTTTTTTTGAACTCTTTCTTTTATTCTTATTTTCCTGAAATTTATCTTTGACTCTATTTTGATTCCAAAAGAGGGATATGAAAGCAAAAATAAAACGAAGCTCAAACGGGTAAACAAAGGATGACACAATGTTTGGATAGAAGAATAAAATGCCTTCATCCTTTCAATCTTAAAAAATGCAAGTACTAAACATGCAATAAAATCAACAAAGGATAAAATATCATACATAATATCTTTTGACCGCATTAGCATTGATAGCCATTTCTGCCATTTTGCCTTCAATATTGTCAAATATAAGGCTCCATTGGGCAACACTTTCTTCACAACGAAGGGACCTTGCCAGTTAGGGGAGAACTTGACTTTCGCTTCAACCTGGTGAGGAAGGATACGTTTCAATACCAACTGACCAACTTCAAAATTCCTGGGACGGACCTTTTTGTTATACGCTCGAGCCATCCTCCTCTGATACAATTGGCCATGACACACAGATGTTAGCCTTTTTTCCTCAATCAAACTCAAATGCTCCAGTCGGGTTTTTACCCATTCGTCATCATTAATCTCTACTTCTACAATGACTCGAAGAGAGGAAATTTCAACTTCTGCAGGGATGACTGCTTCTGTCCCATACACCAATAAATATGGAGTTGCCCCTGTTGAAGTGCGAACAGTGGTGTGATAACCTAGCAATGCAAACGGCAACTTTTCATGCCACTGTCTAGACCCTTGTACCATTTTTCACAGTATCTTTTTTATATTCTTATTGGCAGCTTCTACAACACCATTGGCCTTTGGGCGATATGGAGTAGAATTTCAATGTGCGATCTTAAACTGTTGACACACTTCTTCCATCAAATGACTATTGAGATTGGCAGTATTATCTATAATGATCATCTTAGGAATTCCAAACCTACAAATGATGTTGCCATGAACAAAATCTAGCAAAGCCTTCTTTATCACTGACTTGAAAGTTACTGCTTCCACCCACTTTGTGAAGTAATCAATGGCTACCAAAATGAATCTATGTCCATTTGATGCCTTCGGCTCAATCGGTCCAATCACATCCATTCCCCAAGCCACAAACGGCCATGGAGCGGCCATTGCATACAACTCAGCAGGAGGAGAATGTATCAGATCACCGTGTATCTGACATTGATGACACTTTCGAACAAATCAAATAGAATCCCTCTTCATAGTATGCCAGTAATAACCTGCTTGAAGAATCTTCTTTGACAAGACATGACCGTTCATATGCGACCCGCATACTCCAGAGTGTATTTCAACCATAATTGCCGAGGCTTCTCTTGCATTTACACACCTCAAAAGTTCCAGATCTGGGGTTCTCTTATATAAGATCCCCCCACTTAAGAAAAATCCACTAGCCAAACGCCTAATAGTCCTCTTTTGATCATTGGTGGCATATGTTGGGTAGTCTCTTGACTGAATGTACTGCTTGATATCCAAGAACCAGGGTTCTCCATCGAGCTCTTCTTTAACCGCATTACAATAAGCATGCTGATCACGACTCTATATATGCACAGGATCGATGTAGGCTTTATCAGGGTGTTGGAGCATTGAAGATAGAGTGGCTAAAGCATCAACAATTTCATTATATGAATCCTTGGAATATTCCTAAATTTTACTAACACAAACCGTTGACATAACTCCTGCAAGCATTGTCGATACGGGATGAGCTTCAAAATCTCGCGTCTCCCAATATCCTTGAACTTGATGGACGACCAAATCCGAATTCCCCAACACCAATAATTCCTGGACTCCCATATCAACATCTAACCTCAAACCAAGAATGCAAGCTTCATACTCTGCCATGTTATTAGTACAGTAAAATCAAAGTTGTGCTGTTACCGGGAAATGCTGTCCCGATTCAGAGATAAGAACCGCACCTATTCCGACTTCTTTCATATTGACAGCTCTATCAAAGAACAACTTCCAACCTGGATCAGCATCTATAACGACTTCATCGACACACGACACTTCTTTGTCAGGAAAATATGTCTTTAATGGCTCGTTCTCTTCATCGATGGGATTCTCAGCAAGATGATTTGCCAAGGCTTGGGCTTTCATGGCGGTTTGAGTCACATATACAATGTCAAACTCGGTAAGCAATATTTGTCACTTTGCCAACCGACCTGTCGGCATAGGCTTCTGAAAGATATACTTTAAAGGATCCATGCGGGAGATGAGATAAGTAGTATAGGATGAGAGATAATGCTTCAACTTCTGTGCTACCCAAGTTAAGGCACAACACGTCTTTTCAAGAAGAGTATACCTGGCCTCATATGCGATGAACTTCTTGCTAAGATAATAAATAGCCTGCTCTTTTTTTTCTGTGACATCATGTTGACCCAGGACACAACCAAAAGAATTGTCCATGATTGATAAATATAAGATCAAAGGCCTACCAGGATCCGATGGTACCAGCACGGGCGAATTTGACAAATATCTTTTGATTCTGTCAAACGCTTCCTGACATTCTTCAGTCCATTCTGCCACAACACTTTTTTTCAGTAACTTGAATATGGGTTCACAAGTGGTTGTGAGTTGAGCAATAAACCTGCTAATGTAGTTCAGTCTACCAAGCAAACTCATCACCTTCGTCCTATTCTTGGGCGGGGGAAAATCCCGAA
This sequence comes from Capsicum annuum, assembly GCF_002878395.1. Classification (NCBI taxonomy): domain Eukaryota; kingdom Viridiplantae; phylum Streptophyta; class Magnoliopsida; order Solanales; family Solanaceae; genus Capsicum; species Capsicum annuum. Next base: position 201,204,168 of record NC_061116.1, on the reverse strand, counting down.
TGGCTTTGATTTTTGAGGGATCTAATTCAATCCCCCGATGGCTGACTACAAACATCAACAGCTTTCCAAACGAAACTCCAAATACACATTTTACCGGGTTGAGCTTGAGATTATACCTGCGAAGCCTTTCAAAGAACTTTCTTAAATCTTTAACATGATCGGCCCAACTTTTTGACTTAATAATCACATCATCCACGTAGACCTCAATTTCCTTATGCATCATATCATGAAACATAGTGGTCATGGCTCTCATGTATGTTTCTCCAGCATTCTTCAAATTGAATGGCATCACTCGATAACAATAGGTCCCCCATGGTGTGATAAAAGACGTCTTCTCCATGTCTTTATCATCCATAATGATCTGGTGATATCCGGCATAGCAATCCACAAAAGAGGTAACCTCGTGTTTAGCACAGTTGTCTAGCAAAATATGGATACTAGGCAGTGGAAAATCATCTTTCGAACTTGCTTTGTTCAAATCACGATAATCAACACATACTCGAATTTTGCCATCTTTCTTTGATATGGAAACAACATTGGATAACCACATGGGATAACGAGCCACTCGAATTACTTTGGCTTCAAGTTGTTTCATGATTTTCTCTTTGATTTTAATACTACATCAGTTTTAAACTTCCTCAACTTCTGTTTGACAATTGGGAATGCGGGGTCAGTTGGCAATTTTGGAGCCACTAATTCAGTGCTTAAACCAGGCATATCATCATAAGACCATGCAAAAACATCCTTATAATCAATTAATGCTTGAATCATTCCATCTTTTAGCTGTGGCAAAGCATGTACACTGATTTTAGTTTCCCTAACATCTTCTTGATTCCCTAGATTTATTGGCTCAGTCTCATTCAAATTAGGATTCGGTTTGTCTTCAAACTGTTCCAACTCTTTGCTTATTTCTTCTCGTGCTTCTTCTTCATCATATTCCCTATCCTTCTTCATTATATCTTGATTAGTTTGGATTTTAAGATCAGGCTGAAAATTTCGCATGCATGTCATGTCATTAGAATCAGCATAAAGAGAACTGTATATATAAAAAAACAAAATATATTAGACACGAAACAAAAGGGACATTGTATTTCATTAAATAAAAAAATAGAAGGGTTTAAGCATAGATGCTAACATAACATAAACAAACTAAAATTCAAATTACAACCCTGAAATAACTCGGATAACAGAAAGAAAAACAAAATAAACTACCAAAACTCCCTCCTGACAGGGAGAGGAGTGACGTCCCAATTATTGAGTCGGACGGCTGGACCTATGAATTGCACGTCTGCCATATTGGTGACTTCTCCTGCTTCGACCATGTCAACTTCAATAAAAAGGTTTTGGCTGTTATCAACCAATTCAATTTCAAATTCCACATGCTTCGTGACACCGCTCTTAACAAATGATTCACTGAGTAGTGGAATTGGGCGAGGGAGTAACCATGTTTCCTTTTTCCTTTCCTTGGCTTTTTTCAGATCTTCAGCCGTAGGCTCAAATCCCACTCACTCGGACATATTGGACGAACTATACCGCGCAGAGACGCTCCCAAACCCTTTCCTGGCTCAAATCCATATTTCCAAAGTTCACTCACCATTTTGATAGAAGCGGAAGACAATTGTGGTCCCAGTATAACCTGCCATTCAAGGATACGATTCACTGGCACTGTATCAAAAATTTGATAGACGAATGTCTCCTCTACGTTATTTGCTTCAATAAGAGACAAGGGAGAATCTTCGCAGGCGGACAAATCTCCTTCACCGTGAATAACCACTTCTTGCTTGTCATGCTCAAACTTAATCATTTGGTGCAGTGTAGATGCAACCTCCTTGGCACTGTGGATCTACGGCCTTCCCAACAGTAGATTGTAAGAGGAGTCTATATTTAATACTTAAAATTCTATGGCGAATTCAACAGGCCCTATGATCAACATTAGTTCTATTTCGCCAATGGAGTTTGATTTTGCACCATCGAAAGCCCTGACACATACATTATTGGGCCTGATCCTGTCAGCACTAATATTCAACTTTTGCAAAGTAAAAATAGGGCAGATATTTGCACCTGAACCTCTGTCAATCATAAAATGAGTGACGTAGAAATCTTCATACTTCACTGTAATGTAAAGGCCCCGGTTATGCCCTGTACCTTCAACAGGCAATTCATCGTCAGAAAAGCTGATCCGATTGACCTCAAAGATTTTTCCGACCATTTTCTTAAGCTGATTTATTGTAATATCCCTAGGAACATATGCTTCATTTAATACCTTCAGTAAAATATCACGATACTCCTTGGAGTGTAACAACAAAGATAAGAGGGAAATTTGAGCAAGGGTTTTCTTCAACTGGTCTATTATTGAATACTCTGGCAATTTCATCTTTTTCAAAAATTCTTTGGCTTCTTCTTCAGTGATAGGCTTTTTGATAGATGACGGTCCACTCATAATTGGCTTTGACTTTCTTAAACTTTTAGGCACGAAGTATCTTCCTGACCTTGTCAAACCCTTTACCTCATCTACATCTTCCACTACTTCTTTCCTGTGATAGGTCATCACAGTCCACCCATAATTCCAGGGAACCCTTTTCGTATCAAATATCAGAGGTTAGGTCACCGGTTTGAGGACAATAGGCGCTGCCAGTGCTCCTTTCACCATTAAGATGGGCTGACTCAGAGCTCCTACCACTATCAACTTAGGTTTATCCTGACTTAAATCAACATACCTTCTGGCACCCTGTACTATGATCAGGGGTTTCTTTGTGCTTTCTTGGGATTTATCTTCTCTCATTCCTTCCTGGCTCAATGACATTGCTTTCAAAGACTCTGCTACATTCACTGATTTCTCCTCAATGGTCTGTATCTTGACAATAGGCTTATAACACCTTGAAGACTCTTTCCCATCATATATCAATTCTAACATATTGATTTTAGCATGGGTTGGCAGCAGATTCTGGTTAATGTTTGGACCCTTCGGGGCTTGGACCAGCATCTGATTTGTGTCAATTAAATCTTGGACAACTCTCTTTAAATGCCAGTATTTCTCGATATCATGGCCTGGCATGTCAGAGCAGTACGCACATCTTAAAGAATAATCGAGATTCCTCGGCGGCGAATTTGAAAGCCTTCCTTGAATTGGGCTTAAGACCTTCAACTTTCTCAACCTATTAAACAGGCTAGCATATGACTCCCCAAGAGGTGTGAATTGATTTTTGACCGCCTTCTCTTTTTTATACTTGGGCCTAGGTTCAAAACCGGGTCTGGAGGGCTTTTGGTAATTCGGTGGAGCGAATGGGCAATTTTGTGGAGCTTGCGCACGCTACTGCGGGTAAAAAGGGGTTTTGGCATATGGTTGCACGCTATATACTGGGTACGAGGGTGGTGGAATGGAATATAAAGGGTTTTGTGGTGGGTAGTAATGGTGGGGAGAAATATATGGAGCTTGGGTATAGACTTGGGCTTGGGATTGGGGATAGGGGCGAGTTGGACTTTTAGGATAGGAATGGGTTCCAGCTACGACAGTTGCCACGTCCTCTTTCTTCTTTTTACCTATGAATACACCAGATCCACCTTGAATCACTTGTGTGGTGGCTTTCAATGCGGAAAAACTCACTATTCGGCCGGTCTTGATTCTGTTCTCTATCATCTCCCCCATTTTGAGGACTTCAATAAAAGACTTTCCCATTGCCGAAAGTAAATGCTGAAAATAGGTCTCATCCTGTACCTGAATGAAAACCTCTACCAACTTACTTTCTTTTATTGGAGGCTTTACCCTGGCGGCCTGTTCACGCCACTTTATTGCGTATTCCCTAAAACTTTCAGTGCTTTTCTTATTCATGTTGACCAAGGATTTTTCGTCCTAAATCAGGTCGATGTTATACTGAAAATGTTGAACAAACTCAGAAGCTAAGTCATCCCAGCTGTTCCACTTGTCGATATCTTGATCGATAAACCATTCTGAAGCCAGATCAGAAAGACTCTCGCCAAAGAAGGCCATGAACAACTCTTCCCTTCCTCATGTAGCCCTCAATTAGTTGCAATAACATATCAAGTGTACCACAGGATCACCGTGCCCTGGATACTTCTCAAATTTGGGTATTTTAAAACCGAGGGAAAGGTTAATATCTGGGAACATGCAAATATCTTTATAAAAAACACTCTTATAATCTCCGATTCCCTGTAAATTCCTCATAGCCTGTTCTAAACTTTTCAACTTTCATGCTATGACTTCCTGTTCCTCTGTTGTAACAGGTTTCTCCGTATCAAATGAAAATGCAGGTGGCTGAGTGTACCCATACAGTTTATTCATTCTCAAAGTAGGCTCCGGGGCATAATACTGACTATCTGGAACCTTTAATACTGGCTTACTGGCAGACCTAGGAAGCCCCATTGTGGGATGCCCAGCATATATGGGAGCTTCAGGTAGTGGCGGATCCACGAATACCAGTGTGATCGGTAGCGCCGGCTAAGCAGCGGGTCTTGATTGGGGAGCTACCAAGGGTATACCAGAACTGCCAGGATAATAATATCACGAGTGAATCCTGGCGCGTGCTTAGGTAACTCAGTAGGAGCAGAGAATTGCGCTTGAGAGAGCGGTGGATAATTAGAGATATTCCCAAGACCTTTAGGGAGCGGAGGAGGAGGCATTTCGCTGGGCCATGCCTGGTGCAAATCTATCAATTGTTGCCTGAGCCTTACTACCTCATCATTGTATTCTGAACTTTCTTTCCTGTGATCCTGATCCGGGTCAATGAGAGAATTTTCAATCTCCCTGCTAGCCATGGTGAGCTTTGCTTTGGATATAGAGAAGTATGGGTGACTAGCCAGAGTGCTGCAAACCTACCACTGTTATATGAAAGAATATGCTCATCAAAGATGACATCCGTTAGGATTAGGGCACACAATAAGCATGGAAATCACATTGGTAAAACTGTCCTAAAATCATGTTCATTTCTACCAGCTTTTGAGGGTAGCGAAGTCATTTTTACATCATCCTGATTTTTATCTACACTTATTTTTATCTACACTTATTATTATTATTGTTATTATTATTATTATTATTATTTTGCCCTCCTTTCCCTCTCTCTTTTTTTTCGTATCAATCTCTGTTCTTTTCCTTTATTGTCTCATCATCATTTCTTTCTTTTCTTCTCTCGCTATCTGCCTTCATTTTATCATTCTTTATGGTTTTTTTTAAAAAAGAGGAAAAATAATGAAAAACAACGAAACAAAATGATTAGAGCGAACCCAAAAGTAGGTTGCCTACGTATCATGTTGTACATGAATCAGATCTTGCGTAGTTCGGGCAGCATATGTATAAACATCATATAATTGAATTTTTTTTTCGCAAAAACGAAAGCAAACAAACACATTCAAACTTTGTAGCATATCCTGTAAAGACACCCTGATATTAGGGAAGAAGCTTCGGGCCCGTATTCCTGCCTCATGAGGAGTGCACTTGGAAAGATTATTCTGACACCTTTCTACCGTCTTGAACAAATCTGCTAACTAAACTCTCAGTGTCTCCACTTTGGACCCCGCACTTTCATCCTGATGGTCATCAACTAGGCATTCTTCTTGTATTTTCCCTCTAAGCTACGCTGGTAAGTGTTGACTAATACCCCGAGGGATGGATTGAAGCCAGACCCCATATCCCTGAGTGTACCCCGGATTATCCAAACTTTCTTTGAGAGTGTTCACACCTAGCTTTGTTACATGCTTCCAGAACTGCTCGTTTTTGCTTTTACCTAAGGCTTGGTCCTTAAAGTACTCAACATCCTTTAGAAGATCCACTACTGGCGGCACGTCCTGTGGCCTACCCAACTGGCGCATTACCCTAGAAGGACTGTATGATCTAGTGCAATTAAGCCCTAACATAACTAGAAGGAGCTGCATTTGAGAACCAAACAAGATTATCTTTGGTCGAAGCCACAGACAAGTCCACAAAATGTTATCCCCGGTTCTTGACTTAAGAAATTCAATCCAAGCGTCGACTCCCATAGGTAGCGAGAATTTATCCAAACGCAACCTGAGGTCCATGGCTTTCACTCGATTGGGAATACAACGATCAACCACGTCTGTTCTAACTAAAGAAGGCGTATGCAAATGCTCCATCATCCATAACTGCAATATCAGGTTACTACCCTCAAAAAATCTCATCCCCCCCTTCACTTCGGTTAAAGCCTTATATATTTCTGTTAAGATCATGGGTATGAGAGTGAACCTGCCCTTTTGATTAATGCCCTTGTTATTTTCATCCTTATGAAATAGAGCCATCACCACAGATTGCAAACGTGTATTAATACGTCTTTCTTCTAGCGAAACACTAAAGTACCTAACAAAGCGAGGGTGAAGACTTCAAGATGCTTTCTCTCCCACTTCTCCTTAGTCATATGAAATTCATCCCAAAAGCAATCAAAACCTTCCGAGGGCCCGAATCTAGCGAACAAAAAATCTAAGGAAACCCACGAATCACTTAAACAACCCAAATGCATACCCTTACTTTTTAAATCACAAGACTGCAAAAACCTCACGCCAGTATGATTTCGTGCTCGAATCATATCTTTCTCGATATAGGGCAAATGCAACAAACCGAATATTTTTGCCAAAGTAGGAGTCATTTCACATTTCCTAAACCTGAACACCAAACTACTTGGATCCCAAAAGGTCAACACATCCTCTATTAAATCTGGACGAGGGGTAACATGCAGAAGTTCCGTAAGATTACCTAATATTTTAATCAGTTTCTGCTGATCAAAATAGTTAAACATTTCCCACCACTTGATTAACTTTTTGGGCACCTTGACAACCATCAGGACTATAGACTTGGTAGACAAATCCATCCTGTAATAACACATAAGACGTTATCTCAAAAATTCGATAGGAGTAGAAGATTCCCAACCCTTGAGATTTTTGACGCAGGCATATGTCGATGGGACAGACCACTTCATGACTCCAATTTGCCGAACAGAAGTACTGAGCAAAATCAGTCTACTTGACTAACAACTCTAGATTACGGGGCGAGAGACCTAGGCTAATAATAAGACAAAGGCCAACACAAAGATTACTGGACCCACCAAGGGTTGCCTACGTATCCCAACCCGAGGAAAGGGAATCAGGTATGCATAGTTCATCCAGATTGGACAATTAACGATTAACTAACAAATTGACCCTAACTTAAGAGACATAACCAAAAACAAACGAATAAAAACTTTTTTTTTAATTTTCAACTAGACACTTCAACTAAGACTGACACCACTAATTATGAAGAAAAATCTTTTTTGGTATTTTTGCTTTTGAAAAACAAGTAGAAAAGGCAAACAAAACCCTTTTTTTTCTTTTTTGTTGAACTTACGGTACTTTGAGAAGATAAATGCAAAACGTAAAAAAAATCTTTTTGAGTTTTTGGATTGTGAAGAACAAAAGCCATAAAGAACTCTAAAATAAACTACGACACTCCTTTTGATTCATTCTTTTCGACTCACTTTTTCTTTTTCTTTTTTTCTTTTTTTTTTAAATCTTTTTCATTTTTTTTTTGCCTACGCACCTTACTCCTAACAAATGTTTTTTTTTCAAATCAGTCCGTCAAATGACCACTTTACCCTTAAAGATGCAACAGTTAGCACATAGGGATGCTTTAGAGGTGAGTCTCCTACAAAGGGCTATGTGGGTCCCGCTAGGTCTTAATATGATGCACATAAGCATGACCTAAAGGCTGACCTACATTGTGGTTCACTAACAAGGCTGTTCGGGGGAGCGTATGGCCGATAGTCATTGCTTTGCTTTCCACCTACTCCATAACACCGATGGCTCCCCCCCCCCCCTAAAATAAGGGTGACTCAACTAGAGGTCGTGTACAACATGTGTACTACTGGATTGTTGCAGAAAGAAGGCCTGGGGGTAGACATATGATGCCAGATATAAAAGCGGTAACATATAGGATAAATACTGTACACAAAGATCATGAAAACACACAACAGTGATAACAATAACACAAACAATAATCACAAACAATGTTTATACACCCATAATGTCAAACAAAGCCGATACGACTCCAAAAATAAGATCGAATTCTGAAAAGATCCCTAGCAGATTCGCCAGAGCTGTCACACCCCTTTTTTGTACTCCAAAAGAAAGAATTCATTTTAAGTTTCGAAAGGGTTTTATTATTAAAGTGACAAAAGAGGATTTGTTTCGAAAAGGACTTTTTATATTCAAAACTCAGAGTCTTTACTTGGCATAAATCGGGTGTGCCAAGTCACCCTTGAATATACTTTTTCAAAACAGATTTGACTCTTTAAAATTGATCCGCGAACAGAGATTCCGACTAAGGAATTTTGTTGACCGAGGGAAGATGTTAGGCACCCCTCGATCCCGTGGTTCGACCATGATCGCTTGGTAGAGCGTATCCATTAACTTTGACACTATGAGGGTATAAACCACACAAAACACACAAATCAATCAATCAAACAAACAAACAAAATAAATCCAAAATTATAGCGTCCAGTCCAATTATTACAACCCACAATAAAAAAAAGACAGAAAAGTAAACCTACACTAATACTAACCTACGCTCCAAGGCTTTACCCGACGCCTTGACCCTTCGTCACGGACATTCTGCGAGTACATAATACATCGGGGCATTCCCCGGTGAATAAGTACAATGTGATCTCAGGTGAATGAATGCATCTTCAAATCTTGTGCGCTAAAGTAAAAGACTATTCACATGCACATTCCCACATTCAACCAAATACCATTCCTAAAATTTGCCTACCCCGACGTATCGTTTGCCTACTTATTTAACGACCTAACATATAACACTATAATGTTCAACAATTAACAAAAAATAATCAACATTCACCAAATCAATTTTTAAATTTCCACCCCCAAGTTAACACGCAAATTACCAATTTCAATTCTTCGACTACCAATTCGAGTTTTCACATTCAAATCAAAAATCAACCAACACAAACAAAGATCCGAACATGCCAAGCAACAAATCATTCATATTCACGTAGAATTTAAAGGGAGATAAGATAGAATTGAACCTCAATGTCGCTTTCGATTGATTTTAACAAGAGAAATAAGAGACCGTCCAAGAACCTCGAAGAATACCAATGAAATCTCGACTCTCCAAATCAGTCGAGAAACAGTCCAAAAATCTGATAACCCCAAATCTTAAATTTTGCTTTTATGAATGTTATCCTGTTGAAACAAAAGAGAATCCTCACCGAGAACCTCAACAATGAACCGAACTCCAACCTGGTATTTGGGAAATTGTAATCTCGAACAGAGTAGCAACAGAGCAATCTACCCAGAAACTATTTCAACGAAGGAAAATCGATGAACCCAAAGCCCAATTTCGAAACTAAAATGCTAAGACAGACGATCCAAAGCCTCAGTCAACACAATAAAAAAACCAAAACTGATGTATCCTGAGCTCCGGTGAGCTCAGACGGAAGCAAAAACACAATGGATTAAGACAGATTTTGGATCGGCGAGGCCTAAAACCGCTGGACAACTACTGGTTCCGGTGAGACTAGCTGTTTCTGACTGTTCCCGACTAGATTCATCCAATATTTAGAGAAAACCTAGAGATTCCGGCGAAGTAGTCACCGGAACAGTGACTACACACACGAAAAATTCTTTTTCCCCTTTTGATTCTCACTTTATCTCACCCATTTTTCTTCTTTTCTCATTGTTTTCACTCATGTTTTCGAATTTCAATCAATGAGTATATAGTGTGTTTGTGAAGAAAAGAAAGAAATGAAAATGGTGCTCTTTAAGTGGTCTGTGTAAATGGAGTGTGCATCAATGGTGGAGTTCTATTGTTGTTCTACCATGGAAATTAAAAAAAATGGAGGTGGTCTGTGTTTCTAAAGTGGGGTGAGGGTCAAAGAAAGAAAGAAAAAAATCGAGAGTCCTTCCCTGATGAAGATGATCCTCCTTTTCCTATGTGCGCCCCTTTTGTTATATCTAATGGAAAAAGAATGAGTACTACCCTTCCTGGAAGGTTCCTCTTATTTTTGTTTTTAGTCCATGTTTCTTTCTTTGTGGACAAGAAAAAGATAGGGTGAGGTGTTGTTTTTTAATTGGAGGGGTGAGGGTTAGGTGTCTTATTTTAATTGAAAGGGTTGTTAGGATATTTAAAAAAAATAAAGTTTGTTAGGAATTTTGTTGAGAGTTTTTTATTTTTTTTATTTTTGTGGAATGTAATTACATGGGTAGGGTAAGGTAAAAATGGGTAAAATGATATCGGGGAGAGACGAAATTACGTGTCTACACACTTTATCCTAATTACATTATGTAGCATCTGTAGCATTATTTTAAGTGGTCCCCTATTTTTTGCCCCCTAAGAAAATTACTGTGCTAAAATCTCCCTTTTCACGCCATTCTTATTTTTCTTTCCTTAATTTAAAATTTTTATTCCCTTTTTTTCGCCATTAATGATCTCTCCCGCTTCAAATTTTGTTCCTTTTGCATGATTCTAGGACGATCTGTGATACGGATTTACTTCCTCTATTTCAGGTAACTATTAATCGCATATTGCATGTTAGCGGTTTCTTTTTTTTTTTCTACTATAATTCAACTGAAAATCAAATTTTAAGGATTTTATGTTTTAATGGATGAACATACAACAAAAACACCAACAAATAGTGGTATACGGAATATGAATGTAGAGTTTGATTATGCATAATCTTTAGTCTTGGGTTAACTCAAGAAGATTTAGTTAAAGTTGTTGTAAATCCTATACAGTTGAAGAAATCTAGGAGATCGAAGGAGATTAGATCGAAGTTTTGCAACGACCTAGTGAAGATGAGTGAAATTTTGAAAAAAAAAAGGGTTGAATAAAATTCCTTCTCCAAAGGAGCAAAAAATTTAAAAATGGTACAAAAAGAAAAGGAAAGTTGAAGAAATTGAAGACGATGTTCAGAAATCTTATGATGATGATTCTGAAGAAGATAGTTAGGATGAGGTATTTTTTTGTTTGTAAATGTATTTTTTTGACTGTTAAGTATTGTGTTGTTCTAAATAAGGCAGTAAAGATATTATCAAAGTTGGGAGTTATATATATTTTTTCAAGTATTTAATATGTATTTTATGTTCTGATGATATTTTGGGATTGTAGAAAGCTAATTTGTGAAGATGATAGTATAATTGTGAAAATATATTGTTATATTAA
>NC_061116.1:201189762-201189995 GCF_002878395.1 Capsicum annuum | reverse complement strand
ATATATTGTTATATTAACTACTCATGAATAGTATTTGGCTATATGTATTTTTAGTATAATTGATATGTATTTTTCAGTATTGGTTGCAGTTTTGGTATGATCAAAATACATATGCATGTTATATGTATTTTTTGACTGCTTTAATTTTTTCTGTAGTTTAACTACTCATGAACAGTCTATTGGCTATATGTATTTTTAGTATAATTGATATGTATTTTTCAGTATTGGTTGCA
>NC_061116.1:201172725-201189662 GCF_002878395.1 Capsicum annuum | reverse complement strand
TTTTTTTTTTTTAGTTTAACTACTCATGAACTGTCTATTGGCTATATGTATTTTTAGTATAATTGATATGTATTTTTCAGTATTGGTTGCATTTTTTGTCTGCTTAAAATACATATGCTTGTTTATATGAATTTTTTTTTATCCGTCTGTTCTTCCTCAGATCAAGAAATTAGCTGAGATTATCCCTTTGTATCTCCAAGCTTGTGATTTCTACAATAAGAAAGGAATTGATCTTCAAAACCGTCCAAGATATAAAGACAAAGATTACTCAAATATGTTTGATGTGATATTTGAAAAGAATTTGCCTCAACAACCGAGTGGAAGCTTGTAAGTTTTAATTTACATTTACCAAAATTGAACGTTTGTACAAAATATATTTTACATATAAATAAATATTTTTTTCCTTGTTTTTGTAGGGATTGTGGTCTCTTTATGGTTACATATGCAGAGTGCCTTTCTTATGGTCACAAAGTTATTGCGACTGAGTTCGACCCCAACGCACTCCATACAAGATATGCTGCACTTTTGTGGGACTATGGGATCCGAAAACAAGAAGCAAATGCTCATAGTGATGTCGAAGCACCCTTGAGGCCTGCAAGACAAAATAGAATAACTAGTGTTACTGAAGTTTTTAATGTATGATGGTTGATAGATTTATTACTTTGTATAGTTAGAGAAACTGGTGTATGGATGTATGTTCTGATTGTACAAACTAATTTTTATGTTTTGAAGTGCTTCTAATTGTAGGTTATAATAGTACTTATTTTTGAACTGAATGAAATTAATTCTGTTTTGAATTGGGTCTAATTTTGATTTGAATTAAAGTTTAATTGAGTATTTTATGCAGTTATATATTTTACTGTGAGATTTAGTTAAAAGATACATATGTAGTGTTCATATTATGCTTAAAAATACATATTCAGTATAAATCAAAAGTTTTATTCTAAAAATACATATGCAGTGTTAAGATTAAGCATTTTCAAAAATACAAATGGACCATACCTAATATGTTTTTTAGTATGTTTTCATTTATTATCAATATAAATGCAAATTTGAATTAAATATAAACTTGTGTTTTTTATGAAGTTCTACTTTGTATTGTGAGATTTTAGTTATAAAATACATATGGAATGTTGATATTTTACTTAAAAATACATATGCATTATACATTAAATGTATTTATCCTAAAAATACATATGCATTGTTAAAATTAAGCATTTCAAGAATACACCTTGATCATAACTAATATATATTTTAACATGTGTTCATTTATTATCATTATAAATGAGAATTTGAATTAAAGGTAAATTTGAGTTTTCTATCCAATTCTACATTTTATTGTGAGATTTAAGTTACAAAAGATACATATGCAGTGTTGACATTTTACTTAAAAATACATATGGATTATACGTCAAAATATTTTTTAGCATAAAAATACATATACAGTGTTGATATTTTGCTTAAAAATACATATGCATTATACATCAAATGTATTTACCCTAACACACACAGATGAACTTGCAAAGTTGTTCCCTACAACTTTCTCCAAAATGCTTACATATAAAGGAAGACAATTCATGTCTTGTATCTCTTTTTTCTGCAACATAAAAACCTTTAAACCCATACCATTGTGTATTTGTATTTGCCTTGTATTACCAGTGATTGATACTCCACTAGAATACATTTGCTGGTTAAGTCCACATTTAAATGTGATGTTGAAACATCATGCAGCTCAATGAATGATGATGTTGTGCTCAAAAGTATAGCATTAGTGACGTAATCGTCGTAGTTTTTTTCATACGTCCACCTACCAGAGCACTTCACAAGAACTGGTATGCTTCCCATTTCTACATGATTTAATCAAAAATAAATAAATATACATATTTGTCAGATATCACTTGTTACATCATACAATTATCAACTTTAAGTACAAACAAATTCATACAGTCAACATCTCCATTACAAACACATCAAAAGTTTGCAACTAAATACAGAAACTACTGAATCGAACACAAGTAAAATAGATATAAAAGATATTTTCATATACACTTTTCAGTTTTAAGCGCAAATAAAGTTCCACAGCATATCTATTTTTAGGCTAAAAATACATTTAAACAACATTTGTTTAAAGTAAAATACAAACACAGGAAAAGTTTCCAACCAAATATATAAACTACTGAATGAAACACAAGTAAAACAGACATAAAAGATCTTTTCATATACACTTTTCAGTTTTAAGTGCAAACAAAGTTACACAACATATGTATTTTTAGGATTTAAATACATTTAAACAACATTCGTTTAAAGTAAAATCTAAACACAAGAAAAGTTTCCAGCCAAATACAGAAATTACTGAATCGAACACAAGTAAAACAGATATAAAAGATCGTTTCATATATACAGTTATACTCTTAAATTCCGACAAGTAAAACAAAAAAAAATAGAATTTCATCACATTGAAAATCTAATATTCGATCATTCATTGATCTAGGAGTTCTGAAAACAATTGAATAAACTTTAAATATAAATTAGTTTATAATATATTCATAATCGATTATACAACAAATTGAAAAAATTCTATAAAGCTTCACAATTTGTTTAATTGTTAAAACAATCAAAATAACAACAAATGATCCCCAAAACAATAGATGAATTTCGAAGTTTTAATACCTGAAACAACTGTTAAGATGAAATTTGCAACAGATACTTGAATTTCGAAGTTTTTTGTTCTATATGTTGAATTTACTGCTGCATTGCTTCTAACTCGAAATTCGTTTACAAAATTTTCAAAAATAAATTAACAATGAGAACAGAAACTAGATAGGCACATCAGTAATGGTTAAAAAAAATAAACCAAAAAATAATAATGATTATGTACCTTAAACAATAGTAATGGTTGAATTTCAACTGATTGTTGAATTCGAACAAATTGAACTGAAGAATCTACAATTGAATTTGATTCAAAGAAATTAATGCATCGTTTTGAAATTGCTGTTGATTTCGAAGAAGATTCAGTCGAATTTGATTCAACAACAACAATGGTTGAATTTCAGAATCACGATTGGCTTAGAACAAATTACTCAGAAAAAGATTCAGCAAATTTTGATTTTGCTTTTTTTTTTCGGATGAACTCGTTAATGGAAACAAACTGAAATTTGAATTTTGTTTAGTGATGTCAACATATAACAGAAATCATGTTTTTTAAGAGGTTTAAATGAAAAAGATTCTATAAATTTAATTGATTGGTAATTATACCATATTTTGCTCAACCAATTTTAGTTAATTAAGGACAGTAAATTTGTTGTATATGTATTTTTATAGCAACAGATTTTAAAAATACAAAATACAAGTTGCTATAAAATATAATTATAAAACTGTTGCTATAAAACTAATAATTAGGGTCTTAAGTATGCTATTTCTGAATTTTGCCCAACAAATAAATTGGGGCATTCAAGTATCCAATGATGAAAGCCCAGACTCTATCGTTGATCTTACCATCATGCCCAAGACCATAAAAAAGGTCCGCCTACAAACGATCCTAGCATGGGCCTTCAAATTGTGCCTCTTTGGGCCACTAGAAGAAAGGAGGCCACACTGAGCAAGTACGAGTTCCCTCTCGTGACAAAAGATTTTCGATCTATGGTGTCATTGAAGTTGTGAAAGTGATATTTTTTTATATGAATATTTAATTTATATACATTGATAGTATGACGCCATTGAGGTTGCGAAAATGATATTTCTTTCTTTATAGATATTTATTTTATATACACCGATAGTATTGAACTTGATGGAGCATGCATCTTGGTTTGTCTTATTTTCTTAAGGTTAAATAATTTCACTATTTATATGGAGTTACTTCTAGTTATCTTAATTTAGCCGACACACATGATAAAATTCTTTGATATCATCAGTGCCTAGAAGTTAAAATTATTTTTTAATATATAATTTAAAGGATAAATTACACAAAACCACAAACCTAAAGACCTTATTACCCAAAATTCTTTGTTTTTTAAATAATTACTTAAAATTTTGAATTTTATATTTTACTCTTGATACATATGAATAAAACCTCCACTCTACTTTTACTCCACAGTTAATACATGCAATCTATTTTTCTTTGAAGATTTTTTTTCCAAATATTTCATCCCCTAAAATCTCTCCCAAATTATCATCAATTGGTACAACTTTCATCTCATTTACTGCAATTTCTCCCCCAATTTCATTATCTTTTAAAATCTTTTTATCAACTTTTCCTTCATCAATTTTGAATTCTTTTTCAACTTTTAAGTCAATACCCATTAAGAAAAAGAGGAGAAATTGAACAATGTGATAATGACATATACTTTGTGATAGTGATTCATATTTTTAATTTATTTATAAATGTTTTTTTTTTGGTAATATTTATAAATGTTTGATACATTTAACATATATTTGAAAAATGTAAATTATTTATTTTGGTGTGAGAT
Organism: Capsicum annuum; assembly: GCF_002878395.1. Lineage (NCBI taxonomy): Eukaryota > Viridiplantae > Streptophyta > Magnoliopsida > Solanales > Solanaceae > Capsicum > Capsicum annuum. The sequence continues at coordinate 201,185,196 of NC_061116.1, read as the reverse complement.
TGAATTTTTCATGGTTAGTGAGTAATTTTAAGAAATGCATCATTATGATACATCTGGAATCAGATGTATCATTTTCATGATTTGTGCCTAATTTTACTCCCCGTAATAATTAAAAATTAGTTACTTCCTTATTTAACTAAACACTAAATTACAAATGTATCACAATGCATATGACATATACTAGTGATACATATGACACAATGCATATGACATATTAAGTCAATACCGGTGATACATATGACATATACTTTGTGATAGTCATTCATATTTTTAATCTATAATCTATATCTATAATCTATATCTATATCTATATCTATATCTATACCTATAACATATTAAAAGTATGAAGACCCTTAGAAAAGTGATTTGAACTTTTCGTCCTTCATTAAAAGACTCCGTAATAGACAAAATCGTCATTTCACTATTTTCTTAAATAATTATTTAATTATTAACTAATATTTATAGTTGAAATTAATTAAAGTATTTATTTAATTAAGGTAAGAAATCATAACATTTAACATTTCTAAATCAATTAGAATTTTTCCTTATATAAACAAGATTTTTTAGTTCGAGTACACATAAAACTCAATTAAATTTTATTATGTATGTGTGTTTTTCGTAAATTAAAATTATATCATGTTAAGTACTCAATTATCATGTTTGAATAAAAAATAAAGAGATAATACATAAATATGACCCTAAACTTGACACCAAATTATAACTTTGACCTTAAACTTTGAAAGTGCACAAATATGACCTGTAACTATTCAAAACTACACAAATATGACCTGCGATCCTACGTGGCAAAATACGTGTTCAACATGCAAAACTGGGCACGTCCGGCTTAAAATCTAAGGGCATAATACATAAATATGACCTTAAACTTTGACAGTGCACAAATATGACCTTTAACTATTCAAAACTACACAAATATGACTTTTAAATGTCTTTTCACTATTATTTTTTCATTATTTTCCGCTCAAAGATGAAAATGACATCTAATTTCTTTTGTCATTGCGGAAAAAGAGCAATATTGAAGATTTATTAATTAGGTGGGTCAGCCTCATACGAAAAAATCGCGCGGGTATGGATATATATTATAAAGCAGAGGGCGAATTTAAGTTATCTCATATATCTAAATATTAAATTAAAGATAAAACTATATTAATAAAAAAAATTATAGTTTTAATAAAACGTTATTAAATTAACGTTAAGGATAGTAGTAGTAGTATATTAAATTAATGTTATCAAATTAACGTTATTACAATGTTATTAAATTAATATTATTAAAACTTTATTAAATTAACGCAGGGATGGACCTATGTGGCTGTCATGGGGTTCACCTGAACCCCCTCGGTAAAAAAATTACGTTATATATATATAAGGTAGAAAATCTATATTTATGTAAGTATATTAATGTTGAACCACATGAAACAAGACACTTAGATAGCCCAGTAATGTTATTTGTTCTTCTTGAGCGCTTCCTTCAGCCTACTGCACGGGTTCGATTTTCTAATTAAAAAAAACCTAGGTGTTGCTGTTATAGAAATAAATAAAATATTATTATTATTATTAATAATAATAATAATAATAATAATAATAATATAATAATAATAATAATAATAATAGAAATGACGCCGTTTTAACACAAAAAGCAAAATTTTGACAGTGCACAAATATGACCTTTAACTATTCAAAACTGCACAAATATGACCTCCCTCCAAGTCAGCCCTATTAACGACGTGGCACTTTGTGATTGGATTACCTTTCCACATAGGCGCGAGTGAAACTCACGCATGGGGTTGCAAAATTGGAGGTCATATTTGTTCTGATTTTGAATAGTTAAAGGTCCTATTTGTGCACTATCAAAGTTTAAGATCAAAGTTATAATTTGGTGTCAAATTTAGGGTCATATTTATGTATTATCTCAAAAATAAAAGAACATATAGTTCTATAGGAATCAAATTGAGTTCTTTTTTAACTTTTTTCTTTTCACGGATCACATTCAATTCAAAATTCAATTTGAATTAAATTAGGATTTCTTTTTCTTCTTCTTTTTAAGCCTATAAAAAGGACCATATAGTAATTAATTCGTCGTAACAAAATTCATAACGTGTAAAAAAATTGAGTTAGTGGCATATATTCATCCAAAAAAATCATGGTGGCTGCACCAGTTCTGGTTAGAAAATTGTTAGTTTAACTTTGATTTTATTGGTAGTTTATGTTTGTAAATAGCTTTTGTAATTGAATCTCTAACATCATTTTTTTGGCTTAATTTTCAGATTTTAGATTTCTATTTCTATTACGTTATTTTTTTATTGATCAAGAACAATAAAAAATCTTTTGATGTTTGTAAGTAACTTTCGTTATTGAATCTTCATTGTAACATTGCATTTTTTAGGTTTCAGACCGAATCATGAATAACAAGCTTTCGTTATTGAGTAATTTTGTAATTTCTAGGTTACAAAATTCTTTTTTCTATTATATTGATTTTATTGATCATATATAATAAATCATCCTTTTATTTTTGTAAGTAGCTTGTATTATTAAGTCTTTAACGTAATTTTTTGACTTAATTTTCAGGTTTTAACATATATAACATTGATTTTATTGATCAAGAATAACAAAACATCTTTTTATATATAGTAACACATAAGCCAGTGCATGATGGACTTCAAGGAAGCTAAAGAATTACATTCCAAACACCATTGTCCTTTTTCTGGGGAAACAACAGATGACAATGTTCTAGTGGATTACTTTGTTTATAATTTCCACATACAAAAACTTGATGTATTTACATTCAGGGCGGAGCCAGTCTTCATAATGGAGTTCATCAAACCCCTTTCGACAGAAAATTATACTATTTATATATCATTAAAATTATATTTTTATGTATATATAGTAAATGTTGAACCCCCTTCGATTAGTTTTTCTTCAAATTTTGAATCCCTTTTGAAAAGATCCTAGCTTCGCTCCTATTAAACATTAAAAGTATCAAAAATAAGCTACCGTATCATGAGATGCAACATTTATCTCTTTCAACTTTGTTTTATTATCCTATTTTTTGTCAAATATGATACACGCTTTATTCGCGCTTACAAAATCGTCTTTTTATAAATTTTTTCAATTATTATTTTATTAAATTAAGGAATCTTAAATTATAGGGGATGAACCTTACTAAAATAAATATATGAGAATAAATAAATATATAAATTTTAAAATATATGGAAAGAAATTAAAGTCCATGTATATATATAGAGAGAATTAAAAGTCCTTCTATTTAACTATTAATATTTTGCAAACAATAATTGCTAATAATATGAAAGTATTAAAATCCTTTGAGCAACTTTAATTTACACAAATTACTTTTTAAAAGTAATTTGTATAAAAAGAAAGAGAAGTATTGATACGGGAATTCCTAACTCGAGATCTTTCACACGAAACCAAGCACGTGAGTTGCAACGACTCCAAGCCTTGTTCACATTCTTGACCATGTGTGAGGCCGTTGTGAACCCATCTAAGGGTCTATATTTAATAAAATGTGAAGAGGCCCACCAAGACACCCCAAACCCACCCACTTAAATGCCAAGGGTATTTTGATCTTTGTCCCTCCTTTCTAAGTGACTATATAAGCCATGTAATAGGGCTAGTCTTGCTTTATTTCATTCCTATTATTCAAGAAACAAAAGACTTGTAAATTTTTGACTTCTCTTTCTCATTTGGAGAGGCCAAAACCGAATTCTTACTAGTAGAGTGATACTAGTGTTATATCTTGGCTAGAAACTAGGTTCTTGGGGTTCTTTGAGTTCCTCTTGGTCCAAGTAAGAACTTGGTATTGATATTTATTAGTCTTAGGGTCCTTTATCTTATTAGGGTTCTTAGATTAATGAATATTGTGTGTCAAGTTTCTATCTCTTTCTTTGTAAATCTTGTTAACATTGTGTTGTTGAATATAAAAGTCTAGTGAAGCCGTGTGGGGCTCTTCCGATTCACTAGCAATATTGTCTTTGTTGTTATTGTTGTTAAACTCACTTTTCTAGCTCAAACAAGTGTTGCAAGCCTAGTGAAACCGTGTGTGGCCATTTTCGATTCACTAGCACTTTGTTGTTCATGTTGTTGTTCTTGTGTTATATCAAGTATGAAGGTTTTAAAGTATCTCATGCGTGGTTTGTTACTTTTTGTTTAAAAGGGGAATAGAAGTAGAATTCTAATCAAATACTATCTTTGAATTTTGATGTCTACATAAGATTGACTTCTAATTCGTTGTACTCAATATAGTTATTTGAGGTCTTTTTTTTGTTCCTGGCTATATATTTCTTTCAAATTCTCGTGGGAGCTTGAAAGAAGATTAAGATGAATAATTTGTTAGACATATTATTGAAAATTTATTTCAATCATTTTTCTTTTTATGCGGATTTTCATGTTATAATCTATGTTAGATTCATTATTGAAAATTTATTTTAACTATTTTTCTTTTATGTGTTTTTTCATGCTTGAAGTATTGATGAGATCTATAATTTAAACAAAAAAATAGAAAATATTTTATGATGGAGATCAACATATCTAACTACTTTCTTTTTTATGTTTTTTCATGCTCGGAGAACCAAGAGAATCTACAATTAAAACTGATAACTAATTGATGGGGATCGAAAACATATCTTAAGAGTGATTAACTAGATACAACAAAGCAATTGCCCCAGGATGAGTCATAAATGAATTGAAAACATTGGTCGATTCTTACAAAATCAAAGGTGAAGAAAATAGAATGCCTCGACGTTCATACCCATTTGTGGAGTTGGATTTCTATGAAATCTTTTGCTTATACTAAAAATTAAACAAATACACAATTTATGTTTTCAATATTACAAAAAATCTCAACTCCCTAAACAAATTACAAAAATCCTAATATATGCACAGAATGTTTTGTATATGTCAGCTATGTTATGTATATTAATAGGGAGAGAGTAAAGTAATTAAAAAAGTGGGAGAAAGTGTAATTACTTCCAAAAGGATTGGTATTTATTTTATTTATACTACCTTTTTCTATCATATCAATTAGCAACGTTGACGGTGAGATCAAAAAAATATTTTTTTGACTGACAATTGTGTCAGAAGCTTCTTTGTTCAAAAATTGTATTTAGTATTCAATATTATTTTCACGGTTTGAGAAAGCTGCAAAAAATAGAAAAAGGTTTTATATTAATATAAACTATTATGAATAGATAACCGAATCTTCTTCGTCAATTCTTTATTTTAATCATGATACTTAATTGTGTATTCATGAAGCTCTTTTCTTTTTGATTTGATGTTGCATATCTTTTTTATGTACTTTAAATATATTTAATTTTGTGCCTCCTTTCATCTTTATTATAATTGTGAAATAATAAAAATTGAAGTTTTTTTTCACCGAATACGAATTGAAATTGAAATAGACATTTGTGACAAAGTGATAAAAACAGGAGATGTCAAGCCAATAATAATTAAGATGATGCGTCAAGCGTTAAACATAGAGTTAAATCACAAGGAAGATTTGTGTTATGACGCCAAATCTAGAGGGTGAGAGAATAAATAAAAATGGCAAAGGTGATCCAAACGATCAAGCCTTTTTTAATTTTACATGACCTCCTCCTTTGTCCCAATCTAAAATAAATTTTAAAATTAAAAAGTTCCTATCCAAAATACATTCCACAAAGTCAAGAAAATAATAAGATAAAATATATTTCAAATTGCAAAAAAGTATTCTAAAGTAAAGCAGAATTCAAAAGAATAATAATTCTTAACAAAAAAAAAATGCTAAAGATCGATCTAATATTACTGATCGACTTTTACGATAAAGTATATCCTAATTTATTTTTGGACAGGTTATTCAATTTATATATGTAAACTAATAATCCAAAATTTTATTGATAAAATTATAATCTATATCTATACTATATTAGAAAGTGTAAAGGGCCTTCGAAATACTATTTGAATCTTTTGCCCATCATTAAAAGTTGTTGCTTTAGACAAAATTATTTTTTTCACTGTTTTTCTAATATTTAAGAGTAGAAAATTAATTAAATATTTATATGAAACTTTTCCTTATTAGAAGTCATGAAATTAATAATAACTGATACCTTTTTTGTTAGTTTAAGAATTTTAAATCAACTAAAGTTGATTTTAAGAAGATTTGAAAAATCTAGAAATAAATATGAAAGCGTTAGATTAAGAAAAATATAAAAACTATCAATTTTTTAAAAGTTTTAAATAAGTAATCAAAGATTTTTTAAAGATTTAAATTTTTTTTTTAAAAAAAAAGATCTTAAATATAGAAAAAAAAATAATCATACTAGAAATATGATTCAAATCAATGCGTTTCTCTTAGCCTCTAGCATCAAGGAAAAATGTATTGTGACAAATGCAAAGATGATAATTTATTAACTACTTAAAATTTCTGGCAGTAAAATTCATATTAAAGTGTGAAAGATTTGAACTTTTTGTGCTTCATTAAAAATCTTCGCAAATAGACAACATAATCTAATTTAAAATAATCAAAAGTTACGTTACACGTGAGAGGCACATGCGGCTAAACTAGTTTATTTATAAATGCCTGATACATTTAACATATGTTTGACAAATGTAAATTATTTATTTTGCCGTGAGATTGAATTTTTAATGGTTAGTGAGTAAATTTACGAAATGTATCATTGTGATACATTTGGAACAAGATGTATTATTATGATACATGTGTAACCAGATGTATCATTTCCACGATTTGTGTCTAATTTTACTCTCCCTAATAATTGAAAGTGGAGTAGTTACTTCCTTATATAACTAACCACTAAATTACAAATGTATCACAATGCATATGTATCAAGGCTAAAAATATGTATAACAAAATTTAAAATCCAAGATATAATATAATTTAATAAATTATTGAAATAAAATGTTATAACCCTTAAATATTTAGAGATTTATTTAAGTTATCCTAATTTAAAGGTACAAGGAGAGCAGGAAGAACCTAACAAAATATCAGTGGCCTAAAAAATGAAACCATGTACTCCAATTTGAATTGCATACTTTTTGCTACTCAATTGTCTTTTTGGAAACGCTTTACTAAAGCTTATTAGTAATATTTTTGGAATGGTGTCAAAACGTCTTTTAAATAGGACAACACGTGAAAATAACAATGGTGATTAACAATATAAGGTAAATCTTAGAAAGTGGAACTGTGGAATAGTGGTCTTTCTTTTTGATAGCCAATACAAACTGTCTATGGACTACAGAAGTACAGGCCAAATGCAAACTACGTTTAGTTTAGGTAAAATTATATCGTTTGGCTAAAGGCAATTGCAAATCTTTTTCCTTTTCAACCCAATATGGCCTAAAATATGTGCATAAAACTCTCTTTGGTTTGGTTTAACACTTTAAAAAGCATTCAGAGCTTGAAAAAGCACAAACAGTACAAAAGCATGAGAAGGAAACTACCACTTAATAAACAATTAACACACTTGCTCAACTTTAAGACCCAAACATGGAGTTTCAACAGCCTCTTTTTGACTATATAACAATGTCCATTGTGTTATTTTCGATTGCAAACAGCTGTGTCGTGAACAAACAAGAAAACTAGCCGGAAACATTTTTTTTACTAATAAATAGTGGTGTTCTAATTAATTTGCGCATTAATATGAATGTTTTCATCAAGTGCTTGATTACTACTCCGCTAACAATCTATATTGAAGTCAATTCAAAATTTAAAATTTATGAATTTGTCATTAAATTAATAATATAATAATAATTGAAACCATGCATGTTGTATTGTCCATCAAGACTTGAATGGATGCAGGAAATCACATACTCCTATGTATTTTGACTTAGTTAGATTTTAAATTCTTACCATTCATAATTTAACTCACGTCATTAATCACTAAATTCTCGTTGAAGAGTTTTAGCCTACGGTACATGTGAATTTGCTAGGATATTGATATGGGTTATAACTGGATGAGATTAATTAAAGATGTCTGGTGACTGTTAATTATTGTAAGAAATGTATTTGAGTTTAAGTTTTGTGTTGTACAAAATATTTTTCACTATCAACTTAATATGTTATTGCAAGCGTTATTAATATAATTTAATTTATGAAAAATAAACTCAATCATAAATAAAATATGAAGAAACGAGAATTTTATTGATAAATGATATGCTGGTATAATTTTGTTACTTCCTTGATGCTTCTGTCTGGATTTTCTTCGAGCGTCATTAGTAGCATATTTTTCGAATGTATAAAGATTTAGATTTGATATAGATTTTCGTCGTAATTCGAGGACCGTTAACAACATATTTCTCGAACGTAGGAATAGTTGAACTTGATATAATTTTTCTTCGTAATTCAAGGGTCTTTAGTGACGTATTTCTTGAACGTAGAAATATTAGATTTGATCTCTATGAAAGGAGGGTTGTGGATCTTATTATCAAGAACAGAGGGTTTTGGTCCCGTTTTGGTATTTCATGAGTTTATGAAATTATCTAGAGATATGCCTTTTTCGGGAAATATTTATCCCTTTAAATAGGCGTAATTTAGGGTTTATAATAGAATAGCCACCAAGCTTAGGTTTAAAGTAGCCTTTAAGAACTCTAATAGAAATTGAATTCTTGTTATAGAGTTCACAAAATTTTGATCCCTTTAAATAGGTGTAATTTAGGGTTTATAGCAGAATAGCCATCAAGCTAATTAGGGTTTAAAGTAGTCGAACTCTAATAGAAATTGAATTTTTGATAATTATATAATTCACAAAATTTTGATGTCTAATGATGTCTAGTTAGATCAATTTTACCTGATAGTATAAAATATTTTGTATACTAAAAACGCACAAAACTTGATAGAAATTTCATGTTTTATTTTTTGCATTAATTATTTTTTCTTCAGATTAAAATGTAAACATCATTTAATAGGGATATTATGATAAACTAGCTACTTTATTAATGATTTTTCTTTAATTAATGTGGTAATTAATTTGGAAGAAGTAAAATGAGATGGAGGGATGAGTGTAAAAGAATAACAAAAAGAGCAAAGTTCTTCACTTTTTTCTCATGATTGTTTTGTTGCCCACAGTAAACTTATTAAATTTCACAAGAAGAAGAGTTTCCTTGGTAGGGTAATTGCAAAGAGGTTTTCATACCTTTCTTTGTTTGGAAGTGACAGTCTGTTATGTCTTTTGGGAAACCTCCCTTGCTAAGCAAAACTTTATTCAACGGCTTAAGTACCCAATTCCAATACCCCACCATCTCAAAGACTCAAACTATATTAATTAGTATGAATTTTTAATTACTTTAATCTTATTTGTATCTTAAGTGATAATTTTTCTCCATTAAATATTTATTCAATTTATGTGTCATCCCGTTAATGAATATGCAATTATCAAGTCACCTTGACAGTATATTTAACAAAATTGAGTAGGAAATCCAAATAGAGGCCTCGGAACATTAACAACTTCATGAAGTGATAGTACCACAGGATCTTTAAGACAAACTATACGAAGGATAAAGTGTCAAAAAATTTAATTAGTTTTTACTTGTACTTATAACGTAATATATAATTTAAGATAACTATTTTTAAAAAACACGACGGATAATTTGGGACTGATGGAATACTAACAAACAACTAGGATACGTTTTGCATTATGTTCCTATTTTCTTCAAATTTAAAAATGATTATACGGCTTTCCTTTTTGTTGATTACCCAAACGTAACGGAACCTAATATGAAAAAGCTTGATTAATTTTATACGTTATGAATATAAAAATTGTTCATGGTGTCATATTACTCAAATACATAGGTGTGCGGATCTAGCTTTGTGTCTATGAGTTCAGAGCAATTAATAATTTTGTTGTTTATTAACTTAAGGCCATTATAAAAGATCATACTCCTCAAACTCTCAATCTGTCCGTGCTTAAAGAAACATTACAGGTAATATTTTGTATAATCTGCTAAACCAGCTCCTATGATATATACTTAACGAGATTTTTGCTATTAAAAAGAAAAAAAAGGATTTAATTAATGTACTAATCACTAAAGATGAAAAATCGTGAAATTACGCAGTGGTAAACATTACACGAGATGAGCCGTCCTCGAAGCATCGGTTTCATCTCCAGCAAAATACCATAATTAGATATTTAGCATAAGATATTTAGCAAAATGATCTTTATGTAAAATTGGATGTAATGAGCATTTATTTAGAATTGGCCTAAGATTTGCAATTAATCCATGTGAAAGGAGAGGAAAATATGGAAAATTAAGTACAGAGGTAACAATGACTTAAATAAAGGACTTCCTAAAGCTCGATCCAGAAAATCACCACCTTCTTCTCTAATAATTGAACCAATAAAATATTGAATTTAACTCTAAATATATGTGGTCCGTGCCCAAACGTGTCAACTTTAAAAATTTTATACATATAGAATACTTCACTAGGTCGTCTTAATTCCTTTATACGAAGGCCCTATATATGCCATTCACTGCTTCTCATAATACCACAATTCTTTACCAACTCAATCTAGCTCCTCTAAATTAAGCTCTAACTTTCATCAATATTTGTCTCTCCTTCTTAAGTTACCCAACAATTTAAAACTCTACCTTGAAAGGAAAATGGATCAAAAATTGCCAGTTCTAGCAAAAAAATTCTGGAAGGTAGTTCGTGTGGCTTACTTCATGCTGAAAAAAGGGTTATCATCGAAGAGAAAACTAATGTTTGATCTCAACTTATTAATGAAACGTGGCAAGATTGCCGGCAAAACCGCCATCCAAAATCTAATGTTCCACGACCATAAGAATACACAAGGCCATCACTCATCGTCCAAAGACTACTACGAGTTCAGCTGCAGTAACAACTCAGCTTTTCACCTCCCATTCCACCTGAACAAGCGCATTAATAAGCATAGTGACAATGAACATGTCATTGAAGAACACGAAGATGTTTCAATGATGAATGCTGCTGTTTTGAAGGCATTGGAGATGCTTCAAAGTGAAACGGCATCACCTGCTTTGCCTGGATTCGGGAGGACACCTACTGTGAGGCAATTAAGGATCACTGACTCTCCTTTCCCTTTAAGAGATGGAGCAGATGAGGGTGACATGATGAGCCACGTAAACGAGAAAGCTGATGAATTCATTTCTCGATTCTACAGAGATTTGAGAAAAGAGGCCTCTGCTTTCGCTTAATGTGTTTATTGAGCTTATTCATACATGTTTTTGGGGATTTATCATTTATTATATTACTTATAATATTAGTTTTACTGCTTCGCTGCATAGTTCGCATATCCACTTGCCCGAATATTTTTTCTGACGCGGTCAATGTATTCATGTGTGAATTCTTCGTTCATTCCACAACACTCACATTTCGCATTTTCAAGTTCGGATATAGGTGGGAGATCATTTGAGGAATTAATAGGGGTAATTGTGTCTTTGTTCATCCACTCGAACAAGATATCGGAAGAGTCTAGGGGGCTTGCTAAGGTTTTTTGTTCGGACGTAGGAGGATTTGGAAATTGGTTCTCCATGGGGTGCCATTGTGTTTGTTTTTTGAGTGAATAATTTGTTTAGAAAATGATGATAGGCTTTAGCTTCTTAGTTGATATTCGGATAATGAATATGAATTGGTAACAAGCTAAGGTTGCTATTTATAGTTGCTACTGGCTTGTTATTTAGCTTGTTTTTCAAGTTGGAGGCTGAAAAGTTGAAGTTGTGGACAATGGAGAGTGAGATGTCACTTTTAAAACCCAATAAGCATGAATTTGTATACTCATGAATGTGCTAGATCTTTCATGAAGAGCAAGCTCAAGTCTTCACATAAAGGCAAAACTTTTGCCTGCTTCAGTGCTTCTTATGCTTTTGTATGTGTGTGTACATTGTTTATTTATTTGTACTGTTGTAAACTTACTATTTCTCTGGTGAAAAACAATTTCTGTTTTATTTTAATGAACTTTACTTCAAGACTGATACTGTTACAGGATCAAGATAGAACATCATGAAAGAAAAACATGGATCATATGAAAATAGGATAAATTATCATCGTAAAATGTTTTCTACCAATACATTGCTAGCTTTCATGCATGCAGAAAAAACCAAGGGTAGATAAATCCTATAGGTAAACAACAAAATTCATCGCTAACCCAATTTAAAAAGCGACTAATTAAGATGGATTAAACAAAAAAAACTTATGTTAGCAACGAAATTCGTAACTAATTAATTATGATGTTTATAGTTTTATTTTTTTCATTTCCCTTTATTTGGGATGGGGAGAGGAATGTTAGCATTAGTTGGAGTTATTCATAGGAAATATTGAGAAGAGATTTTTGTGAATGTAATTTTCAGTCATCTTTAAAGAAAAAACTATTATTTAATAAATAAAAGTGAGTGACTATGATTGAAAATTTGTCTATTCCTAGGAAAGGTTGTGACTGAAAGGGTATTTGTTCCTATGAAAGGTTGTGATTG
>NC_061116.1:201165827-201169725 GCF_002878395.1 Capsicum annuum | reverse complement strand
TATACGTATTGGTAAATTTAGTCCACTTTAGAGCCAAATGAAAGATTGGTTTAGATTCAAACGATAGAGTTTCTCTAAGTTTTAAGTTTAAATCTGAAAAGTATAGAAGAATGAATGTTCAAAGTTTAACATAAGTGAAAATTAACGATGAAGTTGGAAAGCTCTGCTACCGACCATTCGTTATAATAAATTAACCTACCATTTGAAGCCGATTGAATTGGGTTGGGTAGATTTTAAACCTATGAGGTGCTTATTTAGACTAGGAAAATGGGGACGACTCATAAATGCCTCAAAGGCACAAGAAATGTATCAAAACTTGTGGTATGACCGGAAAGTACTACTACTGGCAAGCCACACATTAATATAATTAAATAATTTAAAATAAATTCAAAGTAGGATATAAGTAACTTTTAGGCTAACAAATATTATGTATCCAAGAGATTAATTTAAGTCAGACGTAAGTCATTAAAGCGACCGTGCTAGAACCACGGGATTCTAGGGGTGCCTAACACCTTCCCCTCGGTCAACAGAATTCCTTATCCAGATTTCTAGTTTACAGACCAAAAATAAAGAGTCATTTCCTTTTGAATAGGGATTCAATAAGGTAACTTGAAACACCCAAACTTAATTCCAAGTGGCGACTCTGTAAATAAAATAATACCTATTCAAAACGTCACTTTAATTGGAAAAATCCATTTTCTCTAAAACCAGATCCCTAGCGGGGTCGGAGGCGGTAAAAATAGGGGTGTGACAAACCTGTCAACTGGGCCAATCCAATTCAAATTTGCACCGACCCAGTAATGATAATCGATCCATGGATCAATACGGCCAGGGCCTAGTTTTTAATGAACCGGACCGATCCGGGCCTAACAGTAAGAACTCCTTAACCAGTCCGTGATCGGTCTACTTAGCCTAGAATTGATTTTAACAGATTCAAATCAGTCAACATGTAAAAAAAAATTAAATTCGAATTTACATGTTTTTTACAATGTAAACAATATATTTGGGATAAAAAGAATATTGGATCTTACTTAAAAATATGAAGCAATTTTTCTTATCTTCCTCATTCATTAACTCCATGTAAGCTCCAGATTTATGTAGGACTGCTAGATTTAACAAGTAACAACACATCATTTAGACATTTATACATTGTTAAATAATAAATAAAATAAAATAAATTTAGCCAATTAATTTTTCTTTTGAACTTACCGTAAAATGAGTGATATCTAAAATGACCAACTGATAACAATGTGATGTGAAACAAAAAAATAGAAGCAAGATAGGAATTAAAGATACAAAATAAAGAAAGATAGACACAATTAGATTCAAACAATCAAAAGATGTAATGGTGAAACTAACCAAAACACCCCTTAATTGAGAACTAAAAACACCTAATCTATTAGAATCCTCAAGAAGGTAGTAACCTTACTTACAAATCCTAGGACAATTGTAGAAAATCTACAAAGGATATTTAAGCTCTCAAAGGAGGCACAAATCTTCAATATTCCAAAAAAACTAGTGGTTCAACCCTAATACCTATCTGTTTATACTAAGAGTTAAAAAACATACTTAGTATATTAAATATCCTCAAGTCATCCATATTGGAGCCTTCCAAAGATTCCATCTTCATCCATAAAGCTTGATATGCTTGAAGGTCCTTAGCTTGACTTCTTGTGAAAGACCTTTTTAAAGTAGCGACTTTGATGTACATCACTCTCCTCCTCTTTGAAAGAATTCGTCCTCAAATTCACCAATCCTACATCAAAAAGAGATAAATCACTAACATTGAAAACATTATAAATCAAATACTCACTTGGTAAGTCCACTTTGTTAGCATTATTTGCAATCTTCTCAAGCACTTGAAAAGGTCCATCTCCTCTTGGCATAAGCTTGCTCTTACTTTTGATTGGAAATCTCTCCTTTCTAAAGTGAACCCATACCCAATCACCGGGTATAAATGTGACTTTTTATCGCCCGTTGTTAGCTCTTTTGGCTGCATCATTGTTAGCCTTCTCAATTTGCAATCTTATTTTCTCATGGATGTTCTTCATAGATTTTACCTTGCTTTTGCATCTACACTCACAATAACATCTTTGGGAAAATGAGTTAAATCCAATGGAGTCAAAGGATTAAATCCATAAACACACTCAAGAGGGGTTATACCAATAGATCTATGAATAGTTCTATTATAGGCAAACTCAATTAATGGCAATTGATCCTCTCAAGAAGTTAACTTTCCTTTAACCATAGATCTAAGTATGTTACCTAAAGTTCTATTAACCATCTAGATTTGATCATCCGTTTGAGGATGACAAGAAGTAGAAAATAGCAATTTAGTTCCCAAATTTCCCCACAAACACCTCCAAAAATGACTAAGAAATTTTGAATCTCTATCACTAACAATTGTTTGGGGAACACCATGCAATTTCATCACATTATGAACAAATAAAGTAGCAACATGAGATGCATCATCACTTTTATGACAAGCAATAAAGTGAGCCATTTTTGAAAATCTACCCACAACAACAAAGATGCTATCCTTAATATCTAGCCAAGGATCGATAGGAATAGGCAAAGGGGTATACAAGTCATGGGGTTGGGTACAAGATTTAGCATGCTTACAATCCAAACACCTAGCACAAATTCTTTCCACATCTCTTAACATTTTCAGCCAAAAAAAATGTTCACTAAGAATAGCTAAGATTTTTGACACTCCAAAATGACCTATCAAACCTCCATTGTGTGTCTCTTTCACCAACAACTCTCTCCATGAAGACATAGGCACACAAAGTTTTTCATTTCTAAGCAAGTAGCCCTCATTCAATTCAAATCTAGGAATTCTAACTTCATTTCCCTCCTTAACAACTTGCACACACCTATTCAAGCTCACTTGACACTCTCCAAAGACTTTTTCAAAATCATCATCATTATAATATAACTCCTTCAAACTCTCAAAACCCATCAACCTAGACGTCAAGGTATTCATCAATGCATATCTTCTAGATAAAGTATCCGCCACAATATTCTTTTTACCTTGCTTATAATTAATCACATATGAAAAAGACTCAATGAACTCTATCCACTTGACATGCCTATTATTAAGCTTATTTTGGATCCTAATATGCTTCAAAGTCTCACGATCAGTTCGAATCACAAATTTCTTATGCCACAAATAATGTTGCCAATTTGCTAAAGCTCTCACTAAGTCATAGAGTTCTTTGTCATAGGTAGAATAATACAATGGAGCTCCGCTTAATTTCTCACTAAAGTAAGCTATGGGTTTCCCTTCTTGCATCAAGACAGCACCAATGCCTACTCTACTAGCATCATACTCAATTTCAAATATCTTCTCAAAGTTGGGAAGTTGAAGTAATGGAGTGGAACTAAGTTTCTCTTTCAAGATTCTAAAGGCTTCCTCTTGTTTTCTACCCCAGATGAAAGGCTTATCCTTCTTAATGACCTCGGTTAGAGGGGCGGCTAAAGAACTAAAACCCTTCACAAATCTCCTATAAAAACTTGCCAACCCATGGAAGCTTCTAACATCACTAATGGACGTAGGAGTTGGCCAACTTCTAATAGCCTCTACCTTTTCACCATCCACCTCAACTCCTCTTGAACTTACAACAAAGCCAAGAAAAACAACACGGTCCATACAAAAAGAACACTTTTTAAAATTCACATACAGCTTTTCATTTCTCAACACATCAAATATCGTTCTCAAATGTGGCACATGATCATCCAAACACTTGCTATAAATCAAAATATCAACAAAATAAACCATAAAAAAATTATTAATAAATGACTTAAGCACATGGTTCATTAGTCGAATAAAAGTGCTTGGTGCATTGGTTAGCCCAAAAGGCACCACCATCCACTCATATAATCCAAACTTAGCTTG
>NC_061116.1:201087737-201162827 GCF_002878395.1 Capsicum annuum | reverse complement strand
AGCCCAAAAGGCACCACCATCCACTCATATAATCCAAACTTAGCTTGGAAAGTGATTTTCCATTTGTCACACCTCTTTTTTGCCCGAAGGGTTCGAGGTCGAAGGGTTTTTCTAATTAAAGTGATGGTTTTGAATAGAGATTATTTTATTTTACAGAGTCGCCACTTGGAATTGAGTTTTGGTGTTTCAAGTCACCTTTTTGAATCCCTGGTCAAAAGGAAATGACTCTTTATTATTATCTGCGAAAATAAAAGACCGGATAAGGAATTCTGTTGACCGAGGGGAAGGTGTAAGGAACCCCTCTAGTCCCGTGGTTCTAGCACAGTTGCTTTTATTGACTTATCTTGACTAAAACTATTTTGATAATTATGTTTGTAGGCCTAGGTTAACTCATTTTTATTATAGCAAAATTGTCTATATATTTTATATTAAATCGATGAAAGTTAATTTTAGAAAAATATTTGTCAAGGTGCATTACCGCATCCTTGAAATTTTAAATATCTCAAAAAGATGCGTACGCCACATTCTTAATTGAGACGAATATTTTAACGTGTCTAAAATTAGCTAGCGTTAAAGAAATTGGTTTGGAACTTATAGACTTGAATAAGATATGAATATAAATAAATAGTAATCATTTACTAATACCACAAAGTCAAATATTTTATCATTCTAGAACATAAATAAAATATTAATATAAATAAATAGTATCATTCAATAATTCCAACAAAATCACATGAACATAAAGTGTATAATTTTAACACCTTGAACCAAATTTTATCTCAGAATTCACTTGTATACTATTTTTCTTAGACAAAATTATGAAATATAAATTGAGTTAATCATTAGTAATGGACAAAACCAAAACCAAAAAAATCTTGATAAGATAATAAATTAAATATCTCTCTCTCTCTATCTACTATATATATAAACATCAATCCATTATTATCATTAATTAATCAAAAATATAAAATAGATGCTTAAACTACCATATATATATATATATATATATATATATCATTTACTTAATAGTATTGCCTAACATAAACTTTGCTTTCTTTTTAAACAAAAACTGACTCATACCTAACAAAAACTTTCTTTCTTTTTAAACAAAAAAAACTGACCCAAACTCAAATATGAGGGAAAAAAATAGAGCTGACGAGAAATGACAACTGGACCGAAGATCAATGACTATTCATCGCCAGTAAAACAATGGTGATGAAACCAGCGTGTAAAAGGTGATTTGTGGGTAAGCGGTCGGAGCAGCGCGCATGGTGGGTGGAAAAGGGAAAAGGGAAAAGGGAAAGGATGGCTCCATAGTTTCAACGTTGTGGCATTGATTCTGGTCAGATCTGGCCGTTTAGTCGCCGGATCGGAGAGAGGGCATGAGCGACAGTAGTAGTTCACATGGCTTTGGGGGTTTCCGGCGATATGATGGTTGCCTGGCTTCTTTTTATTCATATTTTTTTTACTGATTTTTCCATCATTTATTATACTGTATATAGTGATGTGTACTAATTGATGAATTACATGTATAGTGCGTAAAAGATAGATTCCTTAAATACATATTTAAGTCATGAATGGGAATTGGAAAACGGTGATATGGTATGTGAACATATATATGAATAACTATTTTATTCTTTTTAAAAACATGTGTAAAATATGTTTTGGTATAGATATGAAAGCTCTGAGTGTGGATTCCTACTCTCCCTTGATTTTATATTTTTTCTTTTATATCTTATTACGTAAAAGAATACTTTTGAAAGCATGTACATATTTTCATCTACTGTTTCTAAGAGTAAAATTATATCATCATATATAGATATTATGCATAAGATCATTATCGTTACGGATATATAATAAACAAATAACATCTTGAGTAATTCATTCATGCTTTCATGTAATAAAATCAATAAGTAAATAATACTGGATTAAACAAAAAGCCAGTAGTGAAATAATTCAAGTGATGAACAAGAGACTCGTCACTGGAACCTTCAACGGAACCTTCAACTTCCTTCTTTTCTCTCCTTTGTCTGATGTTTTTCTCTCTTCTATGATTTTTTACTCTTTTTTTTTGTTCTCTGTAATTTGATTTTTTTTTTTGTCAAGTGTTTGATCTTTGTCAAAGTGTGCGTTCTCTTCTAAGGGTGGAAAAAGTTTCCTTCAAATAGGAAGAAACGGGGGGAACAATTATTATTTTAGGAGGGAACGGTTGTTACTTTTTAGGCAAATATAGTTAACAAGCAGATAAAGGAGAGGGGGGGATTTAAAATTCAAATTAATTAATTAATAATTTTTTTATTATTTTTTAATAAAAAATAATAATAACAATAATAATAAAATAAATAATAATAATTAATTAATTTTTATATTTAATAAAACACAATAACCATTTATAAATAGCCAAAATAAATATAATAAAATAGTAATAAAACTACTAATTTATTTATTAAAATTTAGAAAAAAAATAATTTTTCTTTGTGTTATAAAAAATAAATAAATAATAGTAATAATAAAAATAAAAAGTAAAATTTTCAAAATTAACTTTATTTATTTGTTTATTTTAACTAAAAATTTACCAAAAATGAAGTAAGAGTTAAAATAATATCAGACCAAATGTAAATATTTAATATTGAAAAAATATATATTAAACTCGAGGAGGGTCAAAATCACATGTCTACATTTTGCCCCTCTTTGTTTGAAATCTCGAAGAGTTTTCATACAAAGAAGTAGACTAAGAGATAATTTTTGATCCTCTGATTATTTTTAAAGTGAAGATAAAATAAAAATAAAATAAAATAAAAGATATGACCGAGTCCTGGTTTTGGACTGCCTACATATCCCGGGTTATAAGAGAATCAGGTCACGAGTAGTTGAAAGGTAACATGGTGAGAGAAATAGTTAAAGTCGAGTGAGATTTTGTCGAGTTTCTAGTTGAGGACTTCTGCCTTTTACATTCAAATGACTAACAAAAAGTGAAAAATACAAATGAAAATTATAATCTCTAGAATCTTGATTCTACTCTCGCGACTTGATTTTAAAATTCACCTTATTCTTCAGGCGGACTCCTGACTTGTTATTTCTTCACCCTGTTCTTCAGGCGGGCTCCAATGCCACTTGAATTACCAAAACAAGAAAGTATGTCTCAATGCCACTTGAATTACCAAACCAAGGAAGTGCGTCTCCTTACCAATGTCGCTTGAATTAACAGGGAAGTGCGTTTTCTTATCGATGCCGGTTGAATTACCCAAACAAGGAAGTGGGTCTCCTTATAAATACCTCTTGAATTACCCAAAATAAGGAAATGCGTCTCCTAACAAATGTCTCTTTAATTACCTAAACAAGAAAGTGCGTCTCCTTACAAATGTTGCTTGAATTGTCCAATCAAGGAAGTGTGTCTCTTTACAAATGTCGCTTGAATTACCTAAATCAAGAAGTGTGTCTCCTTACAAATACTGCTTGAATTGTCCAAACAAAGAAGTGTGTCTCCTTAAAAATGTCGCTTGAATTACCAAACAAGGAAATACGTCTCCCCACGAATACTGCTTTGAGAAATTACAGCCTTTGATGTTTAGGCTTTGAAATCATTGAATTGAAGGTAACATGTGTTCCTGAATAATGAAGTAACTACAAGAATCATGATCGATGTCACCGAAAACTCGAATAGAAATTTACTTCAACACTCAATTTACAACTCGTTCTTTTCTTCAACTTGTTCTTCAGGCGATCTCCTGGATTTCTTTTTCTAATTTTTCAAAATATGTTCCTGAACTCAAAATAAAAGGTGAAACAAAAAAATAACATCCCATTCTTCAGGAGGGTCCTGGACTTAAAATAAATTTCCATTTTTCAGGAGGATCTTGATCATAAGAAATAATTTTTCATTCTTCAGCAAGGTCCTGTTCCATTCTTCAGGAGGGTCTTGAGCAGAAAGTAAAATTCAATAACATGAACAAATTTTTTGCCCCAGTTTGTACTAGAAAATTTTGTGAACATCATCTGATTACAGTTTTTGAAAAGTATAGAAAGAGTGTGAATCAAAGCCTTGCTAAAGAAATGCGTCTCGTTAGAGTAAAACTGATGACCAAAATTAGGAAGTGTGTCTCCTAAGAGTTAAATTGAAGGACTCAACTAGAAAGTGCGTCTTCTAGGAGTGAATGTTCAAGTTAGAAAGTGCTTCACCTAATAAATGAAAACTGACTTATTCAGACTAGGAAGTGCGTCTCCTAGGGGTTAAATGAAATGACTCGACTACAAAGTGTGTCTTCTAAGAGTAAAGGTTCAAGTTAGGAAGTGTGTTACCTAACACATGAAAACTGACATACCCTGACTAGGAAGTGCGTCTCCTAGGGGTTGAATGAAATGACTCGACTAGAAGGTGCGTCTTCTAGGAGTGATGATTCAAGTTAGGAAGTGCTTCACCTAACAAATGAAACTTGAATTATCTAGATTAGGAAGTGCGTCTCTTAGGGATTGAATTTTTACCATAATTGATTATCAAACCTGTGTAGCAATATTGCTTCCTGCATCTATGGAAATGAGGCATTGCAGCCCTTGATATTTATTCTTTGAAGTTCTTGATTTGAAAGTAACATGTTTCCTGTTTCATCAAAGAAAATTTTGTGAGTTCAAAAACATGGTGGCAGGTTTGTGGTTTTAGCTTTTGTGGCAATCACTCTTGCGCTCGTCATATTTAACCTTGCTTTCAACCATTAGCATCCTTCACCAACTTGATGCATCATTGACCCAAACTCATATATCAAAAGTGGCTTTGAAACAAACACAGTATTTCTGCTTTTTCATACTCCTTAACTAAACCCTTTGAACCCTAGTATTTCCATGAGTTCCCAGACTCGTCTGTTGACAAAATTTTCTGCATGCCTTATTTTGGCTCACAATTATATCTCTTTCACGTGTTGGCTTTTTATCTTGCTTTGTGCAATTGAAGAAGTTGGTAGTAAGTTTTGGGATCATTTCTCACTTGTTTTGAAATGGACTTGACTCAAGGACACGAGAAAAATGACAATGATAATTTTTTTTTTGAATAATTGATTCAAGGAGAAAAAAATAGAAATATAGAGAAGGAAGAAAAGACAATGACTGTCCCTTTTCAAAAAAAATAAAGAAAGAAAGAAAAATTTATCTGAAAATGATAGTCAACTCTAATGATTATGTCATACATTTTGAATTAAACAACCTGATCTACCCATACTAATCATGACAACTCTTGTTCACTCATAGAGTTTGAAATGGAATCAATCTTGAATATGTTCCCTCTAGATCACAATCCTCCTTCGGCTAGTGGCGCCTTAATGGGTTTTTGCCAACGCCTATCTCATTTTTATTTCTTTCTCAGCTCGCTTTTGCCTTATGGCGCCCAAAAGTGGTTTCACAAATAAGACTCTCTCATTTTTACTCATTCATTTT
Organism: Capsicum annuum; assembly: GCF_002878395.1. Classification (NCBI taxonomy): domain Eukaryota; kingdom Viridiplantae; phylum Streptophyta; class Magnoliopsida; order Solanales; family Solanaceae; genus Capsicum; species Capsicum annuum. Next base: position 201,157,403 of record NC_061116.1, on the reverse strand, counting down.
TTCATTTTTTTTTTTTGAAAATAATGCCGAAACATGAAACATCATGTACCCATAACATGTTTAGCCTTGACATTCTCAAAGATCGATCTGAAGGTCTTTCTTTGGTAGTAACTTAGCTTTTGGAAAGAGTTAGAAAGAAAGGTTGGCATGAGGCTCAAAAATTTACATAACATTAGGTGAAACATACAGCTTTTGGAATCGATTTTATTTTAAGGAAATAAACTTTGCCCCAGTTTCGTTTCATTCTGGTAATTTGAATTTTATTTTGGTTAGACCGAACCCCAGAGTAGGGATGCCTACGTATCTTGTCATAACAAGAATCAGGTCAAACGTAGTTCAGGAATCTTGTTCTTTTGCTTGATTTTCTTTTGACTTTTCTCTCTTTTTCTTCTTTTTTTTTGAGAGAGATATTTTTTCCGACTCCATTGTTTCTTGACACTTTTTTGACTCTATTATTTTTCTTGACACTTTTTTTTCAGACTCTATTTTGATTTCAAAAGAGGGATATTAAAGAAATAAAACAAAAGCTCAAAAGGGATAACAAAGGATGACATAACATTTGGATAGTAGAATGAAATGCCTTCGTCATATCAATCCTTAAAAACGCAAGTACATAACATGCAATCTAGGAATAGAACATGAAGATCATACACATCTTTTCAACATTGACCGTGACTAAGTACATGCACGTGTGTTACTTCTTTTAAACTTTAAACCATACAATCTAATTGTATTGTACTTTACTCATAATAGATGACTCTTTGTTTTTTTAGCTAACTTCTTTTTGCTTCTTCTGACAATAGAAACTATATATTCTCTGGTTGATCTCATTAAAAAATGCTTGAGTTGAACCTTCTCATTGAAGATCAAGTCATTTTTTATTCACAATGTGATTGCCTCAAAACATTCAAGTGAGGATGTAACTAGGTCCTCAAAACATCTCAACACTTTACTTATTTTTCTTACATATTTTTTTCAACTCTAGGTTCTTGATCGAATATTTCAACATTAGATTGGGTTTTAAGATCTGGCTGAAAATTTAACATGCTTATTATATTACCAGAATCATCATAGAAAGAACTCTTTGAAGAAAAAAAAAGACAATATATATTGAGAAATAAAAACAAAAGGGACACATATTTTGTTGATAGAAAGATAGAAGGGTTTGAGCAAAAATGACGATAAGAAAATCAGACAAGACAGGTCCTAAACTAAAATCCTAAAATAATTTGGGTAACAGAAAATAAAATAAAACAAACAACTAGGATTCTCCCTAGTAGGGAGAGGGGTGACTTCTCAATTGCTCAGCCTGACAACTTAGCCACTGATTTGCATATCAACATAACAAAAGCTTCCACCACGATCAACATCCTGCACCATAATCAATTTATCTTGAATCATTCTTTCTATTTCTCTTTTCAAAGCACGACAATCTTCAGTACTATGACCCTGAACATCAGAATGATATACACATCGTACATTAGGGTCAAAGTTTCTTGATTATGGGTCAGGGGTATACCCAAGGAGAGGAGTGGTCATGTCCTTTTGCCTCAGTTTCTGGAATAAACTGGTATATAATTCTCTAATTGGTGTGAAACTATCCCTTAGCTTCTACCTCTTTTCATTGTTTGTCTTAGAACGAAAATTGAGTCTGGAGGGGCTTGGGTATGTTTAGGGAATTGGAGAATAATTTTGAGGGGTTGGTGCACGCCATTGCGGTTAAGAAGGAGCCTGAACATATGGTTGTGCATTAAAGATAGAATACTGAGGAGATAGAATGGAATATAATGGATTTTGTGGTGGAACATAGTGTCGTGGATGATTATATGGGTCTTGGATATAAATTTGGGACTGATATTATGCATAAGGGTGATGCACACCTTTTCAATTTTGTTGTGGACCTGGTATAATAGTTGCTACATCCTCTTTTCTTTTGTTTCCACCAAAGCTTCCTGAACCACTTTGAATTGCTTGTGTTGTTGCTTTTAAAACGGCTTGGCTGATAATCTTTCCAAACTTAATTCCACTCTCTACCATCTCTCCAATTTTAATGACCTCGACGAATGTATTTCTAATAGTAGAAAGAAAATAATGAAAATAATAAGGTTCTTATGTCTGCAGAAAGATATCAATTATTTTAGACTCTTTTATCGATAGTCTGACTCTTGCAGCCTATTCTCTCCATCTGGTAGCATATTCTCGAAAACTTTCAGTTGTCTTTTTTCTCATATTAGTCAGTGTGGTGCGATCTGAGACTATCTTGATGTTATATTGAAACTGTTGAACAAAATCTGAGCCATGTCATCCCACACGTGCCAATGGGAAATGTCTTGGTCAATAAACTATTCAGAAGCTACCACTTCCAAGCTTTCTCCAAAGTAAGCCATGAGCAATTCTTCTTTTTCTCCTACTCCCCTTAACTGATTGCAAAACTTTTTCAAGAGAGCTACAGGATCGCCATGACCTTCATATTTGTCGAACTTTGGCATTTTGAACCCCAACGGCAAATGGACATCAGGAAACATACACAAATTCTTGTATGAAGCACTCTTTGGTCCTCCCAATCCTTGCACATTTCTCATACTCTGCTCTAAGCTTCTTACTTTCCTAGCCATCTCATCTTGTTCCTTATTCTTTACAATATTTTCAATCACGATAGAAGAATCATGTTGATGAGCATGATAATGTGGATTTTGAGGTTTGAAAGTCATTTCAGAAGAATACAACAGATCATGACTTGGTTCCCCCATATTCTTCTGTGCTGTCAATTGAAGACCCGTAGTAGCTGGTGCTACAGAAGTGAAAAATGGGTTATTTATGACAGACGTATTTGGTGGGCCCATGGTAAAAATACCTATAGCGCTAGACACATTAGCATATAGGCCGAATCCAGGCGGGTAAAATGGATCGCTAGTTTAAGCTTAAGCAGGATTTGGATCATTTATATTCGAAGGTCCAGGGATTGAGGAAGGCGAGACTTCTCCATTTAACCAAGCTTGGTACAATTCCGTTATTTGTTGTTTCAATAACTTAACCTCTTCAATTGATGCTAATTCTGGTGAAATCAACTGATTTTGCTCTTCCTCACTGTCAGACCCTACACCCTCTTTGCGGGTCATTTTTCTTTTTCTTTTGTATCTGGTGTTGTACGGATGTGATGCCAGTTTAAACAACAAACCAACCACCAACTACTTTATCTTTCTGTTATCAAGTAGTAAACGGGTGAGTGTTATATATTTAACACATTATGATGTCACGTTGTATGTTATGCTTCTATATACATTTTCCAACCAATTAGCGAAGACTTTATGTTTCATCCCGGCTTTCTAGGCGCACTTTTTTGAAAAATTTTGATTGAACCCTTTAGAGGGTTGCCTACGTATCATGCGAAGACATGAATCAGATCTTGCATAGTTCGAAAGGAATTTAACAAAATGATTGTTTTGTCTTTTTTTTGAAGAAAATAAAGCAAGTGAAGTAAAACATATGTAGTATATATAGAAATAAACAGTCAACTTCATTACATTCTATAATATAAATACGACAAAATAACTGACTCAATTCCCAAGATAAAACCTACTAACTGACATCTGAAAACTAAAAGACATAACATCTAAACAAGAAGTTTTAAAAATGAAAATGAAAAGCTATGACCAAGAAAACAACTATTTATTCAAGGAGACTTTGTTTTGATATGTCCTCCCAAACCCAAGTATATGTCCTCCAATGAAGTAGTGAGATGCTGTACGAAAGCTGGTACTTGTGCTAAAAAGTCTTCACAATCCAACTACTGATAATCCAAACCCATTCTGGCAGTATCCTGTGCTACACGATGGATCTTCCCTCAAAGGGAACTAAAGGATTGATTCCATTCATGGTCCTGTCGATCTCAAAAATCAACCATCTCTCTTGTACGCTGTTCACGAGAAGAAGCACCCTCTAACTGTTCTCGTAATATTTCTCTTTCACGAATCCACTGAGATCTCCCTTGATCAAATTCTTCTTGCATGTTCTTTTCAACTTCTTGCAGTTGTTGTAGGCAAGATGCGGCAAGTTCTGCAATGTGTGAACCCCTAGTGGTAGACAGTTTGATTTGTCCCCGAAGTGGAACCTCAATATCTGCTGATTTAGCTTTCTTTTCAGCAAATTCCCTTTGTTGTTCATCTATTTTTTCCCTGGCATGCTCTAATTCTGCTCTCAAAGCTTAGTTGGCCTCATGATGTTCTCGCATGGCTCTCTCAATCCCTATCCTGATTGCAGCTTCCTGATCTATAGGTCCCCTAACCGATCTTTCTGGTCTGACTGGCGAACTTGACTGTTCTTCAGACTATTCACGTTAATCTGGGTGCACTTCTCCTTTCTTACACTCTATGACCATTGTTTCAATCCCCCTGATACAGCAACCCTTCGAAATCTACTAGGCCAATTCCTCTGGAAGTGGGATCTCTGGTCTGACATCAAATACAAACTCGATCATATTTTCCGTTATGGAAATTATTTGACATCTTCTTAGCTGACGTAGAATTCTCAATGGAACATACGTTTGAACACCCCCTAATACCCATTAATAAAAAGAACGGCCGAATGATAGAACTATGTATGACTTGCCTCCAAGGAAACCAAGGGAGATTCCAAGTGATTTTTTCTGTTGTCAGAGAACAAAAAAGCTTATCCCAATCTCTAACTCCTTCTGGGCATTTATATTTCTCTAACCTTTCTTCGTAATCTTTGATGCGATTGAATATTTCAAGATTAAATCTTACCATTGTAGGACGTCAGTAAAGATGCTCCACAATCCACATCTGTAACAAGATATTACATCCCTTTAAAAAACTCTTTCCTTTCTGACAAATGTTCAAAGCATGGTAGATATCTTCCAAGATCATTGGTACCATAGTGTAATCTTTCTTAATCAGTATATGTACCACTCCAGCTAAATGAATATTAATTTTTTCTTCTCACCTCTGGAAAACCATAGTGCCTAAAAAGGCTGCCATGAATGCAAATCGTCTGTGAACTTTCTAAGCCTCAAAACTTCCTTTATTATAAAGCTGTTTACCGTACTTTTCGAACCCCTCTTGTCTTCCATATCTGTCATACAAAAACTGCTAGGAAACCCAACTTTTTTTCATTGATTCTTCTTTTGAGTTTCGTATGTTCATGAGCTTGCAAAATCTGTTTATCAAAATGAGTCTTGAGGCTATAAGTTTCTTCCGATGGATATCCCCATATTCCGATGGATATCCCCATATCCAACATAGGCCTCTATCTCCTCTAAAGTCGAAGTCAACTCAAAATCCAAAAAGCGAAACACATTGTTCTTTGGGTCCCAAAAGGTTAGTAATGCATCAATCACCTCCCTATTAGGATTGATTGACAAAATACTCGTCAAAAAACCCAAATACTTATGTATCTCGTGATAATCGAATGTATCCATTTCGTTCCACCACAACCAAAGCTGCAAAGGGGTACAATCTACAACTTGAAACGGTACACTCCATCCCTCTTTCTCTTTGGACGCTTTCCACGAACAGGAGGAGACATTTTATGCCTATTGACAAGGACATGAGATTAATAAATGTCTAGACTTAGGTAGGACTTAATTCATTAATTTTTGAAAAGAATTTTTAAACTTGACTCGTGAGAACTAGTGCGACCATTAAATTAGGGTCTAGATGTAAAGAACGATTTTATTAAAAATCAAAGTGAGAGAAACATGAATGATAATATTTTTAGGAAAAATACTTATTTAAGTTGACTCTATCAAAAATTTTGCAATAACAAACCTCTAGAGAATTTTAACTATATGTTTGGAGACAATACACCCTAAATACATTTAAAAAGAACAAAAATAAAGTAAAATAAAATCATTTAGAAATTAAAAAAAAGAAGAATGATCGTTTTATGTATGAAGTTGTATAAAAATTTCAGTCTCACGACCCCTAAAGGTTCAGGATTGTTAAAATATATGTTTATATATTTTATTATTTTACAAAAATTTAGCTCACGACCCCTAAAGGTTCAAGCTATTACGTTTTTATGTTAAAATTAATTTTGAAAATAAAAAGGAAAAGTCAAATAAAGATAATAATATTCATGAAAATAATCATTTTTTCTTCTTCTTATTATTTTTATTATTTTTTTTCAAAAGTATCCTTCAATAAATTTGTGAATAAATATATTATTTTTATATTTTTTTTCAAATCCAAGGTCGTATCCCGGATTGGACTTCCTACGTATCCCACTAAAAAGTGAGAATCAGACCCTCGTAGTTCATGAAAACTCTAAAAGTATGTTATTCCATATCTAAAATTTTCCTTTCTTTTTTTAAAATAAAATTTTCGTTTGAAAAATAGTTCACTAAATTTGAGGATAATAGAATCTTTTGCATTTTAAAGTTGCCTAAAAACCGGTCAACAATAAAATAAGCCTTCCAAATAAATGTCAAAGAGCACGTAGGATACACATGTTGGTCTTTATAAAATAGGTCACCTGTCCTAGACAAACCCGACCCCTGTGCCGAGTCTCACTAAGTCAAATGCATATGATGCAAATAAAACGGCACCTAATAGGGATAACCAGATTCTGAGTTTTTAGTTCTTCTAAGTTTAAGCCTAATAGGGATAGGTGTCTAGACTGGCTTACCCGAGTGGACACTCGAGCCGGGGAGGAACAACTTGGTCGGTAGCAGGGCAACACCGCCTTCGTTGCCAATCTGAACCCCGCCTAACATGTGTGACTATAATTCTTCACGAGGTGCCTTGACACTCCGGCTGTCTCAAAAATAAAGTAGGATGCATGCGCTGCATTCCTTCTATCCTATTTCAGAGACTCAGAGGGGGTGCGCAAGAGAAGACAATATATAATACAGTTCAATAAATATCAAAGCAGTAAATCAGCGACAAGTAGCACATAAGGCCAACAAACACAATATCAATAATAATTAAAGCAAGTATAAGTCAATATAAAAAGCTTGAATTCTTATTATTCCCCAGCAGAGTAGCCAGAGAAGTCACACCCCTTTTTCACCCGAAGAGTTCGAGGTTGAAAGGTTTTTCCAATTAAAGTGATGGTTTTGAATAGGGATTATTTTATTTTACAGAGTCGCCACTTGGAATTGAGTTTTGGTGTTCCAAGTCACCTTTTTGAATCCCTAGTCAAAAGGAAATGACTCTTTATTATAATCTGCGAAAATAGAAGACCGGGTAAGGAATTCTATTGACCGAGGGGAAGGGGTAAGGCACCCCTCGAGTCCCGTGGTTCTAGCAGGGTCGCTTTTATTGACTTATCTTGACTAAAACTATTTTGATAATTATGTTTGTAGGCCTAGATTCACTCATTTTTACTATAGCAAAACTGTCTAGATATTTTATATTAAATCGATGAAAGTTAATTTTAGAAAAATATTTGTCAAGGTGCATTATTGCATCCTTGAAATTTTAAATATCTCGAAAAGATGTGTACGCCACATTCTTAATTGAGACGAATATTTTAACATGTCTAAAATTATCTAGCGTTAAAGACATTGGTTTGTAACGTATAGACTTGAATAAGATATGAATATAAATAAATAGTAATCATTTACTAATACCACAAAGTCAAATATTTTATCATTCTAGAACATAAATAAAATATGAATATAAATAAATAGTATCATTCAGTAATTCCAACAAAATCACATGAATATAAAGTGTATAATTTTAACATCTTGAATCAAATTTTATCTTAGAATTCACTTGTATACTATTTTTCTTAGACAAAATTATGAAATATAAATTGAGTTAATCATTGGTAAAGGAAAAAACCAAAACCAAAAAAATCTTGATAAGATAATAAATTAAATATCTCTCTTTCTATCTACTATATATATAAACATCAATCCATTATTATCATTAATTAACCAAAATAATAAAATAGATTCTTAAACTACCATATATATATATATATATATATATGTATGTATCATTTACTTAATAGTATTGCCTAACACAAACTTTTCTTTCTTTTTAAACAAAAACTGACCCATACCTAACAAAAACTTTTCTTTCTTTTTAATAAAAAAAAACTGACCCAAACTCAAATATGAGGAAGAAAAACAGGGGTTACGAGAAAAGGCGACTGGATTGAAGATCAACGACTATTCGTCGGCAGTAAAACAATGGTGATGAAACCAGCGTGAAAAAGGTAATTTGTGGGTAAGCGGTCGGAGCAGCGCGCATGGTGGCCGAAAAAGGGAAGAGGGAAAAGGGAAGGGATAGCGCCATGGTTTAAACGCTGTGGCGTTGATTCCGGTTAGATATGGCCATTTAGTCGCCGGATCAGAGAGAGGACGTGAGCGACGGTAATAGTTCACATGGCTTTGGGGGTTTCCGGCAATATGGTGGTTGCCTGACTTTTCTCCTTTTTCATATTTTTTTTACTGATTTTTCCATCATATATTATACTGTATATAGTGATGCGTACTAATTGATGAATTACATGTATAGTGCGTAAAAGATAGATTCCGTAAATACATATTTAAGTCATGAATGAGAATTGGAAAACAGTGATATGGTATGTGAACATATATATGAATAACTATTTTATTCTTTTGAAAAACATGTGTAAAATATGAATAACTTCCTTCTTTTCTCTCTTTTGTTTGATGTTTTTCTCTCTTCTATGATTTTTCACTCTCTTTTTTTGTTCTCTGTAATTTGATGTTTTTTTTTGTCAAAGTGTCTGATCTTTGTCAAAGTGTGCGTTCTCTTCTAAGGATGGAAAAAGTTTCCTTCAAATAGGAATAAAGGGGGGAACAATTATTATTTTAGGAGGGAACGCTTATTACCTTTTAGGCAAATATAGTTAATAAGCAGATAAAGGGAGGGAGAATTTAAAATTCAAATTAATTAATTAATAATTTATTATTATTTTTTAATAAAAAATAATAATAACAATAATAATAAAATAAATAATAATAATAAATATTATAATAATTAATTAATTTTTATATTTAACAAAACATAATAACCATTTATAAATAGCCAAAATAAAGATAATAAAATAGTACTAAAACTACTAATTTATTTATTAAAATTTAGAAAAACAAAAATAATTTTTTCTGTTATAATAATAATAATAATAATAATAATAATAATAATAATAATAATAATAATAATAATAATAAAAAAGTAAAATTTTCAAAATTAAATTTATTTATTTATTTATTTTAACTAAAAATTTACCAAAAATGAAGTAAGAGTTAAAATAATATCAGACCAAATGTAAATATTTAATATCAAAAAATATATATTAAACTCGGGGAGGGTTAAAATCACGTGTCTACACCATTCATCTCCAAATTTCATTCGAATTTGATGGTATCCGCTTCTCAAATCAATTTTAAAGAATAAGGTGGAACCACACAATTCATCTAGCATATCATCAAGTCTAGGGATGAGATGTCGATATTTTACCGTAATTTTATTAATAGCACGACAATCTACACACATCCTCCATGTCCCATCCTTCTTGGGTACTAGAATTACGGGCACCACACATGGACTTAAACTCTCTCACCAAACCTTTATTCATAAGTTCTTCCACTTGTCTTTGCAATTCTTTGGTCTCTTGAGGATTGCTCCTATAAGCCACTTTGTTGGGTATTTGAGAACCCGGTAAAAAGATAATTTCATGGTCTATTCCTCTCAAAGGAGGCAACCCACTTGGTATTTCTTCCGAAAATAGATCTTCATAATCTTGCAACAAAGAAGAAACAACACTTGGCAAAGATAAAGAGGTTAGTTCCTTGTTAGAAAGCAAAGAATAACCTTTAGGTTTAATAAATATGACTTGGGTAGCATCCTCAATGTTTAGATCTTTCATGCTCTCTTCATTTTGCAAAATCATGCATATTTTCTCTCTTTTTTATTTTTTTTGTTTTTCTTGCTCACCTCTTTTTTTTGTGATAACTCATTCTCACTTGAGCTCTCAACCTCTCCTTTTTCCTCTCTTGCGTTATCATTTTTCACTCCCTTACTCCTCTTTTTCTTTTCTCTCTCAATTTTTTCTTTTAACTCTCTCATTTTTCTATATTCCTCACTTACTTGAAAAGGAAAAAGTGGGTTAAGAATGTACTTTTTACCATCCTTAATAAATGCATATTTATTTGACCTCCCATCATGTTTAGCCCCAACATCATATTCCCATGGCCTTCTCAACAATAAATGACAAGCTTGCATTGGTACAACATCACAAAGAACTTCATCATGATAACTTCCAACCTTAAATTTTATAAACACTCTCTTGGTCAGCTTTAGTTCACCACATTCGTTGAGCCATTGCAATCTATAAGGTTTTATATGCCTTCTTGCTGGAAGTTTCAATTGTTCGACCATAGATACACTAGCAACATTAACACTACTTCCACTATTAATGATAAAGAAACATAATTGCTCTTGAACTCTACACCAATTGTGAAACAAGTTCTCCCTTTGATCAAGATCTTTCCTTGTTAGAGCACTCATACTTCTCCTCACAAGAATAAGTTTTCCATCATTATTAATTTCTTCTCCATCACCTTTTTCCATAAGCTCATCACTACTATCATCCTTCACGTGATCATCTTTAGATTCATCTTCGGTTTTTTAACCACCATCATTCAATACAATGATAGTTCTTCTATTTGGACACTCATTTTCTTTATGACCATATCCTTGACATTTAAAACACTTTATTTTAGATGGAGTTTCAAGTTTAGCTTTATTACCTCTATCATTGTAGTCCGCCTTTGATTTTCCTTTGTCCAAGTTGGACTTTAATTCTTGCTTTGCACCTTTGAATTTGTCCCAAGTGGGAGATGATTTCCAAGCTTCCTTGTTTTTAGCCCATGAAGAAGAAGAAGATTGCGCCTTTGACTTGTTTTTCTTTTGATGACCCTCCATCTTGGGTGCCATTTGATAAGCTTCATATAAAGTAGAAAGACAATGTAATTCCAATGGTTGCCTTAACTCTTTATTTAAGCCTGAGATAAATCTTTCCATAAGCTTCACTTCTTCATCATTGACATTAGCTCGAAGACTAGTATGCTCTAGCTCCTCATAATACTCATACATACACTTACTTCCTTGTTGAAGATTGTAATACTTCTTGAGTGTATTTTGGTCATAATCTTGACCCACAAACCTTTCTCTCATAAGTCTTTTCATGTCATTCTAACTTGTAACAAAGTTTCTATTTACCAAAGCATCTCTTTCAACTTTCTCCCTCCATATAGAAGCAAAGCCCTCAAGGTGACTTATAGCATAATTCACCTTTTTAACATCACTCACATTGTTGAGATTATATTGCCTTTCTAATTTCACAATCCAATCAAGATATTCATTCGGGTCACTATTTCCTTTGAAGAATGGAAGAGTATCCTTGATGTTGTTGAATCCTCGATCTTCATCATTATTCATTCTATTATATTCTCTACCATCAATCGGATACCACCCTCCATTTCCCCTTTTTTTTCCTCTCCCACCTAACCTCTCTTGTTGAACTTGATCATTGACTCCACAATCATAATTATCACCATCAAAAGAATCATGCTCTTCAAGGTTATGTTGGGCTCTCACTTGAGTTCTATTGGCTTGTGGTGGAAGATTAAATACGAATTTACACCTTTTTTATATACTATATATTTGGGATAAAAAAAAAATATTAGATCTTATTTAAAAATATGAAGCCATTTGAGATTTTTCTTATCTTTTCATTTATTAGATCCATGTAAGCTCCAGATTTATACAGGACTGCCAGATTTAACAAGTAACAATACATTATTTAGCCACTTATACATCATTAAATAATAAATAAAATAGCATTGCTTCCTAATGAGTGTCGATTGTCTCTAAGATGTTGTCGTTTATGACTAAAAGCGCTCTCCGATGCAATAGTTGACATTGGCACATTCAATATATCTCTAGCTAATCTTAAAAGCACAGGATATTGTCTTTCATTATTCATCCACTCATCCAATGCGTTGATCCTTGATCTACGATACTCTATCGGCTGTCGAAGATAATACTGAAGCTTTTTCCGAGAATGTGTTTTGTGTGTTGAAGACTGAACCATGTCCCAAATATTTAAATCAAAAAAGTAATCAAGATAACTACTATGTGCTTGCCTTTTAGAAGATAATGGCTCCTCTGGAGCTCGAGGAGCGACAGTTACAGTGATATTTATCAGTACGGCTATATCAAGTAAATCGGCATAATGGTTATATAATGCTTCCATATAACTGTTCGCATCACCCAGAGCCGTAACTAAAGAAGGTTCTTCTTCAGGCTTTATCTCTAAAGCATTATAAATAATATAACTAAATTCGGACATAGTACTATATTTCATACATGGATTTATCATAACACTAATCAAGTAAATTGAGGTAAGTGGATAAAAATAATTTTTATATCTAGCAATCATAGCAGTAATAGCTTTTTTGTAACCTCCTTTATTCTTATATTCTTTAAGCAAACAAGAAATGTCGGCTAAATAAACTAAAATATTACAAACAATAGGATAATAAACACTAGAAAATTCAACCGTAGCTATATAATTTTTTTTTCAAAAATTTAACAAGATCAGCAATTGCAGCTCAATTAGAATCTTGTGGCACACATTCAGGAAAAGAATCAGAATATTGATTAAAAATCATTGTAATAGGAACCTTATAAGAAAGACAAGTTTTTAAATAATTATAAGTAACATTTCTTCTAGTATCACATTCTTCAGACATAAGTATTGGTCTAAGTCCATTTTGTTCACATTTATATTTAAATTTTCTCACTCTATATTTTCGATTATTTTTTTGAATAAAGCCAACAACAAGCCGGACATTTTCAATATAAAACTCAAAAAATTCAAGACCATCTCTTACAATTAAATTATATATATGAAAAACACATTTAACATGAAATATTTTAGGTAATGGCGGAGAAAGTTCAACAAGTCAATAGCAGTCTTATTGTTAGATACATTATCAAAAGCAATACAATTTTTTCTTTCAATACCATAATATTTTGTAACTTTAGAAATAGATTTAAAAATAAATTTTTCGGTGTGTCTACGATCTTGATCATACAAAAATGCTAGAATACATTTTTGCATAACAAGATTATTATCTATCCAGTGACAAGTAATTGTTAAATAATTATTTTTATTAACAACACGATCAAGATTAGAAGTTAGAGCAATTCTACATGAAATATTTTTTAATAATGCAGATAAATAATAGGCATATTGTGTATGGAGTCTAAAAATATCAGTCTGACAAGTACTTCTAGAGATACCTGTAAACGTGGGATTATAAATTGCTTGAATATAATGAATAAAAGTATCCAAAGAAGCAAAAATGAAGGCAAACAACCCACAGCTATCATTTTCGCTATTTCTTTCGGTCCTTTATTTTATTATAATTCTTAATTAATTGACCGGTTGTTGGATTCAATCTACTTTGTGTTGGCCCACCAACAGTCTCACCACTTTATGCAATACCTAGCTCTACCTCTTGTTTTTTTCTTAAATGTCTCATCAACGAACTCATACCCCCTTTATTGCCTCCGATTTTATGCTAATATACAATTTCACAAATTTTGCATTGCACCTTAGTTTCTCATTCTATTTTTGAAAAAATTCTCATGCAATACTCGTTCTTCTACGAGATCTCATAGGGGCATGGGGAGGAAGATTAACTGATTCAGATCTAACTTTAGCATTTTCGACTTTGGGTGTCTCACCAATATCTTCATCATCTACATCTAAATCAACCGCGTCTACTTTATTTTCTTCTTCTATACCATAATTTTTCTGAGCTTCTAAATAATCATATCGTGAGCACCTACACCTATTTCATCCTCAAAAGGTTGACTAATTGGTATCGGAGGTATACGGGTGTATCTAGTACTTGAACTACCTCTATCAGAACCGCCATCAATTCATTTTTACTACCACTATCACTTCTGGAACAAAATCTTTTGACACTTTTACCGAGGCTTTTTAATTTATCTATATTAGAAATTGAACTAATAAATATTCAAAATACACAAAAATAATAAAAATAAATATTCAACAAATAATACAGTAATTAAAAATTAAAAGTAAGAGATGGAACGACAATACCAAATTTTGAAAGTATCCGAAAGTTGCGACTTTAGAAAACTTCCACTTGATATTTGTAATTGCGAAATTAAAAAATAAAATTGAGCACTTTAGGGGATAATTAGAATATTTGAGAGAGAATGAGAGATTGAGAATGTGTGAAAAATGATTTTGAATTTAGGATATTTATAGAAAATATTTTGAGTTAATTTTTTTTAAAATTTTTTTTTTTTTGGAAAAAGGTCCACAATGGCAATATTACCGTTGGGCCTCAGCAGTCCATTTAGGCCCTTCAATGGTCAATTCCCCATTTTTCAAATCCAAACTAATTTCTTTTTGTGTAAACAACATAAATCCCCTAGATAATAAAAATAATTACACAAAAGCACTTCTTGTTTTCTCTCTCCCTCTTTTTGCAAACATACTCATACATTCGGTCACATATTATACATTGGTCGAATGTATGATGTAATAGCTAATCCTATATTTAAGGTAAGAGAATCTTTAATTACTTTACAGTTCCTTAATTAAAGGCAGTAATTAGCCAACATTAAGTCATTTATTGATAGAACATGTAACTGATATTTGAATTTTAAAAATTTTGTTATACATAATTTTTTTCCTATGATTCACGATCTGGAAAGCCAAAAAACAACCACTTTCTTCTACATCCGTTCTCCAAAACTACTAAAATCTTCTTCTACATATGATCTTCAATACTAGTAAAATCAATATGAATATCCCCATATTGTTGCGACATTCTGGAATTTAGGAGTCAGAAATTAGTTATATGTCATACAAAAGTGAAGCAATAGTAATTTTGGTAAATGCAGACGAGTCGATCACACCCGCAGGACTTGCGGTTTCTTTCCAAAGGAATCATGAAGAATATAATATGGTTTTCTATGTGCGGATACTTTGAATGGTTTTGTTTGTATAAATATTTTTTATTAGTTTTTTTTTGAATGCTGGAGCAAGTAATTTATATTTTTTTATTGATTATAGATGTTAATTTCTTTAATAAAAGATTTATATTAGTATAAAAATTTTAACCTTTTTTCCTATATCATAGTTCGTAACCATATAACTTGAAGTTTGAACACTATTATAAAAGCACATTAACTATGTAACTTACTCTCTATAGGAGTAAGTAATTGTTGAAACGCACGGTGTATTAAACTGTTGTACATTAATAGTTAATGTGTAATAAATGTATGATATAGGATTATACATTTTTAACATGTATGAGGGTAGAAATACAATAACAAAATTTAACTGAATTCAATTTTTTTTTAAAAATTATACACAGTATCATTTCAGTAAATTTACGAATGTATAATATGTTTTTATACAGTCAAATCAATGTATAATAAATGTGTGCCTTTCCAGTAAACGTTTGAATGTATAATAAGTTGTTATACATTCAAAGCAATGTATAGTGATACTGTGCCATTTCAATAGACTTACAAATGTATAATATTTGATTATACATTCGTATCAATGTATGATATAGCATCATACATTATAAATGTGCATGGTATTAACAATTTCTGTAATTTTTTTACAAGTAATAAATGTTTTACAATATGTATGCTGTTATGTAATACATACGTATAAAATGTATTAGTCTTTAGTTCAATGAAAGATTCACTTATAAGCAAAGGTTCATAACAGGAAACATACTATCTGTTCAAAATACAATATCAAATTAATTAGTAATATGTTGTTTTAATCATTAACAAAATAAGTGGAAGGAAAATTCAATAAGTACCATGAATCAGTTAGTAACATTGCAGTAGTGTCTCAGGGACTAAAAAACATATTCTCAAAAGATGAAGACATCCATAAATGTAAATTAACATCCAGAAAGTAATCTTTGAATTCGTTTAACATCAACCACTGTCATACCCTATTTTTACCTGAGGTCAAAACGAGCACAACGTTATGGATTCTAAAAGAATGAAAATTGTACAGAGTCGCCGCCTTATTTTAAGGGAAATGATAAAAACCCTTTTTATTTATTAAAAGGCATGACTTGTGTTTTAGTCTACAAAACCAGTTCAGATTCTAGGTAAGTGTTCAAGTTATTCCGAAGGGAAGGAGTTAGGCATCCTTCAGAATCCACAAGTGTGGTACCCAGCTAGACTACATTTATCAAAGAGCGACGAGGTATAAATATTTAAATAATATAAAGCTGTATGTGTATTAACTATATAAATAAATTTATTGTTATGAAAATATGTACAAAAGTATGTATAAAAATATAAAGATTTCATGTAAAAGGAAAAAACATTTTTGTAAGGTATAAAAAAAAGAAAAGTATCTTTTATATACTAAAAAGGAAAAGTATTTTTTAATCAAAAATCACAAAGGAAAATATAAATTCATTTTTTAAAAGAGAGCTATGTAATATGTGAATGTGAATTAGTTAATTAACTTAATTATTTTATGTAAATATTAACGGCCTAAGTTTTGCCTAAAATTGAGGAAATTATGTAAATAAAGAATATCCCTGCCCGGCACCCAAAAAGTAAAATTTTCACTATTTTTTTTGGTTACTTGTACAAGTGTGAGGATATAAAATACAACATAAAATTTAAGGGTCCCTTTGACTGCAACTCCCGATGAATATTTTAAAATAACCTGTATAAACACTTAAACAAAAGAATATTAGTAACAAATAAAGAATAATCAAAATAAATTGAACAAGTATGTATGCGTATAAATATTTAAAAATATATTTTTTGTTAAAAAGTGGGCTCAGATAATGTCATGACTGCGAAATGGTTGCTCAATTAATTGGCCGTCCTAAATCGTCTTGCAACGAAGTGGTTGCTCAATTAATTGACCGTCCTAAATCGTCTTGCCAAGATATGAATTGTAAAATCTTGTGTTGTTATAAAGTTTCATCATCACCCAAAAAATATTTATTTATTACGTATGTATACGTAAAAAGTCCATTTTTTATTTACGGAGGCCTCAAAATTAATAATAATTTTTTCATTAGCCAAAAATGTATAGTATCCATTCATTATCGGTGTAATAAATTGTAAGGCAAAATGAAAGGACAAATGTCCAAATCATTTGCATAAATTAATCATAACAACCCATAAAAAGTAAAGGAGTATAGCAGCAACTTTTGACCATAAAGATAAAGAAATGTCAAAGTCATCAGAAAAAGTGAACTAAACAAGAATCACCCCAAATATCCCAATCAGTATTGCATAGAGGAAACACAAGCAGCCGAAAAAACATAGCTAGCAATCAAAAATCATCCCAAAGCGAGCATGTTCCAAGAATCAAGACCTCTCTAGATAATTCAAAATCAACAAAAAATATCAAGGATCCAAAAGTAAAGACAAAAAAAAAATGTCAGAGCACCTTGAGCGACCCAAATTCATAAAATAAGCAAATTATTAGCGGATCGTGTAATAATAAATAAAGATTGGCGTTACTTCAACGGCGTATGCCGGAGCAACACCGGAACCCAGATTTCTACCAGATCTGGCCATTTTTAATGTGGCAGTGGCGGTGCGTGTGGTGGTTGCGGCGGCTCATGGCTGTATCGAGACTCGCCTGCCGGTGATTAACTCCGACGTGGCGCAGCAAAATGGGAAAAGAGAGTGGAGGGCGCTGGTGAGTTTTTGATAGCTAGAGGTTTGGTGAAGAACCGCTGGTCAGAGATGACCAGCGGTGATGGGGGCTTTGCTGGATACAGAAGAGAGGGGAGTGTAGGGGCGGCACCGATGGACAGTTCCCCGGATCTGGGACAGTGAAAGAGAAAGGGAGAGAATTGTGAGGGAGAAGGAGATGAAAACGATGATTTTCTCTGTATTCTACTTGCGTATGTATGTCTATGTGGATATGTGTAGTGTATGTGTGTATTGTTGTGTTGTGTCCTATATCTGTGGTGTGTTTTGAAGAGAAGAATAAAAAAATAGAATAAATAAAATATTCTTGTGTATTTATGAATATGTGTGTGTGGTTTGCAAAGAAAAAATGTTTATGAGTTGTAAAAAATAAATATATGAGTATTTTGAAAGAGAGGAAAAAATGAACAAAAAATGTGCATCCAAAATGTTTCCTCCCACCACCTATTTATACAAAAAATTGAGCACCCCCTTTATCCATGGGTGTCCTCTCTTTTTATAATAGAACACCCTTAGGTCCTTAAGTTATTGGCCAAAGGATTTTCATCCCTTTGACCAACGAATAAAGTAATTATCCAAAGGGTAGTGTCATTGAGTGGTCGTTGTCAGATGTGACAAGACAACACTGAGTGGTCATTGTCGGGCGCGATAAGACATGATTGTGTAGTCATTGTCGGATGTGATAAGACATCGAATTACTATACTGCACAAAAATAATTGATCCGACTCAGAGTTTGCAGATTGTAAAATATAGATGTGGAATGAAAAAATTTAAAGAATATTAAAATTATTAAAATATAATTAATATAAAAATACTGTAAAATATATATAGCGACATGTCGTGCACGTGCACAAATATAAAAATAATAAATTGATAAGAATAAAATAAATTATTAATAAATTATAAAGAGTAAAAAATTCTAAAGTAAGGATGAAAATCAATAATTTGTTATCAATTGTAAAAAATATGTGAAAGTTGTATTTTGTGCCCTTTAACGGTCAGGAAGCCTGAATACGTTATTTTTAAGCAAAGAGAGCAAAAATTGGGTGTCAACAATTGCCCTTTTTCGTTTGAAGGTGATGTAGAAGTCTTCAAATGAAAACGTTGACGTATAGCCAATTTTGCTCGACAAAATAATTTGATGAAAATTTGACCGAACTCCGATTTAGAGTTGCCTACATAACACGAGTTGTGAGGATCAAGTCAGGTGTAGTTCAAATCATAACAAAATTTTTATAAATACAATATTCGTCCCAGTGTAGAATTATGTTGACACTAGGTTCCTTCAAGGATGACTACATAGATTTTAACACGAATGGAATGAATACGGGTGCTTATTCCAAAATTGACTGTTTGGGTAGCTGGAAATAAGTAAATATAGGATAGCAATATTTGCTGGGGACTTTGAAGGAAAAGGAGATTGCTAATTTTCAAAGATTGCCCCAATATCGGATTAAGACGACATTGAGTAATGATAATAATGAGTATAAAAATGAGAGTTTTGGGTCGAGTTGAGTTGATTTTCTTTGCCAAAATTCCTGACGTAACTAGGGATCCCTGACATTTCGCTAGCTTGCCCCAGTTTGCTGCTAATAGGATAGTTCCACTTTGTACTGCATGTTGTAGTATTGTCTTTATTTTTGAAGGCAATCTGCCTGGCGGGGTTATAACTAAAATGTAAATAACCTTCGTCAGCTGAGCAGTTGCTTGAAAGTAAAAGCCTTCATCGGCTGAGCAGTAACTGAGATGTAAATAGTCTCCATCGGCTGAAATATAAACAACCTCTGTCGGCCAAGCAGTTGCATGAAATCATTGAAATTAAATAGCCTCCGCCGACTGAAATGTAAATAGCCTCCGTCGGCTGAAATATAAATAGCCTCCGCCGGCTGAAATGTAAATAACCTCCATCGGCTGAAATGTAAATAGCCTCCATCCGCTGAAATACTTGTTAAGGAAGTGAAAGTTGCATTATATGCCCTATTGTTGGGGGCGGGCGTGCCCTGTCCTATTGTTTGGGGCGGACTTGCCCTGTCCTATTATTCAGGGTGGACTTCCCTGTCCTATTGTTCGGGGCGGACTGCCCTGTCCTATTGTTCGGAGCGGACTGTCCTATCCTATTGTTCGGGGCAGACTACCCTGTGTTATGTTAGAGTTTTGTGAACATCGATTAGAACTTGATGACCGAGTCTTAATGGGGATATCCCTTTAATGCGACCTGGAAAAAAAAATTAAAAAATTTCTTTTAGAGTTAGAAAGTATTAGCGAATGAATTGATAAAACCTGGCTTCCTGGCTTGTGATAGAGATATGATGTTGACTTTTTGATGGAATGTTGTAAGATACTTGACACGTGCCTCCTTGAGCATTATTATGACCTGCAAGATTCGAGAAGATTATTTAGTGCCTTAGAATAATTATGGATAAATTGACAATACCTAGATTCTCAGCTTGTGATGGTGAGGCAGCATTTAGGCTTCAAAGATGTTTGAACCTTTGTTGTAGTGATGTTGTACCTGCGCTCAAAGAAAGTTTCTTAGTTTGGGGAGGAGATGTTGATTTTGTGTTGATCGAGAACTCAGCCTAGCAGCTCTCTCGTCCTTCAATCTTTCAACAATCAGTAATCTATTTGGGATTAGGAGTAGTGACACTTCCTAACTCCACATAATGTGCTTATACTAGTATGTCTTCAGGTGGGAACTTTCTCCATCTTGATCTTCGCTTTCGAACTTCCATCAAAGTGACACGGTTGTTTTGGCTTGAGATGATAAATGAAATTTGAAAAGATGTAAAAGATTATGTTGTTGATATGACCGCGCCTGACTTAAGCTGCCTACATATCAAGTCAAAATGTAGTTTCGTGTGAGGGGAATCAAGAAAAATTTAGCCACAAAGGTGGGTATGTGGAGAATGGTAAGGTTGATAATCATGAGCTTGCTTTGGAAATCTCATTTAGTCATTTGCTGAAGCGGTGCCTCTTATGTATGAGTCTTCAACATCTTATGGATTTTTCTTGTTCTAGCTATTAACATCAAAGAATTTCTTAATTTCATATATGGTCTCGCTGACTTGCATTTTTATGAAAGCAAGAGGCTTGGGTAAATGCGCGAGTCCTCTCTGCGTAAACTCAGAATATTTCTTGGACGCCTCATTGATAGTCTCCTTATCTTGTGGGCGTCTTCATATATGAACTCTTTTTGGGTCCACTACAGTCGTCCTTTCGTGTACCTATTTGAAAAGAAATAACTTGCAATAACAGACACAACAACCCTTTTGGTTGTTGCATAATTATTTGTCAGTTGAATATGTCTTCAAAGTGGGGTCCCCCTTTTGGACACCGATGACACTTTATGCAGATGGATCCCCGCGACCGTGTAATCTTGTGTTGATGTGGTATCCCTTTTGAGTCACCCATAATGCTTGTGGAATGATGACCTCTCTGGTTATTGCCAATAATTCTTCGCATATGATCTCGGATAAGTCTAGCGAATCTTTTGTATCAATACAACTTATAGATTCCTCTTGAATCGTCAACCTTTGGATTATCTTGTACATTATTTGATGTTGGATATGAGGCGACTTATAGATATCCATTGAATTGCTAGCCTTTAGGTAATCCTGCACATTATCTAACTTTAGATAAGAAATGACTTATAGATATCCCTCCAATTGCTAGCTTTCAGGTGTTTCTACACATCATCCAACCTTGGACACAATATGACTTATAGATATCTCTAAAATTGTTAGTCCTTGGATAATCCTGCACATAGTCGATCTTGGATATGACGCAGCTTATAGAGAACCCTTGGACATACCAATTTGATAATCTCGCATATTCTCCAGTAAGGATTTAGGTGTGACTTATGGATAACCTTCGGACTATCAATTTTTGGGTAATCTTGTATAATATCTGGTTAGGATGTTATTGCGGCTTACAAATGACCTATAGAATATCAACTCAGAGGTAATCTTGCAAACTATCTTATTTCAAATAATATGACTTATAGATGATCCTCAAATTATCAATTTCAAGAAAATCTCATATGACGTTCGCTTTCAGATAGCGACTTAAAGACAAATCATGTGCTTTTGATGAATTCAGATATCGATTCATAGGATGATGAGATATCCTCAACGACAACGTATGCTACCTCACGTGTCAACAAATATTGAATGTTGATATCCTCGATTGATATATTAGTCATAATCTAAGCTTGAACGCTTTTAAGCATATTTTGGAAATCCTCCTAAAGATTTGGTTGACCTCCTTATGACTGAAGTAACGAGTGTTTGATCGTGCAATGATCGTCGATGTGATTTTGGAGCATTTGTATTGATAGTAAATTTTAATAATATTTATAGAGAAGATCTTTGGTTAAGTAGTGGAAGTGTCTTCTGTATTGACCCTTGGTGCATTTCTCTCGATATTATAGTCAATTCATCCCCCGTTGATGTCTTGTAGCTCTAATGATGTCTTGCATTATCTGGTACAAATCAACCTTGATTGTAACATTTCCAAGTTGAACGTCCTAGCCTTCATTGATTTTCGAAACGTTCTTCAAAATTTTTCCCCAATCTCTTGGAGAGACTTTCTCGATGATTCTTTGTTGCGTATCTTGGGATAGTCTTGATGGATCATGTCGGGTTTTCTGGATTCCGTCGCGTTCAAGTTTCACTCGTCGTTAAGGAAAAATGGAATTTTGTATTATAAAGGGACCGAGCCTTATATAGGCTGCCTACGTATCCTGCCGAGGGAAATCAGGTCACACATAGTTTTAATTACAAAAGGGATTAATTCTACTTAAGTACAACTGAACCCGATGAGGGTTACCTACGTATCTCACCATGAGAAATCAGGTTAGAACGTAGTTCTGATACATGATAATTAGAGGAAACCCTATGTCTTCAAATATAGGACTATATTTCCTACTTATGAGTCAATCAACTTGGATTTATCACTATTGCATTCCCACTAAAGTTAATCACTTCTCTGTAGTATGACATATATGAAAGCCTTGCCGGCTCGGCATGGAGGATGGTGTCCCTCATGTCATATACACTCTTCCATTTTCATGACTGGGCATTGGATCAATATTTGTATTTGGTTGCACTTCGACACATTGGATTACCCCGGCCTTAACTCAATTCTATGCCTTAACCTATGACAATCTTCAGTACCGTGCCCTCGAACTCCAGAGTGAAAAGCACATTGCTTTCTTTCATCAAACCATTTAGGTAATGGGTTAGGAATTTTCCCAAGCTCGGGTTGCAGAAAATTTGCACCTCTCAATCTTTTGAACAAATGTGTCAATGGTTCAACAAATTGTGTGTGGCTTCGACTGTGCTTACCCTTCGAATTTTATCTAAGCGCAAAAGGTGTCGGATTTTGATAAACTGACAATTGGATTGGTACGCATGGTTGTGGTGGATTTTGGTATGTGGAATCTTGGGGTTGAAGGTAATTTTGTTGGTTATTTTAGGCATGATGTAGTTTGTGACTCGATATTTGCATCAGTTCGTTATCAGGATTTTGAAGTGATTGGGATGATTCAGGTATTGAGTGGTGTGGTATCACAATATATACTTTTTCTTTATTCTCCATCTTGGCTCCTTCGATGAACTCTAACCGAGTAGACTCGCTCGAGTTATTTGCCGACTTAATCTTTCCAGAGTTAATCGCCTCTTCAATAAAATTCCCCATTTTGACACAGTCAGCAAACTTCTACCCTAATGTGGACATTATCCTTTCGAAATAGACACCCTTTTGACTGCGGATAAAATACTTTGTCAATTCACTTTCATCCATCAGTGGTTAAACTTTTCCTGCTTCGGACCTCCATCGTCGAGCATATTCCTGGAATGATTCAGAGGGCTTCTTCTGTATACTAATAAGCTAAAGTCGATCAGGTGCGATTTCTGTATTAAACTTGAAACGATTCATAAAGTCTTTAGCCATGTCGCTCCATTTGTGCCAATGACGAGGGTATTGTTTGGTGTACCAAGCGAGCGCCTCGCCAGACAGATTTCTAATAAACAACTTCATTATGAGCTTCTCATTTTTGCCAATCTCGACCAATTTATCACAATATATTCTTAAATGAGTATGAGGATCGCCGGTTCCATCAAACAAGTCGAACTTAGGTGGCTTGAACCCGACTGGCAAATCAACATCTGAATGGATACATAAATCGTCATAGTCTAAATGCTCACTGACTTGAGTTTCTTGGAGGTGTTTCATCACCTACTTTAGATCACGAAGCTCGTTTAAGATCATGTCATCTTCTTCTTTCGTCCTTGAATTTATCAAAAACCTACTTTTAGCAGGAATGGGGAAAGCGAGTGTCTCAGTCATACATATTGGAGAAATATATGGTTCTCGTAAGGTAGCATAATTTGTTTGTTGAATATCACAAGAAGATGTGACAACATTGAGATGTGGGGTGCAATAAGAAAACTTATGGGAGTTAATGGGTGTGAACGGGGATGATGGATTTGTTAAGCCAACAGTTGTTATGGGAGGTTGCACTGACAGATAGGGTTCAGGTATTGGAGTGCCTAATGATGAAAGAGTAGCCACGGATGGATGTGCGGGGTCCCTTCCTTGGTGTAGTTCTCCTCTTAACGTCTCGAGTTGTTGCTCCAAAAGAAGAATACATTCATCCTTATCTGCATTATCTTGTCTTTTAAAAATCCCTGATATGTTTGCCAGGGTTGGAACACTTCTGGTCGGGTCGACGGTATTGGTGTTCATTATATAGCTTAAGTCGGCTAGTTCTATCGATCAACACAATCAACCTCTATCGGGGAATAATGCAAACACAAATGAAAGTTCAAGAGTTAGTTCATGTAGATGGACAAACACATTCAGACAACGTTGAGTAAGCATATCTTATATTGTGGAGCCTCATTTTACCAGAGGTAGGCCTTCGTCCAAACAAACTGATATAGATGAATCTAGATTTTGACATATTTTGGATTTAGAACAATTTTAAGTTTTCTTGAAGAGGCAATGTATCCAACAAGGGTGGCTAAAAGAGGCCTATATCGTCGATAAGAATTGATAGAAGCGGGCTAAAATGATGCCTTTAAAAGAGTAAGTATCTCAAGTCTCGTTTTTGATGAATGAGGATCTTGTGGTAGAGATATCGAACGGAGGAAGTATTGATAATGCCTTACGTTCATTGGCTGGAAAGAGTTAGAAATGGGTGAAGATGAATAATATTCCACATTCATTGTTTTGAAGAAGGGTGTCAAATAGAGTTTTGAATACTATTCTACATCTGTTGACTAGAAAAAAGAATCAAACATTGGAAGAATGCTTGATGACATTCCACTCTAGTTTAGATTAAAAAAAAAGTTAGACGTAGGTGGAGTTTTTATTGACATTCCTATCCGCGGACTTGAAGAGAAAGTCGAACGAAAGCGAAGTATTTTTAGAACACTCGGCTTTCATGGACTCTGAGAAAGATATTTGTGAAGCGGAGTTTTAACAACACTCTGTATTCGTGAAAATGGTGTCAAATGTTGGCTAGTTTGGGTAATACTTTATATCTATTGACGTGAAAATGATGCCGAATGAAGGAAGAGTAAAAGAAGGCCAATTTGATTGTTCTGAATCCATTAATGTTCGATTTCTGGATTATCTGAATCAGTTCTAACACAAAATATGTCATAAAAGTTTCATAAACTTCTGACGAAAGGGTGGTTTCCTAGTTGCGAAGATGATACCTTGGACCTCTCAGCCAAAGGTATATACAATATGACGTATTACTAGAGTAGGATTTTTCCCTAAATGTTCAAGAGTGGGACTGAATATTTGCGAGAAGGTGCACTAACCTAACTGCACCAACTCTGAAACTAAGGAATCCAAAGAAGGTTCGGAGGAGTGCAGTACACCCCTCGCGTGTACCACAGTGTGTGAATTGTGTACGGCCAAAGACTTGATAGAAATATGCAAGTGATAAAGCAGTAACAAGTAGTGTTATTCAAACAAATAAGGAACGCAAGTTTGGATTTGGCTTGCGTCCTTTCACACATAGCATGATATAAAAATATGTAAAACAAATAACATAATAAAGCATAAAAATCCTAAACTAAGCATGATAAAAAAATGTAAAGAATTTATGAGCAAATTCACATAATTTGCAGTGTAATAGGTAAAGAATTTAATCATATACAAAAAATGTAAAAATACCTCCCTCGATTGAAAATTGAGTCGATCATGGTTAGAAAGTATCCTCATCCCCAGCAGAGTCGTCATTCTGTCATACCCTATTTTTACCAAGGGTCAAAACAAGCACGACGTTATGGATTCTAAGAGAATGAAAATTGTACAGAGTCACCACCTTATTTTAAGGGAAATGAGGAAAATCCTTTTTATTTATTAAAATGCATGACTTGTGTTTTAGTCTACAAAACCAGTTTAGATTCTAGGTAAGGGTTCAAGTTATTCCGAAGGAAAGGGGTTAGGCATCCTTCAGAATCCATAAGTGTGGTACCTGGCTAGACTAAATTTATCAAAGAGGAAGGAGGTATAAATATTTAAATAATATAAAGTTGTATGTGTATTAAATATATAAATAAATTTATTGTTATGAAAATATGTACAAAAGTATGTATGAAAATATAAAGATTTCATGTAAAAGGAAAAAATATTTTTTGTAACGTATAGAAAAAAGAAAAGTATCTTTTATATACTAAAAACGAAAAGTATTTTTTAATCAAAAATCACAAAGGAAAATGTAAATTCATTTTTTAAAAGAGAGCTATGCAATATGTGAATGTAAATTAGTTAATTAACTTAATTATTTTATGTAAATATTAACGGCCAAAGTTTTGCCTAAAATTGATGAAATTATGTAAATAAAGAATATCCCCGCCCGACACCCAAAAAGTAAAATTTTCACTATTTTTTTTGTTATTTGTACAAGTGTGAGGATATAAAATACAATATAAAATTTAAGGGTC
This sequence comes from Capsicum annuum, assembly GCF_002878395.1. NCBI lineage: Eukaryota > Viridiplantae > Streptophyta > Magnoliopsida > Solanales > Solanaceae > Capsicum > Capsicum annuum. Next base: position 201,130,674 of record NC_061116.1, on the reverse strand, counting down.
CCTTTGACTGCAACTCCCGACGAATATTTCAAAATAACCTGTATAAACACTTAAAAAAAAGGATATTAGTAACAAATAAAGAATAATCAAAATAAATTGAACAAGTATGTATGCGTATAAATATTTAAAAATATATTTTTTGTTAAAAAATGGGCTCAGATAATGTCATGACTGCGAAATGGTTGCTCAATTAATTGGCCGTCCTAAATCGTCTTACAATGAAGTGGTTGCTCAATTAATTGGCCGTCCTAAATCGTCTTTCCAAGATATGAATTGTAAAATCTTGTGTTGTTATAAAGTTTCATCATCGCCCAAAATATATTTATTTATTACGTATGTATACGCAAAAAGTTCGTCTGTTGTTTACAGAGGCCTCAAAATTAATAATAATTTTTTCATTGGCGAAAAATGTATAGTATCCATTCATTATCGGTGTAATAAATTGTAAGGCAAAACTAAAGGACAAATGTCCAAATCATCTGCATAAATTAATCATAACAACCTATAAAAAGTAAAGGAGTATAGCAACAACTTTTGACCATAAAGATAAAGAAATGTAAAAGTCATAAAAAAAAAGTGAACTAAACAAGAATCACCTCAAATATCCCAATCAGTATTGCAGAGGAAACACAAGCAGCCGAAAAAACATAGCTAGGAATCAAAAATCATCCCAAAGCAAGCACGTTCCAAGAATCAAGACCTCCCCGGATAATTCAAAATCAACAAAAAATATCAAGGATCCAAAAGTAAAGAGAAAAAAAAATGTCAGAGCACACTGAGTGACCCAAATCCATAAATAAGCAAATTATTAGCGGATCATGTAATAATAAATAAAGGTTGGCGTTACTTCAACGGCGTATGCCGGAGCAATGCGGGAACCCAAATTCCGACCAGATCTGGCCATTTTTAATGTGGCAGTGGCGGCGTGTGTGGTGGTTGCGGCGGCTCATGGCTGTATCGAGACTCACTCGCCGACGATTAACTCCGGCCTGGCGAGGCAAAAAGGGAAAAGAGAGTGGAGGGCGTTGGTGAGTTTTTGATAGCTAGAGGTTTGGTGAAGAACCGCTAGTCGGACATAACCAGCGATGATGGGGGCTTTGCCGGATACAGAAGAGAGGGGAGAGTAGGGGCGGCGCCGGTGGACAGTTCGCCGGATCTGGGACAGTAAAGGAGAAAGGGAGAGAATTGTGAGGGAGAAGGAGATGAAAATGATGATTTTCTCTGTAGTGTACTTGCGTTTGTAATCTATGTGGATATGTGTAGTGTATGTGTGTATTGTTGTGTTGTGTCCTATATCTGTGGTGTGTTTTGAAGAGAAAAATAAAAAAATGAAATAAATAAAATATGCTTGTGTATTTATGAATATGTGTGTGTGTTGCAAAGAAAAAATGATTATGAGTTGTAAAAAATAAATATATGTGTATTTTGAAATAGAGGAAAAAATGAACAAAAAATGTGTGTCCAAAATGTGTCCTCCCACCACCTATTTATACAAAAAATTGAGCACCCCTTTTATCCAATGGATAAAAGGGTGTCCTCTCTTTTTATAATAGAATACCCTTAGATCCTTAAGTTATTGGCCAAAGGATTTTCATCCCTTTGACCAAAGGACAAAGTAATTATCCAAAGGGTAATGTCATTAAGTGGTCGTTGTCAGATGTAACGAGACAACACTGAGTTGTCATTGTCGGACGTGACAAGACATTATTGTGTAGTCGTTGTCGGATGTGATAAGACATCGAATTATTATACTGCACAAAAATAATTGATCCGACTCAGCGTTTGCAGACTGTAAAATATAGATGTTGAATGAAAAAATGTAAAGAATATTAAAATTATTAAAATATAATTAATTTAAAAATACTTTAAATATATATATATATATATAACGTCATGTCGTGCACGTGCGCAAATATTTGTAAAATAATAAATTGATAAGAATAAGAAAAATTATTAATAAATTATAAAGAGTAAAAAATCTTAAAGTAAGGATGAAAATCAATAATTTGTTATCAATTGTAAAAAATATGTGAAAGTTGTATTTTGTGCCCTTTAAAGATCAGGAAGCCTGAATACGTTATTTTTAAGCACGGAGAGTAAAAATTGGGTGTCAACAACCACAAAACTAAGATTTAGTTGATTCAATTTCGACTTTTATTAAACAATGCTACTCTAAAATAACAATTGCACTTTCATCAATTTCTTGGAGCACACTATTCCTTGGCTGAGGAGGATCGCCCTTATCACTCGTGTACCCTTCATTTGCCTTTTCTACTCCATAATGCCACAGTAATGAAGCATAGCGTAAACGTTGACTTCCAGCATCAAACACGCATGAATGCACTTGCTGCCCTTCACTTAATATTCTGCATAAGCAGCAACAAAGACGCCACAGTCCCTGATTTAAAAAAAAAATAAAAAAATGAAGTAACAGTAAGTACATTAATTTAAACATAGTTATACATTATAAAAAAAATTATAATTTACTTACAAACTTTCATATGCTTGCTGGGGTATGTTTTGAACATATTCAGCATCAAATGCGTTTTGATTGACATGTATGATGGTAGCTTATACATTTAAAAAATGTAATATCGGATATACTTATACATCTCAAATGTAATATCGAATATACTTAAACTAAAGACAGACATGTATGATGGTAGCTTATACATTTTTAAAAAATCTTCATTAATGAATGATGTCAACTTATACAATAATCTTTTTAACTGCCTCTTTTATGTACATCGTCTTATTGTATAATATAATGGAATATAAAGCAGAAAACTAATACTATAAATTAGTCTAAAAAATAAAGTAATGTATAATCAAATAATATAAACGTATAATATCAAATATGCCAGGAACAAAATCAACGATCATATTTTATTATTGAGCATCTAACTGACTAAGTTATAAACTAAAGTTAGGACGAGAATTCATTACCAAATTTATACTATATTGATTAAGAAATCGCAACTATAAACAAAAAATTCAAAGATCTGACTTGTATTATATGAAAAAAAAACCCAGAAAAAATCAGCTAACAAACTAGAATGAGATTGCAAAATAAGGTAATTTCATAAAAATCAACATGCAACCAAACAAGAATCCGAATAAGAACCAACAACTTTAAAACAAAAACAAAGATCTGACTTTTAATAAATGAAAAAAAATGATATTATCGAACTATCACACTAAAATGGATTTGCAAAAGCAATTAATTTCATAAATAATAAAAATACAATAAAAAATCGACCCAGATTATGATTTGGTAAAGTTGAAAAAAAAAACTAAAAATTATTGAAAAAAATCAATATATAAGTTCAATAAAAGTTTGATAACTTACAAATTGATAACCTCTAAATATACGATTGCTTGAATTTGAGCGTGAAAAAAGGTATTCAATAATAGAAGAACAATAGGTTGTTTAATGGAAGAAAAAAATGGAGCAAATGTGAAAAAGAGAGAGAAAGTAAATGGAAAAGAGAGAGAAAGTAAAGAATTGTTTAATGGAAGAAAAAATGAAATAAATATGGGAAAGAGAGATAAAGTAATGATACAGATTTTTTTTTTTTGATGTATAAGAGGAATGAGAGAGAAAGAAAAAAAATAGGGGATTTTAGTAATAAGTTTGGGATTTATGTAATTAGTTTGTTAATATGGGATGTGTTGTAATAAGGTAAAGTTAGTTTGTGTATGTATGTAATTTTTAGTTTTTTTTTTTAACAACTAGTGGGCCTAGTCTGGGCCGGGTCACCATTCGGCTTGGTCTGGTTTCTTAACTGGGCTGGTCCATTGGGTTGGCCATCCCAGACGGTCCAGCCCGGGACCGGTGGCCCAAAAACTCGGTGGCCCATCGGGCCGGGTTAACCGAGCCAAAACGGGCCAATTCGGCCTGAATGACAGGTTTACTTTTTAGTGAAGAGGTGTCTTTTAATGAAAGATTGTATCTTTAATGAAAAGGTGTTTTTTAATGAAATGTTGTATCCTTTCATTCTTTGGTTACCTTAATTCTATTTAAATCCCACCTCTTGTGATTTTAAGGCATCTTTACAAAAAGTGTTTAGAAAAACTTTTCACAGAGTACTTTCCTTACAACATTTTCAAAAATTTATTTTCTTTTTAGAAGATCAAGTTCTTGATTTCTTGCTTTCCAGAAGAATCTCTTCACTATTTGCTTAGTGTATAATTCAATAGGTTTGTTATATCCACTAAAATTATTTGCATACAACCTTCTGTGTTCTTGAAACATATTTTCCAACAGTTACTTCTAGTCACCTCGGGCTGCCTTTTTTTACTTCTAGTCATCTTAATTTAGCTAACACATGATAAAATCCTTTTACATTATCGGTGCGTAGAAGTTAATTTTTTTTATTATATAATTTAAACGTAAAGAGAGCATGCAGGAAGAACCTAACAAAATATCAGTGGCCTAAAAAATGAAACCATGTACCCCAATTTGACTTGTATACTTTTTGCTACTCAATTGTCTTTTTGGAAACGCTTTACTAAAGCTTATTAGTAATATTTTTGGAATGGTGCCAAAACGTCTTTTAAATAGGACAACACGTGAAAATAACAATGGTGATTAACAATATAAGGTAAATCTTAGAAAGTGGAACTGTGGAATAGTGGTCTTTCTTTTTGATAGCCAATACAAACTGTCTATGGACTACAGAAGTACAGGCCAAATGCAAACTACGTTTAGTTTAGGTAAAATTATATCGTTTGGCTAAAGGCAATTGCAAATCTTTTTCCTTTTCAACCCAATATGGCCTAAAATACGTGCATAAAACTCTCTTTGGTTTGGTTTAACACTTTGAAAAGCATTCAGAGCTTGAAAAAGCACAAACAATACAAAAGCATGAGAAGGAAACTACCACTTAATATAAACAATTAACACACTTGCTCAACTTTAAGACCCAAACATGGAGTTTCAACAGTCTCTTTTTGACTATATAATAATGTCCATTGCGTTATTTTCGATTGCAAACAGCTGTGTCGTGAACAAACTAGAAAACAAGCCGGAAACATTTTTTTGAATAAACACTGGTGTTCTAATTAGTTTGCACATTAATATGAATGTTTTCATCAGGTGCTCAATCTGCACCTGCCAAGGTTCGAACCCGGGTTGTTGATGCGGAAATGCACACTCTTGACCATTGGATTATGCTTCTCTAGTTTGTCAAGGGTGTGCAACAACATGTATATAACCATAAATATCTATATTTAACCTATATACTCGAAAAAATTTTCCGACGAAGGGTATTCATCTGACCACCCTTTGTCGCTGTGGCTCTGCCACTGTGCTCAATTACTACTCTGCTAACAACTATATCAAGTCAATCCAAAATTTGAAATTTATGAGTTTGTGATTAAGTTAATAATATAATAATAATTAAATTTACAATCAAATATATTTATATACTATAAGATATGCAGCAAAGTTACTACGTCTCATGTGAATGCGTAACCAAAACTGTAAATTTGTCACTGCCCCTGGATATCATGAATGTTGTAATGTCCATCAAGACATAAAGATGTCATATACTCCTATGTATTTTGCCTTAGTTAGAATTTAAATTCTTACCATTCATAATTTAACTCACGTCATTAATCACTAAATTCTCATTGAAGAGTTTTAGCCTACGGTACATGTGAATTTGCTAGGATATTGATGATGGGTTATAATTGGATGAAATTAATTAAAGATGTCTGGTGACTGTTAAATTATTGTAAAGAAATGTGTTTGAATTTATGTTTTGTGTTGTACAAAATATTTTTTACTATCAGCTAAATTTAATATGTTATTGCAAGTGTTATCAATATAATTAAATTTATGAAAACTAAACTCAATCATATATAAAATATGAAGAAACAAGAATTTTATTGATAAATGATATGCTGGTATAATTTTGTTTCTTCCTTGATTCTTCTGTCTTGATTTTCTTCAAGCGTCATTAGTAACGTATTTTTCGAATGTATAATGTATTTATCGAACGTAGGAAGATTTAAATTTGATATAAATTTTCTCCGTAATTCGAGAAGTTGTATTTCTTGAACATAGGTATATTTAGATTTGATCTCTATGGAAGAAGGGTTGTGAATTTTCTTGATGTATTTGATTATCAAGAACGGAGGGTTCTGATTCCGTTTTGATATTTCATGAATTTATGAAATTGAGAAATGCTATGCCTTTTTCGAGAAATATTTATCCCTTTAAATAGGCGTAATGGGAGATTTATAGTAGAGTAGCCAGCCACCAAACTTAGGTTTAGAGTAGCGTCCGAGAACTCTAATACAAATTGAATTCTTGTTATAGAGTGCACAAAATTTTGATCCCTTTAAATAGGTGTAATTTAGGTCCCTTTAAATAGGTGTAATTTAGGATTTATAGCAGAATAACCATCAAGCTCAGGGTTTAAAGTAGTCAAACTCTAATAGAAATTGAATTCTTGTTATATAGTGCACAAAATTTTGATGTCTAGTAATGTCTAGTTAGATCAAATTTACCTGATAGTATAAAATGTTTTGTACACTAAAATCGCACAAAACTTAAATTCATGTATAAAAGAATAACAAAAAGAGCAAAGTTCTTCACTTTTTTCTCATGATTGTTTTGTTGCCCACAGTAAACTTATTAATTTTCACAAAAAGAAGAGTTTCCTTGGTAGGGTAATTGCAAAGAGGTTTTATACCTTTCTTTGTTTTGGAAGTGACAGTCTGTTATGTCTTTTGAGAAACCTCCCTTGCTAAGCTAAACTTTTTTCAACAGCTTAAGTACCCAATTCCTATTCTCCCACCATCTCAAACTATATTAATTAGGATGAATTTTTAATTACTATAATCTTATTTGTATCTTAAGTGATAATTTTTCTCCACTAAATAGTTATTCAATGGAAAAATCCTTTTCACCACAATTTATGTGTCATTCCATTAATGAATATTGCAATTATCAAGTCATCTTGACAGTATATTTAACAAAATTGAGTAGGAAATCCAAATTGAAGCCTAGGAATAAACTACATTAACAACTTCATGAAGTGATAATACCATAGGATCTTTAAGACAAACTATATACGAAGAATAAAGTGTGAAAAAACTAATTAGTTTTAATTTGTACTTATAACATAATATATAATTTAAGATAACTATTTTTAAAAAACACGATAGATGATTTGAGACTGATGGAGTACTAACAAACAACTAGGATACGTTTTGCATTATGTTCCTATTTTCTTCAAATTTAAAAATGATTATACGGCTTTCCTTTTTGTTGATTACACAAACGTAAAGGAACCTAATATGAAAAAAACTTATAATTAATTTTATACGCTATGAATATAAAAATTGTTCATGGTGTCATATTACTCAAAATCTCAAATACATAGGTGCACGGATCTAGCTTTCTGTCTATGAGTTCACTGGAATTTATAAGTAGATTTCTCTCAAACTTTGTGTATGTGTTAAGAAAAAAATCATACTACTACAACATTACACAAGATGAGCTGTCCTCTCGAAGCATCTTTTTCATCTCCAGCAAAATACCATAATCAGATATTTTACATTAAAATGATCTTTACGTAAAATTGGGGTAATAGTGTATTTATTTAGAATTGGCCTAAGATTTGCAATTAATCCATCTGAAAGGAGGGCAAAATATGCAAAAATTAGCACAGAGGTAACAATGACTTAAATAAAGGACTTCTTAAAGCTAGATCCAGAAAATCACCACCTTCCTTCTCTAATAAATTGAACCAATAAAATATTGAATTTAACTCTAAATATATGTGGTCCGTGCCCAAACGTGTCAACTTTAAAATTTTTATACATATAGAATACTTCACTAGGTCTTCTTAATTCCTTTATATGAAGGCTCCTATATATACCATTCATTGCATCTCATAAAACCACAATTCTCTACCAACTCAATCTCCTCTAAAGCTCTCTCTTTCATCAATATTTATCTCTCCCTCTTAAGTCAACCAACAATTTAAACTCTACCTATAAAGGAAAATGGATCAAAAATTGCCTGTTATAGCAAAAAAATTATGGAAGATAGTTACGGTGGCTTACTTCATGCTGAAAAAAGGGTTATCCTCAAAGAGAAAATTAATATTTGATCTCAACTTATTAATGAAACGTGGCAAGATTGCTGGCAAAACCGCCATCCAAAATCTCATGTTCCACGACCATAATAATAATAATACACAAGGCCATCACTCATCGTCCAAAGACTACTACGAGTTCAGCTGCAGTAACAACTCAGCTTTTCACCTCCCATTCCACCTGAACAAGCGCATTAATAAGCAAAGTCACCTTGAACATGTCATTGAAGAACACGAAGATGTTTCAATGATGAATGCTGCTGTCTTTAAGGCATTGGAGATGATACAGAGTGAAACAGCATCACCTGCTTTGCCTGGATTCGGGAGGACACCTACTGTGAGGCAATTAAGGATCACTGACTCTCCTTTCCCTTTAAGAGATGGAGCAGATGAGGGTGACATGATGAGCCACGTAAACGAGAAAGCTGACGAATTCATTTCTCGATTCTACAGAGATTTGAGAAGAGAGGCTTCTGTTTTTGCTTAATTAATTTGTTTATTGGGCTTTAGTTGGCAATTTTTCCTTGCAGAATTCATACATGCTATAGTGGCCTGTGTAATAATGTCCAAAGAGCTTACATATTTGCAGATTGGAAGCTTTGAATACTGAAAATTATTTTTAGGGTTTCCATTCTGTCTTCGGAAATATTTTTAATAATAATTTCTTTTTATGAAATTATGAAAATTATTATAATATGATGATATATAACCGCTTGTTTCTTGCTACGGTATAATATTTTCAAGTCCTGAAATTTTACATCCACCAATCCTTTCATACTTCATTTGATTATCCGTTTGTTGTTACCTTTTATTTTTGCTCAAAAATAAGAAGAGCAAAAAGTTAAAGTTAACATGGAGTAGGTTAGCAAGTCAAAAATCATTCCTTTTTTTGAATCCAAGAAGTTTGTATTCTTTGACTGGAGTAGATTCTCTGCGTACATAATTTTTGTTACCTGGAGTTGGAAAAGAATACTTGCTAACTAAAGTTAATTTCATGTAAAATGAAAAATTAATTAACCTGGAAATTCATTTACACAGTATACACGTCGACCCTTGTTTCTTATTTTGTTAACATAAAATACTCCAAATTAACTCTAATTGCTGCCAGGACAATTGTACAATGTCAAAGAGAAATTAATGGCCCGATCAATAACTAATCACGACACTAATGAAACAAATTGGACCAATGTGATATTCCACCAATTTACCTAAAGCAAAATTGTCTTATGTTCATAAGTGGAAACATGTTGTAGTATTTAATTAATCTGTGGCTTTCTCTTCTAACTTTACTAATATCTGTTTATAATTAAGTATTCTGTTATAGTGGGTTGTAAAGATTTAAGATACTCAACTAATACTCAACTAAGCAGGGTAGTTACTTAGTTGTTAGAAGATCACAAGTAGTGAGTTAGTTATAATTAACTCAACTAATTCTCTATATATAGCTTCATTGTACTCATTGTAAAGACACAATTTTATCATTCAATACAATCCAGTGATCTTTCTTCTCTGTTTTTCTTTCTTCTCAAAATGATCAAGGTTCATGATTCATCTTCATCTTGATTACCTTCATGGTATCAGAGCGTGAGGTCCTGGTGTAACAATACAACTCAATTCTAAGAATTCTGAGTTCTTCTGTCTATTGATAAATATTTACACAAATCCAACTCTTAGAGTGGATTTGGCTGTTGCTTTTGAAGTTACTGATTCAGTTGATTTCTGAGGAATCAACCCTATACATTGATATCTGATTATCAGCATTAAGCTTCCGCAAAATAGAGGTTCTCTTCGATTGAACAAGAGTTCTTTTGCTGGTTTTTCTGGTTTTGTGGTTTACTTAGTCTTCAAGAAGTTCTTCAATTTCTGGTGATCAAGATGACGAGAGAACAAAGAAACGGAGAGAACATGCAGTGTGGACAATCTTCAAGTTCATTTGCTCAAAATGGTGTTAAGTTCTAGATTTCGTCAAGGTATTGTCTACAATCACCCTCTTTTCTTAAGTCCTACTGATGTGGGTGGCATTAGCTTAATATCATTCTATTTGTTTGGTACTAAAAATTATGCATTGTGGAGTCGTTCAATAAGACTTGCATTACTTGGTCGAAATAAAATAGGAATGATAGATGAAACTTGTAGGAAAGATACATTTACAGAAGAGTTATGGAGTCAATGGGAGAGGATCAATGCAATTTTCCTCTCTTAGCTAATGAACTCAGTTTCAAAGAATTTGTTGAGTGGAATTATATTTGCTTCTAATGCGTGTACTGTGTGGGATGATTTGAAAGAAAGATTTGATCGTATAGATAGCTCAAGAACTTATAGTCTACATAATGAAATCAGTACTTTACAACAAGGAACTACATCTGCCTCTACATATTATACCAAGTTAAGAAATCTTTGGGATGAGTTTGAGGCCCTTGTCCCTCCACCTGCATGCAATTGTGAAAAATCAAGAGGTTTTGTTGCTCACATGAATTGGCAAAAGCTCTATCAGTTTCTTATGGGATTAAGTGAAGTCTATCATCAGGCTAGAAGTCAAATTTTATTAATGAATCCCTTGCCTAATATCAATCAAGCATATGCTATGATAATGGGTGATGAAGCACAGAAGTCAGTTATCTTCACTGGAAATCTGGGTATGAATGTTATGTCTTCTAACAACTTGGACAGTATTGCTATGTACTCTAAGGCTGACAGTACCTTTGGTCAAAATAGTCAGAAGTTCAAAAGAAATGCAGGATTGGTGTGTGACTATTGTAAGTGCAAGGGACACAACAAAGAATACTGCTATAAACTAATGGGATTTCCTCTTGATTTCAAATCCAAGAAGAAAAATATCTCTGGCAGTTATAATAGTGCTCATATGGTCAATATTGATCTAGGGGTTGATCTAGAGCAACCGGTACAACAAGCTCAAGCAAAATTTATGTTTGGGATGAATGTTACTAATCCAATAAGAAATTGGATCAATCCCACTTCAGCTGATTGTCATAAGATAGGTCAGTCCTTGAAGCCCAACATTGTTACATATTCTAAAAAAGTTGTTAAAGAAATGCTGCAGGGGTGCACCTTCACCAAAGATCAGTATGATCAAATCCTCTTAATGCTTCAAAACAACCATTCTAAGGGAAATACTAATGAAGCTAATGCAGTCAACGATGCAGGTAAACATTTTTTGTTTCTAAGAATAGTGAAGTATGGATAATTGATACTGGAGCCACCAATCATATGGTGTCCAGGTCTGATATGTTTTTACCTGAATTTGTGTCTAAGTGTTCAAAAATAAAGAAAGTGTTTCTACCTAATGGAGAGGTATCACAGGTCACACACATAGGTTCTTATGCTCTATCTACTAAGAGTATAATCACTAATGTATTTCATATTACTGAATTCAAGTACAATTTCCTATCTGTGAGCAAGATAACCAAGGATTTAGGTTGCTCAGTCATATTCTTTCCCCACTTTTGTGCGTTCAAGGAACTTTATAGTGGGAAGGTGAAGGAAATTGGTAAAGAGGAAGGAGGTCTCTACTTACTACTAAAACATCTTTTAAGGACAGATAACTGACAAGTATCTCTATCAGTGAAAGCTAAGGATTCAGGAACCAAAACAGAGGACATGGAGCTGTGGCATAGGAGATTAGTACACTCTTCTTCAGTAGTTCTTAATAAACTATTTTATATGAATAAGGAAAATGTATGTAAGGTTTCTACATGCAATATTTGTCCTTATGCAACGCAAACAAGATTAATTTTTCCTTTTCTACATGCAATATTTGTCCTTATGCAACGCAAACAAGATTAATTTTTCCTTCCAGTTCTGTTAAGACTTTGTCAAGTTTTGAACTGATCTATCTTGATCTTTGGGGTCCATACAATACAGCTACTTGTGATGGGAACATATATTTTCTTATAGTAGTGGATGATTTTTCAAGAATAACTTGGTTGTTTTTACTTAAGTACAAATCAGAAGTGTGTGTGTCTATCAAGTTATTTCTACAATATGTTAATACACAGTTTGACAAAACTGTCAAAGTAATGAGAACAGACAATGGAACTGAGTTTGTCAACTCAGTGTATGCTATCATATGTAAAGAAATAGGAATTATTCATCAAAGGTCTTATACTTATACTCCGTAACAGAATGGGAGTACTGAGAGGAAACATAGACATATTTTGGAAGTTACTAGAGCTTTGAGATTTCAAGCTAAAATACCCCTGAAGTTTTGGGGTCACTATGTATTAGCTGTAGCTTATCTGATTAATAGAATACCTAGTAGTGCAGTGTCAAATCAAATTCCTTATGAAAGGTTATATGGTGTAAAACCAATGTTCATTCATCTAAGAGTACTAGGTTGTTTGTGCTTTGCAAAGGTTCTGAATGAGCATGATAAGTTAATGCCTAGATCAAGAAAGACTGTACATATGGGATACTCAGACACTTAGAAAGGCTATGTGTTATATGATCTTACCAGTAGGTCATTCTTTCTCAGTAGAGATGTATTGTTTACAGAGGGTGTGTTTCCCTTTCTTGATACAGGTACCTCAGTCAATAATAGTGCATTTGTTGATCCCCTCTCCAGCTATGATGGTTTGATGTAAAACATTATATCATATGACCATTCTATATATGTTCCAGCTCAGGTTGCAGAGATATAATATCCTACAACTGAACCAGATGCAGTTCCAAGCACCATTAATCATGATGAAGCTCCTGAACCAGATACAGCTGATATAAATAACTTAGTTAAGCATGATGCAAATAAACAAATTGTGGTTCCTGAAGTGGCTACTGGAAATGAAAATACAATTCAGAGAAGATCTGCTAGGGAAAGACATGCACCTAAGTGGATAGATGACTTTGTTTCACTGAACATTAGTGGTAATGTTCAGTATTCTATGTGTAACTACATTGGCTATGATCACTTATCACCTACCTATCAAACTTATAAATGGCAACATCTACACTGGTAGATCCTACTACTTACTCAGAGGTTGTGAATAATAAGAGATGGGTGGATGCCATGAAAGCAAAGATTCATGCACTTGAAGAAAACAAAACTTGGGAACTTATAGACCTTCCTGCTGGTAAGAAACTAATTGATTGTAGGTTTATTTACAAGATAAAGTATAAATCCACACGTGAAGTTGAGAGGTTCACGGCAAGACAGGTTGCAAAGGGATATAGTCAGAAAGAAGGAATAGATTACAAGGAAACATTTTCTCCGGTTGTAAAAATAATGACTGTTAGAAAAATCCTTGCTATTACTGCCTCAAAAACTGACATGTACATCCAATGGATGTCTTTAATGCCTTCTTATATGGAGATTTGAAGGATGAGATCTACATGACTCTACCTCAAGGATTTTCAAGTCAAGGGGAGAAGGTATGCAGACTTATCAAATCCTTGTATGGATTGAAACAAGCTCCAAGGCAATGGAATCACAAATTGACAGAAGCTCTTATTGATCTCAAGTTTCAACAAAGCCAACATGACTACTCATTGTTTATCAGGAATTCTAGTGAAGGAATGACTATTATACTTGTCTATGTAGATGATATGCTCATCACTGGGAGCAATTTGAAACTGATTCAAGACAAAAAAGAGGCACTACAACAAGCATTTAAAATGAAGGATTTAGGAGCTAAAGTACTTCTTGGGTATTGAATTTACGAGGTCTAAAGTTGGGATCCTTATGCATCAGAGGAAATACACACTGGAACTGATATCTGAAGTTGGTTTATCTACAGCAAAGCCAGCAAACACTCCTATTGATACTATGTCAAGCTAACTTCTGTACAATATGATGAACACTTGAAGAATAGTCAAATTACTCCTGCTGATCCGTTAGTAGATCAAGATAATGTACCAAAAATTGGTGGGAAAGTTGTTGTACCTGAATATAATAAGACCAAAAATCTCATATAGAACGCAAACTCTAAGTCAGTTTCTTCAACAACCAAAAAAATCTCACTTGAATGCTGCATTAAGGGTAATTAGGTACCTAAAGAAGCAACCAGGACAAGGATTGTTGTTAGGTAGTAACTCAAATGAGAAGATTACTGCCTATTGCAATGCTGACTGGGAAACATGCCCTCTTACAAGAAAATTAGTTACAGGTTATATGATTAAACTAGGAGACTCATTGAGCTCATAGAAGGCTAAGAAATAGACTACTGTCTCAAAAAGCTCAGCTGAGACTGAATATAGAAGCCTAACTAGAACAGTGTATGAACTCATCTGGTTTATTGGTGCCTAAAAGAAGTAGATAGCAAGGTGCAATTACCAGTACAGATATTCAATGACAGCAAAGCAACCATACAAATTGCTGCCAATCTAGTCTATCATGAACGAACAAAACATATTGAGATACATTGTCATTTCATTAGAGAAAAATTACAAGAAGGTTTGATTAATGTGAAGTATATACCTACATAGGAACAACTTGCAGATGTGTTAACCAAAGGCTTGTCTAGACATCAACATGAGTATCTCTTGTCCAAGCTTGGAGCTCTAAATATCTTTATACCTCCTAGCTTGAAGGGGACTGTTAAGATACTCAACTAATACTCAACTAAGAAGGGTAGTTAGTTAGTTGTTAGAAGATCACAAGTAGTGAGTCGTTATAACTAACTCAACTAATTCTCTATATATAGATTCATTGTACTCAATGTAAAAATACAGTTTTATCATTCAATACAATTCAATGATCTTTCTTCTCTGTTTTTCTTTCCTCTCAAAATGATCAAGGTTCTTGATTCATCTTTATCTTGATTACCTTCATAAAGCAACTCCTTTGCTTTTTATAACGTTGGTCATTTACCTGAACTTTATTTGGCAGAAACATTGTCATACCCGATTTTTACCTAAGGTCAAAACGAGCACGACATTATGGACTCTAAAAGAATAAATTTTGTATAGAATCGCTACCTAATTTTTAAGAAAAAATAGAAAACCTATTTTTTTATTAACAAATATGACTTTTATTCTAATCTACGGAACCAATTTAGATTCTAGGTAAGGTTTCAAATTATTCCGAAGGGAAGGGATTACGCACCCTTCAGAATCTACAAATGTGGTTTTTGGCCAGACTTGGGTTTTTACAAGACGAAGGAAAAAAATCAATGTTTATAAATTCCAATCTAAAATATGCATTAAAATAATATAAATAATTTTCATATAAAGAATGCATAAATTACATAAATTATTGTATATAAAAAATGTGTGATATGATTGAAAGTATATAAGAATGTACATGGAAAGAAGAGAAAAATTGAATAAAGAAAAAAAATTATTTTAAAGGAAAAGATTACGCAATATTTTTTAAATGTATAAGTATGAATTAGTTGATTAAATATCTAAATCAATTTTAATATAAATATTAATCGTCTAAATTTGCCTAACGTATGATGAGAATCGCATAAAAAATAAAAAATATAAAAAAGAATTATATTAAAGAAAAAACTAGGCAATATCTTTCAATGTATACGCATGAATTAATTTGATTAAGTATCTAAATTAATTTTATTTTTTAAATATAAATATTAACGACCTAAATTTGCCTAAACGCGTGATGAATATTTGTATAAAAGCATTCCCGCCCAACGCTTCAAAAATAAAGATTTCACTATAATTAATATTTGTACAATGATAAGAAAAAAAGAAAATACAAATACAAAATTCAAGCTCCTCTTTGAATGCCATTCACGATAGATATTCTCGAAAACCTGTACAAACACTCGTAATAAAAATGTTAGTAACAAATAAATAATTATC
This sequence comes from Capsicum annuum, assembly GCF_002878395.1. Lineage (NCBI taxonomy): Eukaryota > Viridiplantae > Streptophyta > Magnoliopsida > Solanales > Solanaceae > Capsicum > Capsicum annuum. The sequence continues at coordinate 201,114,787 of NC_061116.1, read as the reverse complement.
AAAATAAATTGAAAAGATATGTATGCATATATATTTAAAAATATAATTTTTGTTAAAAAGCGTGGGCTCAGATTAGATTTTAAATACGGCATGGCTACGAAGTGGTTGCTGATTTATTAGTCATCCTAAATCATCTTGCCAAGATACGAATTATAAACTTTTTGTGTTGTTATAAAAATTTCATCATCGCCCAAATTTATTTTTACTACGTATTTATATACGTAATATCCTTCTTTTATTTGTGCATGCCTCGAAAATCAACGAAAAATTTCTTCATCGGTCAAGTTTTGGCCCTTAATATAAAATAATATTTTTGATAAAATAAAATTCGTATTTTGTAATGGGATGGCCTCAAATATTCAGACGGAGAGCTAAATTCATTGGCCAGATAGTGTAGTATCTTATTTTTTATCACTGTACAAACTACATTAAATGGCAAAATCATCGAAATAACTCAAAAATCAATAGGCTAAAAAATAAAGATCATACCAACTGTTACAATAACAATGATACAATTGAGGGAAAAATAGCAATCAAGAAAGTAACACAGCTTGCGATAGATAGCGAGCAAGATCCTCATAGAGAAAAGAAATAGCACAAGATGAAGTATCTCAAACAGTAGCAACAACCATGGAATAGAACAAAACATACAGATCTGCTGGAGTTAGCCTTTTCGGCCAGCAAGCAAATAGTTGAAAAAATATGTATAAACTAAGGCTAGATGTGGAACAGTAGCGATGGTCGTGCATCAAAACTCGCTGGTCATCATTTTCGGTGACCCAGATGCATAAAAGAGCGGCGAAGGGGGAAGGGGGAGAGGGAGAGAAGGAGCGGCAGTGATGGTGGTATTTTGTCATCACTCGCCGGCCATCAATTCCAGCGAGAAAAGGAGGAAAAGAGAGAGGGTAAGCAGCAGTTGTGGCTGGAAATAGATGGTCGCCAGAGTGGTGGCTGATTTTGCTCGTCGGAGAAGAAGGGAGGAAGAGAGATCTCATAGATGTGTGGTGTATTTTTGTGTGGAAGTATGTGTAATGTGTGTTTTGTGAGAGTGTGAATTGCGTATTAAAAAAAGAAAAGGAAAAACAACAATTCATTAAATCTATTTTTGCTAACAAATCTCTTAAATTTTGGGAAGTAGGTGAAATAAAGTCAAAGAGTCATCTTTTAAAAGTGAATTGCTCTATGTATTAAAATAACTAAACTGACTCTCCTTTGCATACTACAAAATAATGAATGCCGATGTATAATTACAAAAAATTATAAATAAAAAATAAAAATATAATTATCTTGAAAATATATATTATGCTATAAATAATTAAAATTATAATATGCAGTAAAAATTACAGTGATGTGTACGTATGCAAATGACTGTGCAAAAATATTAAAATAATAATAAACTGATAAGAATTCTAAAATTTATGAAATTAAAGATAATTATCAATAAATTATGTAAAATTAAATGTGACAATAAATGAGTAAAAATTCTAAAATAATGATGATTATCAATAATTTATTAACAATTGCAAAAAATAGGTGAAAATTTGCATATTGTGCCATTTAACGATCAGGGAGCCTAAATTCGTTAATTTTAAGTATGGAGAGCCAAAATCGGGTGTCAACAGTTTGCCCCTTTTTGTTTGAGAATAATGTAGAAGTCTTCAAACGAAAATGTTGACGCGTAGCCAATTTTGCTTGATAAAAATTCAGACAAACTTCAATTTAAAGTTGCCTACATATTTCGAGTTGCATGAGGATCACGCTGAGTATAGTTCAAAACCTTTCCCAACATGTTCGATTTTGGGTTGGACAAACCCAATGCGTCCTCGAATTCAATGCTTGCAAAATTTATAAAACTAAATAAACTGTAGACAAATGAGTAACAAAGGTTGATATTTTTTTTTGGAGAAATTCAAAAAAAGAAAAAAGACATTTCGTGCTTAACTAATTGTAATGATAAGTAAAAAAAAAGTATTGCAAGATCTTAACTCTAAAGACATATAAAATATTCAATTGAAGATAGACATGCATAAAAGCTCTTATTAAAGGGCAGACTAACCCAAAATATCCTATTTCAAGGTGGACATACCCAATTTATCCATAAATTATATGCTTGCAAATGCATCAAACTAAGTGGTACTGCTCAATAAAACATGAACGAAAAATTAAGCTTAATTTTTTTCTTTTTTCTCTTTTTTTTTTCTTTTTTTTTTTTGAGAAATTAAAGATAACATGCAGTGCTTAACTAATTAAGAAAAAATGATACAAGCAAAGATAACATCCAATGCTTAAATGGTAAAATAAGTGCATTGCGATATGTGCAAGTAAAGACAAAACATACAATGCTTAAATAACAAAATAAATGCTTTGCGATGTGCAAGTAAAGGCAAAGATAAAATGTGGTTCTTAAATGATAAAATAAATGCATTGCGATATTTGTGAGGCATGCAGTGCCTAAATGCTAAAATAAATGCATTGTGATATGTGTGTACAGTGCTTAAATAATAAAATAAATGCATTGCAATATGTGCCAGCAAAGACAAAGATGACATGAAATGCTTAATAATAAAATAAATGCATTGCAAAAGCTAGCGTGTAGTGCTTAAAGGATAACATAAATGCATTGCGATAAGTGCAAATAAAAACAAAGATAACATGCAGTGCTTAAAATGATAAAATAAATGCATTTCGATGAGTGCAAATAAAGATAAGGATAAAATGCAGTGCTTAAATGATAAATAAATGCATTGCGATATGTTGCCAGCAAAAGCAAAGATGACATGCAGTGCTTAAATGATAAGATAAATGCATTGCAATATTTGCGAGGTGTGTGGTGCTTAAATAATAAAATGCATTGTAATATGTGTGTGCAGTACTTAAATGACAAAATAAATGCATTGCAATATTTTTGAGGCAGCAGTGCCTATATGATAAAATAAATGCATTGCATTATGTGCGTGTAGTGCTTAAATGCATAGCAATATGCGTCGATAAAGGCAAAAATAGCATGCGATGCAGAAATAATAAAATAAATGCATTGCGATAAGTGCGAGTAAAGGCAAGAATGACATGCGATGCTTAAATGAGAAAATAAATAAATGCATTGCGATGCGTGTAAGTAAATATAAGAATAAAATGTAGTGCTTAAATGATAAATAAATGCAGTGCGGTATGCTGCCAGCAAAGGAAAAAAATGACATGGTGTGCTTAAATGATGAAATAAATGCATCGCGATATTTGGGAAGCATGCGGTGCTTGAATAAAAAAATTGCATTGCGATATGTACGTGCAGTGCTTAAATGATAAAATAAATGCATTACAATATTTGCGAGGTAGCAGTGCCTAAATAATAAAATAAATGCATTGCGTTATGTGCGTGCAGTGCTTAAATGCATAGCAATATGCGCCGATAAAGGCAAGAATGACATGCGATGCTGAAATGATAAAATAAAGGCATTGCAATAACCGCGGGCAAGAATGACATTCTATGCTTAAATAATAAAATAAATGCATTGCGATATTTGCGAGGTATGCAATGCTTAAATAATAAAACGCATTGCAATATGAGCCAGTAAAGGCAAAGATGACATGCAGTGCTTAAATAATAAAATAAATGCATTGGAATATGTGCATGCACTGCTTAAATAACAAAAATAAATGCATTGCGATAGATGCCAGCTAAGGCAAAATGACATGCAGTGCTTAAATGATGAAAATAAATGCATTGCGATATTTGTGAAGCACGCAATGCTTAAATAAAAAATGCATTGCGATATGTGCGTGCAGTGCTTAAACAAGAAAATAAATGCATATCGATATGCGTCAGCAAAGGCAAAGGTAACATGCGGTTCTTAAATAGATAACATGCGGTGCTTAAATGCATTGTGATGCGTGCAACTAAAAATAAAGATATCATTCAGTGCTTAAATGATAGAATAAATAAATACATTGCTGTGCGTGCAAGTAAAGGCAAGGATAAAATGCCTTACTTAAATGATAAAATAAATGCATTGCAATGCGTGCAAGTAAAGGGAAAAATAGAATGCGGTGCTTAAACAATAAAATAAATGCATTACGATGCATGCAAATAAAGGCAGAGCTTAAACTATTAAAATAAATGCATTACAGTGCACACAAATAAAGGCCAAGATTAAATACGATGTTTAAACGATAACATAAATATATTGCGATGCTTGCAAATGAAGGCAAAGATAAAATGTTGTGCTTAAATGATAAAATAAATGCATTGCGATATGTGCCAACAAAGACAAAAATAACATGCAGTGTTAAATAATAAAATAAATGTATTGCGAGATATGCAAATAAAGACAAGAAAAACATACAGTGCTTAAATAACAAATGATAAAATAAATACATTGCAATGCGTACAAGTAAAAACAAAGATAGCATGCAGTGCAAAAAGAAATAAATAAAGTGCAATACGTGCAAGTAAGGCAAACAAGTATAAATATTTTAGTGAAGAAAAACATGCACAATTGTCTTATTGGAGGATAGACTGACGCAATTGTCCTATTTTAGGGTGGACAAACCCACGTAAAAAAAATGAATATTGAGCAAGGAAATATTCGGGAATGAAAGTGTTCACATATTCCTGATGCTTCTTTCAAAATTGCCCCAGTATCAAGCTTTGAAATGCTGGGGATGCAAGATTGTGTACTTGCTGGGGAGAAAGAATGATTGTAGGGTTGCGATGACTGAACTCTGCATAGAGCTTCCTACATATCTCGAATGTCTCGAGAATCAGGTCAATATAGTTTGAAATGAGAAAAATAGGATATGTTTTGAGGCGGTCTTAAAAAAATTGCCCCAGTATATTGCTTATGCTGACAATGTTGTGTTCTAAGAAAATTAAAAAATGATTTTGCTATTGTAGATTGAAAAGATGTATGATGTCTCCGATTGCTTATGGGAACTGATGCTAATTGCTATTTTCGGTTGTATACGAAGACTAACGCCCTCAACTAGTGAGGTGACTGAAATCTAATAGTCTCTCGCCTGGTGGAGCTATTAAAATGTAAAAGGCTCTGGACTGCAGAACAAGCTTCTCGACTGGCGAGGCTGTAAAAATATAAAATGCTCAGGAGGAGTGCCTGACAAAAAGAATAAAATGCCGGTATTTAAAGGTATATGCTTGAAAGAAAAAAATTAAATGTTTGTATTTCAAAACTGGATGCCTTGAATGAAAAGTAAAAAATGCATATATGTAGAAATGGACACCTTGAATGAGAAGTAAAAATGTCCATATGTGAAAGTGAGCACCTTAAATGAAATATTAAAAATATTCATACATACATACATACATACATACATATGCATACATACATATATACATACATACATATATATGTATGTATGTATGTATATGAAAGTGGACGTCTTGAAAAAAGAAAGAAAGCAGTTTGCATTTTCTTGGTAAAAATTGTTGAAATATGAAGAAGACACAATCGTATCTTGACTTCAGTTGGTACCAATAATTAGTAGTGTGCATAAGAAATTTTTCAATTCCTTCCAGCTAACTGAGATCATCTTCAGGGTAACTTCTATAGTTTCAAGTAGTACCTCAGACACACCTAAGTATCGTCAAGATTTGCTCGTCTTGCTTCAAACAAAGGTTTTGAGCTATGCTTATTCTCATGTTTTAAGTATCCTCTCCAGAAAAAAAGTTCCATTTCGCACATATTTGAGTAATTTTCTTTTTGAATTTGGGGACAGCTAGAGAAATACACTCACATTCAGAAAGAAGTTCAATGTATGCAATTGTGATACCATAGGCTTGACCTTCATGTAAGTATCCACTTATAATGCCCCAAAAATGGGTCCCGAAGCATCACACGGTGCATAAGGCTACAAGTATCCCCAAGCTAACCCTTTAAGCCTGCTACTTCACATAATAACTTACTTAGAGATGAAAGAGATAAATCACGGGCACTGATATATCAAATCATAAGAAATACTGTGAAAATACTTTATCCGAACAACCATAATATTGTAAATCTCGACATACTAACAATCTGACAACTAGTCTGACAAAGCCTCTACTACTCAAGAACTAGAGAGCCATTGGGACAGGTCCCCAACTGACTCATACTCAACTGAAAAGAAATGAATAACTACTAGATAAACCGAATATCTGAAGATAACCGGTCCTCGAACCATGAGGACTCACCACTGTGGAGATGTAGATAAAGGCACTTGGGGATCACTGACGAGGCTGGGATTGAGTACCTGAACCTACATTATGATACAATGTAGCACACAGACGTATATGTGGATCAGTACTTTGGGAATGTACTGAGCATATGGGGGTGTATGCAAATAAATAATCAGTATCACAAGTCTTAATAGAAAACATGCATGCTATAATAGATGTCTCACATAGCTTGAATAAAATTCTCATAAGTTGTGGTTAGGAAATAGATAATAGGAATCACGTAAGTCATTTCACTTTATTCAGGATCTGTATTCTTTCTTTGTTCTCAACTTGTAAATTAGACGAAATCCTAAAATATCAACTTTCAGGACATAAGCTATAATCTCATGAAAGCAAGAAACTTCTTGGGAACTTAATAATCATGACACTTGAAAACTTTAGAAATCATAGGGTCAGAGTCTTCAAAATCAATATACCTTCAAACTTACACTTTTATCTTAAGGATAGTAAAACTTCTTTAAAACTCAAGAACTTGATACTTTAGGAACTTTAAGACTTGAGACTCTAGAAAACTTAAAGACTTTGGGACACTTGAGACTCGGGATTATATAACTTTGGGAGTTTTTTCTAACCGACATAAACCATGTGAGCTACATGGAGTCCAACGTCTTGCCCACGTTGGGGAGAGCTATTCTATCCTTTCCATCGGAGTAGAACATTTAACTTGTAGTGATTACTAGCTTAACCCACTTGGGGTAAGTGTGAAACCTACAGAGGTACGTAGTTCTGGGGCATGAGACCTCAGAATCAAGCCCAACTCGGTGCTAACTACTACTCCCTTACTTAGCTCAGAACTTTTTAGAAAATTCACCTTAAACAATTCAACAATATGTAATGGGAGCTAATATTCTTCCCCTTTATCTCAAAGCAAATAAATAATGTGGATTTCTTTCTTAGCTTAGGATCAAAACTCAATTCTTTACTTGAAATCTTGATAGACTTTTCATCAAAGTTTTAAAATCTCAACAACATGGAAATATAAGTACACTTCTTGGATTATCAATAATTCATCCTCAAATACTCATAATTTCACAATGAAGTTCAACTCATGACAACAACTCTTGAAAATTCTTGAAAACATGATTTCAATATAGAAATGTGCAATTTATATCATGAACTCTCAATTTAGATCATAATTGAACAAAATAATCATGCAATTCAAGATTTGAACAATTCCATAATCTCATAAACTTGAAATATAACAAAATAATATGAATTCATCTTGGAAATATGAAACTCTTTAAAAAGATCTTTAACTTTTGGGTACAAGAACGAAAGAGTGTTCTTGTTCAAACCCCACATATCTTGAAATTGAAGCTTTGAGTGAGCTCTTGAATTTGGGTTGCTATTCTTGAAATTAATGGGTGCTTCTTGTATCCCTTGGAATGAGTATTCCAATTTTTGAAAAATTATTGAAAACTGACGGTTAACTTTTGAGTTCTCTTAAAGTTTGTGTAGAAACCCTAAGCTATGTTCTTGGTGGTTTTTGATGAAAGTATGAATAATATGACATTTTTGGGGTGTAATCTCGTGTTAAGGATGATAAAGGAGTGGTAAAATACCAACTTTACCCTTAATGAGACGGAGAAAGGAAGCTGAAAGCTGGGCACAAAGGCTATGGCCTGGGCGGCGCCTTGCCCGGTGACTTTGCTAAGGTAGGCGGCGCCTTTCCCAGAGCCTTAGCTAAGCTGGGAGGCACCCCTTAATAGCCTTTTGCTACTGGTTTGACACCCCAAACATGCCCTAAACGGATTTCAAAAATTCCAAAACTCACCCGAGATACACTACAAGCTTGCCCCATCGCAATGCAATAAAAAAATCAAAAAACGGAGGTCGGGAAGGTTGCAAAATAATTCATTGAAGTTTGAGGTCTCAAAAATGAACTAAGTGTTGAAACACTTCGCTGAAATTCTAAGTGTTAAGCTTGTTTTAACTTGCTTCGAAGGATTTAACGATGAGGAAACTTTACGGGGTCTTACACCACTAATGTGAGAACACTTGAAATAGAATATCGTAGGACTTGCTATCGACTTGTAATGTAGGCTTGGGGATGGGTAGGATAATATTTGAGATGAAAGTGACTAATCCCTCAGTGAGCGTTACACTGCATTTGTGCTTTCGACGTTTCATGCGCTTTGGCACGTGATTTTCTTTAGTTATGCTGCATTGCCCCTTGCTTTTGTATTTGCTTCATCTTTTTTGAATCTTATATTGGAGTTTTTACCCCGTTTTTCAATAAACTATATATTTTTTGTTCTACTTTTTTTCTCATTTTTTTTTCGGAGGGGGGGGGGGGGGGGGGGGGGGGGATTGCTCCTTTGAAGTCATTTTTAAATTTTGTTCATCTGGGACAATATATCCTTTGCATTTTATGTCTTTGATCTTGAATCTTCATCCGCAAATTGCACATATTTAGTTCACTCAAGGAAGTAGTTCCAAGAGAGAGATAGTGCACGTTGTTTTGCGGAGAAATTTTGACTTTTTGAGAAGAGTCGCCACTTAATTTTGAAAAGGAATTAAGAAAACTTTAGAGAGTTACTTCAAAAAATTCAAAACAGAAAAATCATTTTAAGTTAGAGATTCTAGATAAGCGGTTCCTATTAATGTTTTAGGAAGGTGTTAGGCACCTAAAACGTCCGCTAACTTGCGGTTATCCGGACTGTTTGAAAACATCTTTTGATTAACTTTTGAAAAGATTAATTTGTTGAAATAGTGATTTGATTTTAAAAAAAAAACTTGTGTAAAATAGATTTAGGCGACTTAATAGAGATTTTAACTAAGTCTAAACAAAACTAATAAACAAATAAACACATAAAAGGGGAAGGGAGGAGAAAGTAAAGGATTTAGGCCATTGAGCCCAAATCAACAAGACCTATCCTAGTTTAGTTGGGATTCGGACCCATTTCACCTGTCCTAAACTATTTTTCGAGCCTTTGGCTCAAGTCTTGCTCCACCTATATTAAATACAACTTTGGCTTCGACGCCGAAATGAATGAATAAATAAATGAATAAATAAAAAGAAGAAAATAATAAAAATTGAGATTTTTCAAGTCTCTTAATGACCTCATCAATGGGTTTTGACCCATTTTCCTTCTTCGTTTATCTTCTAGCACCCGCACGCCATGTAGTGGACCTTGGGTTTAAACTTCGAACTTGACTCAAAGGGGTAGACCTCATTGGCCCATTACGAAATGCAAAAGGAGAGGAATCCATTTGGACTCGAGACATTTTTTTTGCATACAAAGAAAAGATAAAGAAATTAATATACGTTCAAGGCATAAAAGTGACATATTTCAAAGCAAAAGAAAATATCAAGAATCAATTTTAAATGACAATGATAAGCACACTTGCACAAGAATGAGAGTCAACAAATAAAATACAAAGCAAAGACACCCACTTACATGCCTCATGATTTATGTCATACAAGAATGAATAAAGGTAAAAGGAAAAAGGTCATATTCAATGAATTAATCCAAGAAACAAACAACGTAACCTTGCGAAAGTAAAGGGATGAGACAACAAGGAAAATACTCAATACTTTTACAATTGAACAAACATAGATACTAATCCATATAACCAAAGAAAATAAAGGTTAACTTTTCAAACAAGAGAATCTTTAAATTTCAATTAAGGCGACATTAACGAAAATTCATACATCTAAATTACAACCAAAATTTTATGAAAAAAACGTGTAATGACCTATGATTTATATTTCTAAGACATTGTTAATTCTCCTTTGATATTATGAATCAATGAGAGATATGAATCAAGTCTTTACACTCACAAAGAGCACATATAACAATCCAAAGGACGCAAGAAAATTAGAATAAAGTTTAGCATTTCTAAAAGTGAAATATTGTTTCACAATCATACTATGCATACTCGAAAATATCTAAATAATTCTATTTAGCCACAAAAATTCAAACTTTCTCATCATTTTGACAAATTTGAAAACATGCGAAAAAGAGGAATAAACACCGTGGATGAAAAATAAAGCTAGCACTTCATCTCTTATATGAAGATTTTGGAGATCCCTTAAAATAATTAACAAGTAAATAAAAAATTATTGATTTAATCACTTACTAATTTTATTAAGGCGAAACAAACAATAGTAACTATTTTTTTCAAAATAAAAAAAACAACTTTACAGCTAAAACAAACATATCCACCAACAATAAATTTAAACAAGACATGAGTTTGTCTTTTGAGAAAAGATCAAAACTTTATACATGACAATCAAAGAATAAAGTCAAAAGGCAAAACAATCAATACTAACCATTCTTTTCAACATAAAGAAAATAACTTTACATGCTAAAAACAAACATATCTACCAACAATGAGTTTAAACAAGACATGGGTATGACTTTCCAAGTAAAGATCTAAACTTTATCCAAAATAATCAAATAATAAGGTCAAAAGGCAAAAAATAAATATTAACTATTCTTTTCAACATAAAAAAAATAACTTTACATGCTAAAAATAAACATATTCAACAATAATGAGTTTAAACAAGACATGATTATTTTTTTCAAGTAAAGATCTAAACTTTATCCAAAATAATCAAAGAATAAGGTGAAAAGACGAAACATTCAACATTAAATATTCTTTTCAACATAAAGAAAATAACTTTACATGCCAAAAACAAATATATCCAACAACAATGAGTTTAAACAAAGCATAAATATATATTTTAAGCAAAGATTGAAACTTTATCCAAAATAATCAAAGAAAAAAGTAAAAAAAAAAAAGACACATACAACTATTGTTAGCTCATATTTATATCATGAACATGAAAATAATTAGAATATCGATACCACAATGTCCTAGGGCCTTTAAGGCCATCTACAACATACAATCCCAGCAAACAAAATTATATCTACGAACTATGAAGAAGAAAAAAGATGAAGAAGAAAACGATAATAAAAACTAAAAAAAAAAAGATGTGTTTACCTTTTTGGGGGCAGCAAAATGAGACTACGAGCTTCATCGGAATAATTCACCACTAAAAAAACGTCGCCGGCAACTTGAAATTTTTTATTAGCCGACCAACTCTATGAAACAAAAATTTCTACTAAATAAAAATAACTATTTTGCTCAAAAAGGATTTTTTACCTTTCTAGCCTTTTTTTTCCTTCCCTTTTTACCAAAGTAGTGGTAGTATTTATAGGAGAGAATGAGATTTTTTTTTTCTCTTCCACCAATGTGGGAGAAAAGTATTTATAGGAAAGGATGAGAAATTATTTTTTGTCCTCCACCAATGTGGGAGAAAAAGCAAATAAGGGTGTTTTTGGATTTTTAAAATTGAAGATAGGGTGAGGTGGAAGATAATGTGAGGGGAAATTGTACAATGTACTACAACTTTTGAATTTCAAAATTGGGAAAAGACAAAGTTGGAGGGAAATAGTATAATGTAGTACAATTTGAAATTATTTTTTTGTGGAATTAGGTAGAAGTTATGAGAGTTTTTGGGAATTTTGGGGTTATTTAAAATATAACCCCAATTGAGATTTAAAATTTAGCCATATTTATTTAATTTTGACCAAATTACAAATCAATTGACGGATTGCATTATAATTATGGCCAATTTGATTTCAATTATGGCCAAATCTAATAGATTGGCTAAATTAAATTGAAATTCGATGTGAATTAATACTTCATTTAATCCCGGGCTTCTTGATTTTATAAAATTAAACACATATTTATCCGAATAAATTATTTTTTGAGAGTAAATTATACTTAAATCAAAACTTTAATCATTTGAATTTATAAGCCTTGATTAAAATCCGATATTTTAAAAAATAAATATTTAAGTAAAAAAATTATAAAATCTCGTATAATTGAATACGATAAATTATAATCACTACTTAAAATGATAAAATTACGTACAAATATATTTAATAAATTTTTATTCGGATGGAATAAATATTTTAATTTTATTAAAAGTCAAAGAAACTCAGGATTAAATTTAGTCGTGGAGGGCAAAAATTAGGTGTCAACACACGTAAGCACTTAAAAAGGTATAGGCTCAGATGCGGTTGTTCAAAGAAAAGGTTTTAGGCTCAAAAGAGAAAATACTAGGGATTAATGTCATTTGGTGGGTTGTGAAAGGCATAATCGGGCCAAAGAAGGCCTCCGGTCCTTTCCTAAACCAAGTACAACTCAAAATTTTGCCTCAACAGACATTAAGGTCAAGTTCTATATCAACAATACAATGCAATGAATTAAACTAAAGCTCACCACATAATGCACTTGAAACAATGAGGTTGAATTCGTTCTTGTCTTAGATGTATGCAGGAGAATTTTCAAGTGTTACTTTGGTGTGATAAAAGGTATCAAAAGAACCTATGGCTTACCATAAAGTCGGTTCCTTCCATCATACCAATTTGCTCTTTCTCATGTACACTCCTAACTGTATTAATACCAACCAAGTCAAAATTTTATTTTATTTTTAAAAGAAGGATGAGATCAAACCCAAATGAGGGTTGCTTACGTATCTTGTGAAAGCAAGAATCAAGTCTGTGTAATTCAGGCAGATTTATAAATTATTATGTGCAATGTATGATTGTAAAAAAAAATTGATGGTCATTCATAAAATTAATGTGAAATACAATCAAGAAAGAACTGCTTTTAGCATCAAAATAGTTTTGATCAAATGATCGAAAGAATAGATGTAAAGCATGGGGAGCTTTGACACAACTTCAGTACGCTGACAAGATTAAAAAATTCAGACATTGAAGGAATTATGACATTATTTTGCCGCAATTGGTAAGATTATTATAACTGAAAAAAATATTGAACCCTTGCTTTTGAACGTGAGGATTGATACGCTATAAATTTAATGGCTTACGATGTTCAAGAGAAGAAGCTAGGTATAGTTGCACAAAAATCAGGTGAAGATATGAACGTAGGCCAGCTAAGAACTAATGTAATGAGATTTGGATTTGAGGAGCTATTAAATTGTGCTCTTAAAGGCTTTTGGAGAGCGTCTTTGAACTGTTCCAGAAAATTGCCCCAGCTTAAATACTGGACAAATTATTCTAAAATAGTGAAGAGACCGAACCCTAATGTAGGGCTGCTTACGTATCTTGTCAGGACAAGAATTAGGTCAAAACGTAGTTCAAATCTATATGCATCTAATGGCGATGTTAGTAAGGTGCATTTTTAATCGATCCGCTATGCAAAACAAAGGTTAGACTACACCTTCTCACAAAAGTGTAATCAATTTAGAGCAAATAAATATGTACAGACACAATGATCCTTCAAATATGTACAAACACTATGATAATGCGTCACTTGGGTCGTGAATCCTTCGAACATAAAGTTACTAACGATGCATGCACCTAAAAATGGTGTTATTTAGCTATATCTCATGTTGACTAAGAGTGGGTAGACACAGACTTGGATTTCCTATATGAGAAGGCACGTAGTCCCACGACAGTAAAACTCTCGTTTACCCCACGCATGCGCCGACTCTCTAAAATAAGGTGATTTGAAAGAATTTTGGGAAAGTACAATTTACAATCCGCATGTACAATGTGTGTGAGTGTCAATTTTTGAAATGAAGGAAATATGAATGGAATGTCAATTTATGTAAAATGATAAAATAATAAACAATCTATACAAAATAATAACAAATAAATAAATTATGTCACATAAACAAAATAAATCAAGACAATTAGTATGGAACAAATAACAATTTATAAAAATGTAAATATTTACCTAAATATGTATTGGTTAGAATCTTGACTCCCCAACAGGGTAGCCAAACCGTCAAACCCGATTTTTACCTAAGGTCAAAACGAGCACAACATTATGGACTCTAAAAGAATAAATTTTATAGAGAGTCGCCACCTAATTTTTAAGGGAAATAGGAAACCTATTTATTTATTAACAAATAGGACTTTTATTCTAATCTACGAAACCAATTTAGATTCTAGGTAAGGGTTCAAATTATTCTAAAGTGAAGGGATTAGGCATCCTTCAGAATCCACAAATGTGGTTCCCGACCAGACTTAGGTTTTTACAAGACGAAGAAAAAAATTAATGTTTATAAATACAAATCTAAAATATGCATTAAAATAATATAAATGATTTGCATATAAAGAATGCATAAATTACATAAATTATTGTATATAAAAAATGCGTGAATATGATTGAAAATATATAAGAATGTACATGGAAAGAAAAGAAAAATTGAATAAAGAAAAAACTTTATTTTAAAGAAAAAGATTACGCAATATTTTTTAAATGTATAAGTATGAATTAGTTGATTAAATATCTAAATCAATTTTAATATAAATATTAACCATTTAAATTTGCCTAATGTATGATGAGAATCGCGTAAAAAATATCAAACAGAATTATATTAAAGAAAAATAATATGCAATATCTTTCAATGTATAAGCATAATCAATTTGATGAAGTATCTAAATTAATTTAATTTTTTAATAAAATATTAACGACCTAAATTTTCCTAAATGAATGATTAATATTTGTATAAAAGCATTCCCGCCCAACACCCCAAAAATAAAGATTTCACTATAATGAATATTTGTACAATGATAAGAAAAAAAGAAAATACAAATATAAAATTCAAGCTCCTCTTTGGATGCCATTTACGATAGATATTCTCGAGAACCTGTACAAACACTCGTAATAAAAATGTTAGTAACAAATAAATAATTATCAAAATCATTTTTTTTATCACTGTACAAACTACATTAAATGGCAAAATCATCAAAATAACTCAAAAATCAATAGGCTAAACAATAAAGATCATACCAACTGCTACAGTAATAATGATACAATTGAGAAAAATAGAAGTCAAGAAAGTAACACAACCTGCAATAGATGAGAGAAAGATCCTCATAGAGAAAAGAAATAGCACAAGATGAAGTATCTCAAACAGCAGCAACAACCACGAAATAGAACAAAACACACAGATCTGCCGGAGTTAGCCTTTTCGGCCAGCAAGCAAACCGTTAAAAAATATGTATAAACTAAGGCTAGATTTGGGATAGTAGCGATGGTCGTGCCTCAAAACTCACTAGTTATCACTTTCAGCGAGCCAGCGGCGTAAAAGAGCGGCGAAGGGGAAAGGGGGAGAAAGAGATACAACACACTCATATCATAATCCTTCAACAACTCCAACCACCTTATCTGAAGGAGATTCAACTCCCTCTAAATAAACATATATTGCAAGATTTTGTGGTTCGTGAACACTTCAACATGCATACCATATAGATAATGTCTCCAGATTTTCAAAGCAAACACAACAACAGCTAGTTCAAGATCGTGGGTTGGGTAATTCTTTTCATGAGGCTTCAACTGTCTAGAGGCATCGGCTATGACCTTACCCCTCTGCATCAACACACAACCCAAACCAACTTTAAAGGCATCACAATACACCACAACATCATCTGTACCATCGGGTAATGCTAAGACTGGGGTTGATGTGAGTCGAGTCTTCAACTCCTGAAAACTCTTCTTGCAGGAATCTTACCATAAAAACTTGACTTTTTTTGGGTCAATGTACACATCGGGGATGCAATAGATGAGAAAACTTCAACAAAACGGCGGTAGTAACTAGCTAGACCCAAGAAACTCCAAATGCCTGATGGTAAGATCGGTCTAGGCCAATTCCTTGCGGCTTCTGCCTTTTCGGGGTCGACTTTAATGCCATCGGCAAAAACAATATGACCGAGAAAGGCTGCTGACCTTAACCAAAATTTACACTAGCTAAATTTGGCAAATAATTGATGATCTCCAAGAGTTTACAAGACAATTCTAAGATGATCTATATGGTCATCCTCACTACGGGAGTACACAAAGATATCATCTATGAATAATATGACAAACATGTCTAGATACTGCTTTTTCACTCGATTCATGAGGTCCATGAAAGCTTCTGGAGCATTGGTTAACTTGAAAGACATAACTAGAAACTCAAAATGACCATAACGGGTTCTAAAAGCTGTCTTTGGGTTATCACATCCCCTTACTTTAAGCTGATGATAGCCGGATCTAAGGTCTGTATTTGAGAAATAACTTGCACCTTGGAGTTGATCAAACAAGTCATCAATTCTAGGAAGGGGATACTTGTTCTTGACAGTAACCTTATTCAACTGACGATAGTCAATGCATATACGTAAAGACCCATCTTTCTTTCACATGAATAGGATGGGAGAGCCCCATGGGGAAACACTAGGCCTTATGAAACCTTTATCTAGAAAATCTTTGAGTTGCTCTTTCAACTCCTTAATCTCTGCGATAGCCATACGATAAGGAGGTATAGAAATATACTAAGTATCTGGGAGAAGGTCAATACCAAATTCTATTTCCCTATCGGGAGGTACCTCTGGGAGATTTTCTAGAAAAACATCAGGAAACTCATTGACCACTCAGACGGGCTAAATTATTGGAGTCTCAAACTTAGTGTCTTTAACTCAAACTAGATGATAAATGCAACCTTTGGATATCAACTTTCTAGACTTAAGATAAGATATGAAATGACTCTTGGGAGACACTGAATTACCTGACCACTCAAAGACTGGCTCGTCTGGGAACTGGAATTTCACCACATAGGTGTGACAATCTATAGATGCATAACAAGAATGAAGCCAATCCATACCCAGAATAAGATCAAAATTAACCATGTCTAACTATATCAGGTCTTCTAACATAACTTTATGAAGGACAGTGATAGGACACTTCTTGTAGATTTGTTTAGCAATAGCTGACTCTCCTACTGGTGTTGAAACCAAGAAAGGCTCAGGAATCTTTTCCAAATTTATCTCAAAATTTACTACAACTAATGGGGTAACATAAGAGAAACTCAACCTAGGGTCTAACACATATAAATATCAAGATAAAAGACACAAAGTATACCAGTCACAACATCGGGTGAATCTTTCTGCTCTTGACGGGATGGTAAAGCATAAAACTATTTCTGTCGCTGGCCACCACCAGTACTAGATAATGCACCCTGAGGAGGACCTGGCGACCTAGAGGAGTTGGTGCACTATTTACCTGAGTTTGAGGACGAAAATCTCTATTACCCCGCCTAGCATGCGGGTATTCTTTGATTCCGTGACCCGGCTGGCCACAACCATAACAACCTTTCTGACCCTACAAATATTCATCTTCATGATTCTTACCACACTTAGCACATGGGGGATGATTAGGTCTATTACTCACACTATTCTAAGACCTGGATATAACAAACTTACCCCACTGCTCTTGCCTATTTCTGGGTACAGGAGCACTGACTAAAGAAGGTGAAGGTATAGATGAACGATTCTGAAACTGCAAATTATTTCCTCCTCCAGACCTATTCTAACCATGATCAAATAACCCTATTCTAGCCCTCTTATTTACTCTCTTCCTTTTCTTCACCTTCTCTGCCTCAATCTGTGCATTATCAATCTAGGAAGATCCATATCTCCAATAAGCATAGCAGTTCTACACTCCTTAACTACTAACCCGAACACACCAGTTACAAACTTACTCATGCTTGACCTAGGGTCATCCATCTGTTCAGGAGCATACTTAGTCTACTAGTTAAACTTGAGGTAATACTCCTTCACTATCATTGAGCCCTGCCTCAGGTTCATGAACTATTCTATCTTAGTTTCCCTCATCTCACGTAGGAAGAACTTGTCTAAGAAAGCATCCTAAAATATCTGCCACGTCATGGGAGCTGCATTCTCCCCTCTACTTTTCTTCCACATCACCACCCAATTATACGCAACTTCCTTCAGCCTATAGGATGCCAATTCTACACTCTCCTCTTCAGAAACAAGCATAATTCAGGTGATCTTCCTCACCTTATATAGATACAACTATGGGTCCTCACCTGCCTTTGATCCAAAGAATTCTGGTAGATTCATCCTTATAAAATCTCAGATCCTGGTCGCAGCTAAGTCCCTATCTTGCTGAGGTGGGAGTGTGGCCTGACAGTTGCCCTGAATATTAGCTATCACAGCTTGGGCTAGCTCTTAAAAGGAAGCCCGAAACTCTGCATGTGACATATTTTTATTCAAAGAATCTGCGGGCTGAGGTGGCTGGTTATCGTTTCTGCGTGCTCAATGAGGAGGCATTTTCTGTCAAGTGAAAGAACAAGTTAGAAGCAGATAGAGACACTGAATGCACAATAGATCATGAAAGAAGAGATGATTTCCTAAAATGCTTCATAGCCTCTTGCTCATAGATGTGACGTGCTTTACACCGATGATCAAGACTCTATGTAACGCGGCTTGTCTAAATCCCTAGGACTTTTTAAACCTTAGGATCTGATACCAAGTTTGTAATGCCCCAAAATCTAATCTCCAGGATGTCGTACAGTGCTTCGAACTACAAGTAGTCTTGAGCTAACCCTGACTGCCTTTTCTAAATCTAAACCTCAAAATAGGGAAAAATATAAATGAAAAATCAGAATATATACAAAAAACTATCTGAATCATCTAGGTATATCTGAATCTACTAATCTCAAAAGTCTGATAGAGCATATGCTGAAAATCTGAGTACTAAAATAAAAATCTGATTACTAAATCTGGTAGTCCAATAAGCCTCTACTATCTAAATCTATAGAGTTACTGGGACAGACCCCAACTGACTCAACTGTCTGAAATAAAATGAGAAACATCTGCTAATAAATTGAAAGTGTGAAAAACTAAGTCCCCAAACTATGAGGACTTACCAACTGCAGGAATGTAGAAAAGATGCTCGAAGATCACTCACGCTACTGAGATTGATCACCTGAACCTACATTATGAGACAATATAGCACATATACATATATATGGATCATTACTTTAAGGATGTACTGAGTATATGGGGATGCATACAATAAATAAACAATATCATCACAGTTTATAAAATCATGCATGCTAAATGTAAATGACTCACACGGGTTTGTGTAATCTGAAATTTGAAAATCATAAACCATAATTGATAAGACATATACCGTAAATCTTGTGAGCTATTACACTTAGTTCTGAAGTCTGTAAAATAGCTTATCTTAGGGCGTAAAATCTTAAGACCATAACTTTCAAAACATATGATTTTATCTTAAATATTTAAATCATTAGACTATTGAAGAGTGGGGGACATCTGTTGGGAGGTTCTTCTAACTGACATACACCATGTGAGCATCCATGGAGTCCCACGTCTAGCTCCCGTTAGGTAGGGTTGTTCTACCCTTGCCGTCGCAATAGAACTTCTATCTAATGTGATCACAATCTGAGTCATCCATGAAAATCATATAAAATCAATCAACTTTTGTAATTAAAAGCAAGTTTTGGGCACAAGAATGAAGGAAGCATCCTTGTTCATAAACCCCACATACCTTGTTGGATGATTAGATGAAGAAACCTTGAATTTTGGATTCCTATTGCGTTCTTGATGATGGGTTCTTGGTTATCTTGCTTCGAAAATCCTTAATTTGGAGCTTTCTTAGGAAATTAATGGAGAAATTTTGAGTTTCTTGGAGAGGAAGTATGAGTCTTAGGGTTTTGCTTGAGAGAGAATAATGAATAAAGCATAAAGTGCTTTGAAATATGATTAATCTTTTGTTTTTGGACGGACTGGGGGTTGGGGATTTACCAAAATGCCCTCTTTAAACTTTTAAACGAAACTAAAAAACGTACATTTTCCCGATTTGGGTGGCCACCGCGACGCGCCACTATCTCGGTGACTCACTGAAAATTGACAAATAGAAATTAGATAGACTTCACAACGTGGAGTCATCGCTGTGTCCCTTTGAAATGCCATTTTGGCACATGGCGCAACGCGCCATTATCGCGCTAGGCCTCTAGAAATCGACAAAGCGGAAATTGAACCTCTCCGAGACGCGCCAATATCACGGAGGGCCACTAGAATGGGACAATTAGAAATTTACACTGCTCCGCGATGCGCTAAGGGTCCGAATGACAGTGTTTTGTGATAGGAACTAAAAATAACCATAACTTCTTACCCGATTATCAGATTTATGGAATCTTATATCACTGGAAAGCTAATTCAATTTCCTGGAAAGCTAAGGAATTCCACAATAAATATATAGTATTTGTTTTGAAAGCTATCCCCTAACACTCTAGGGACGAATTTAAGCTAGGAAAAATTGCGGGGTATTACAATATCTCCCCCTTGAAAATATTCATCCTCAAATGTGGCTAGTTAAGCTAAAATTTCTGAGGAATCTGAGAAAATAAGATAGCATGCACAACTAAAATAAACTACGAGCCTGAATCTAAATCATTCTGAGCTTCTGAGTAATTTGTGAGTGCATGAACTTTCATGAGGACAACTATATAGCTGAATATATGAGTAGAAAATAAACGAATCAAGGAAGAGTGTTACCTTTGGCTAAATCTGATTGCAGAGAAAAGGTGAGGGTACTTGGCTCGCATATCTGCTTCTATTTCCTAGGTAACACCCTCAACAGACTGATTCCGCCAAAGAATTTTGACCAATGGAACTTCTTTGTTCCATAGTCTACGAATCTGATGATCTAAAATCTTAACTGGAATCTCTTTGTAAGAAAGGCTG
This sequence comes from Capsicum annuum, assembly GCF_002878395.1. Classification (NCBI taxonomy): domain Eukaryota; kingdom Viridiplantae; phylum Streptophyta; class Magnoliopsida; order Solanales; family Solanaceae; genus Capsicum; species Capsicum annuum. Next base: position 201,094,015 of record NC_061116.1, on the reverse strand, counting down.
TTCTAAATAGCTAAGCTTTCTAAAGGAACTACAACAGTAGAGTCACCGATACTCTTCTTAAGCATAGAGACGTGGAATACAGGATGAACGGTTGATAAGTCTGTGGGAAAATCAAGCTCATAAGCTACTTTCCCAACACGACTCTCAATTCTATAGGGGCCAACATATCGGGGACTAAGCCTCCCCTTTTTTCTAAATCTCTTCACCCCTTTCATGGGTGAAATTTTTAGATACACTAAATTACCAACCTCAAACTCAAGGTCTCTATTCTCACATCTGCCTAGGATTACTGATGACTCTGGGCTATTTTCAATCCTTCTCTAATCAACTTAACGTTCTCCATAGCTTCATACACTGCATCGGGCCTAAGAAAAGTGGCCTCACCGACCTCAAACCAACCTATGGGTGATCTACATCTCCTCCCATAAAGATCCTCAAATGGAGCCATCTTAATGCTATCATGATAACTATTATTATAAGAGAACTCAATCAATGGCAAATGTTCATCCCAACTACCCTTGAAATCAAGAACACACGCCCTCAACATATCTTCTAGAGTTTGGATGGTCCTCTCAGTTTGACCATCTGCCTGAGGGTGGAAAACTGAACTAAGATGGACTTGGGTACCAAGAACCTTCTGAAAAGCTCTCCAAAACTGGGAAGTAAACTGAGTACCCCTATCCGAGATGATAGACAAGGGAACTCCATGCAGTCGGACCATCTCTCGGATAGACAACTTAGCATAATCCTTAGTTGTATAAGACATGTGAACTGGTAAGAAATGAGCTGACTTAGTCAATCTGCTTACAATAACCCAAATCAAATCATGATGACGACGCGAATGGTATAAACCAGTCACAAAATCCATATTCACCTCTTCCCACTTCCAAGTGGGAATACCAAACTCTTGCAACATGCCACCAGGTCTTTGGTGCTGCACCTTAACCTGTTGACAAGTTACACACTAGCTAAGAAATATGCTATATCTCTTTTCATATCATTTCACCAATAGATTTCCCGCAAGTCGCGGTACATCTTGGTAGTACTTGGATGAATAGAATAACGCACATCGTGCGCTTCCGCCATAATTCTCTGTCTCAACTCATCAACACAAGGCACACACAATCTATTCTGGTATCTTAACGCACCATCACTCACTTGGGAGAAAACCTTTACCTTTTGGTCTTTAACTGACTCCTTCAGTTTGACCAAACTAGAATTCATATCTTGCTTCTCCTTCACTTCTGAAACTAGGGAAGATTCAGAACTACTCTGAACCCAAACATTCCCTTTAGCTGAATCAACCAACCTAACACCCAATCTTGCCAAATGATAAACTTCTCGAGCTAACTCTTTCTTACCATTCTCCACATGACCAACACTACCTATAGACAACCTATTAAGGGTGTCTGCCACTACATTGACCTTGCACGGATGATACAACATACTCATATCATAATCCTTCAACAACTCCAACCACCTTCTCTGACGGAGACTCAACTCCCTCTGAGTAAGTACATATTGCAAGATTTTGTGGTCTGTGAACACATCAACATGCACACTATACGGATAATGTCTCTAGATTTTCAAAGAAAACACAATAATAGCTAGTTCAAGATTGTGGTTTGGGTAATTCTTTTTATGAGGCTTCAGCTGTCTAGAGGCATAGGCTATGACCTTGCCCCTCTGCATCAACACATAATCCAAATCAACTCTAGAGGCATCACAATACACCACAAAATCATCTATACCATCGGGTAACGCTAGGACTGAGGCTGATGTGAGTCGAGTCTTCAACTCCTGAAAACTCTTCTCGTAGGAATATGACCACAGAAACTTGACTTTCTTTTGGGTCAATCTAGACACCGGGGATGAAATAGATGAGAAACCTTCAACAAAATGGCGGTAGTAACCAGCTAGACCCAAGAAACTCCTAATGTTTGATGATGAGATAGGTTTAGGCTAATTCCTTATGGCTTCTTACCCGGTTATCAAATTTAGGCGAATCTTATATCACTGGAAAGCTAATTCAATTTTCTAAGCAATGGAAAGTTTACATCTAAGAAATTCCACAACAAATAAATAGTATTTTTTTAGAAGCTATTCCTTAACACTCTAGGGACAAATTTATGCTAGGAAAAATCGCGGGGTATTACAAAGCAGTGGCTGTGGCTGGAAATGGATGGGTGCCAGAGTGGTGGTTGATTTTACTCGTTGGAGAAGAAAGGAGGAAGAGAGATCTGATAGTTATGTGGTGTATTTTTGCGTGTAAGTGTGTGTATTGTGTGTTTTGTGAGAGTGTGAATTGAATATTTAAAAAGGGAAAGGAAAAAAAGTAATTCATTGAATCTATTTTTCTAACAAATCCCTTAAATTTTGGGAAGTAGGTGAAATAAAGTCAAAGAGTCATCTTTTAAAAATGACGAGATTTTAATTGATTTATTTCTCTGTGTATTAAAATAACTAAACTGACTCTCCTTTGCAGGTCGTATTAAATAACGTACAAAATAATGAATGCCGATGTATAATTACAGAAAATTATAAATAACAAATAGAAAATATAATTATCTTTAAAAAATATATTATGCTATAAATAATTAGAATTATACTATGCTGTAAAAATTACAGTGCGGTGCTGTGTATGTATGCAAATGACTGGGCAAAAATATTAAAATAATAATAAACTGATAAGAATTTTAAAATTTACGAAATTAAAGATAATTATCAATCAATTATGTAAAATTAAAATATAAGAATAAATGAGTAAAAATCCTAAAATAATGATGATTATCAATAATTTATTATCAATTGCAAAAATAGGTAAAAAATTACATATTGTGCCATTTAACGATCAGGGAGCCTAAATGCGTTAATTTTAAGTATGGAGAGCCAAAATTGGGTGTCAACAAACATCACACACATATTTTATTGATGCACTTGGTTGCTTTATAAGTTTTGATTTTTGAGAGGAATGTGGTGCTTAATTACTACAATAAAGGTACCTTAGAGATAATTACTAAAGTTAACCTTACCTTAGGGCTACATGGTTTGGAAATAAAAACCGCAACCAGAAAAATAAACTTTTTCTTGGGTTCAAGTTTGATGTGTGAATGGAAAAATCGAGACAATTATTAGAGAAAAAGTGAGCTCTCACTTAAAAGGAAATTGTACTCACTTAAAGGAAAGTCCACCTCTCCCACATTGGTGGGAGAAAGCAACTTTCTTGTGTTTTTATTAAGAAACACACCTTCAAATGGATTAGTGTTGTTAACTAGGCTGGTCCGGTTCAAATCGACACCGACCCAAGTACTTTTACCGGGTTCTAGGAGGGTTCAATCCCAGGTCACTCTTAACGAGTCGGTCCGATCTGGGCCCGAACAGTGAAATTTGCTGAAATGGACCGAAACCGGACCACTTAGCGTGTATCCGATCTTGACCGGTCAAAACCGGTCAAAATGTTAAAAAAAAATCAAAATTTCCATGTTTTTTTCAATATATACACACCTATATACATTTTAAATTCGTTAAACAAAATACATACAACATATATATACACTAAATATATACTACTTTAGAGAATATATAGACATGTATACATTAAAGGGAAAAGGGTCAAAAATACCCCTCTACTTTAGTTAATTAGCTAAATTTGTCCTTCGTTATACATTAGGGTCAAATATACCCCTACCGTTAACAAACTATATAAACATACCCCTTATTTTAACGGTTGTCCACCATGGCCTGACATTTGATGAGGTGGATGCCACATGGCAATGCCACCTCACAATTGTAGCATATTAACATAAAAAATTCCTGTGCATTAACATATTTTTCAGCATGTCAAAAACAATAGCGTTAATGCATTTTTCAGTATGTCAAAATCAATTTTCAGCATGTTCAAAATTTAGTTCCTGTGTAAATCAATTAAATTCTAGCATGTTAAACTACATTTTTGCATAAAATAATTAATTACCAGCATGTTAAAATATTAATTTAAGCATTTTTAGCATGTTAAATTGTAGATTAAGTACGTTATTTCAGCATGTTAACATGAAATTACCGTGGATTAGCATAATTTTTAGCATGTCAAAATATTAGATTTTAGGCATTTTTAGCATGATATTGCGTTTTTCAGCATATTAATATGAAATTTCTGCACTATTAGCATAATCGCCAGCATGTTAAACACTAGATTAAGTACATCATTGTGTGCCTTAACATGTTAATATATTTTCAACATTTTGTTAATTTCTTACACTCTCATTAGTTTATAGCACTTGCACAATGAAATTCGTGAGCACAATTCCTTGACATATTTACCACACTTTTGACACCCTCTTTTAACAACCTAACAATACATTGTTACATCCATGAATCACAGTTACATTTTGTCACACTAACACTTGTTGAACACTTAGATATCATGCCTATAGATCAATAACACAAAAAATAGTTATTCTTTCTCTTTGCATGTTAACCACATTAATCAACTCTTTAATAACCTAGGGAATAACGTGAGACATTACTTGCTACTTGACGTCCAATGTGTAGTGTGTCTCCAGTCCTAGGCAACATAGCTTTATTTTGTCTAGACCACAAAATCAATATATCCAAAGTCCAATGCCTCTAGGAGGATAGGCGGGACGATAGGAATTACTAAAGACGCTAGTTTTATCCTTGTCTTAGAATGCCTTTAGAGTTAACAACCAGCCTAGGTGGGGTGGGACGGGTAGTCATTCGGAAGTGATAATCTCAAACAGACATATAAGGTAAGATATATGACTTGTCTAAGAGTTCGGCCAGTGGGTCAGATGATGATTAAACAAGTTGGGGTTCTGATCCGAATGAGACAAAAAATATTTCTTTGTTTGATTTGGTGAATTCTTTTCATTCTTTTATTTACCTTACATGCTTATTTATTTGGGGTAGTTAGCTTGTTATGTAAGCAGTCCCCTTTTGTTACAAATTATGTCATTTCTTTCTCCTCGCTTATCTTATTATATGTTTTTATCACTTAGATAATTAACAATTAGAAATAATAAAATAACATGTTTTTTCATTAATTATGTTATCACTTAGTTAAATATTAAATTAATAATAAAATAAGTGACCTTATTTTATCACATAGAATTCCCACGTAAAGTACTAATTCGGCTGGGAACCATCTTTGTGGACCTCGAAAGGTGCCTAACACCTTTCTTTTGAGGTAATTTGAACTCTTACCTGAATTTCTGGTGAAATAAGACAAAACAACAAAATAGGTTCGTAGTTATCCTAGACCGATACCCTAACGCACCTTAATTCGCTAGGTGGTGACCCTTCACACTTCCTACCTTCAAAAAATCCCAAAAAGAGTTTGTCACGTCAAATCTCGCTTTCCGTGAGGAAAATGGGGCGCGACAGTGGACTGTTTTAGTGTATGTTTTGTGTCTTTCCTTGTTATTCTTGTATTAGAAATGATATACCTTTCTATGAACCATTGCTTCGTTTATTTGAAAATCCAACGAAAATATTTTATCCATGTACGCCATGCAAATGCATGCAAAAATGCCGCACCTCGAAAGGGACGCAACCCTTCGAGAAAATAACACACTGTTTCGAAAGGGGTGACTGTTCGGTCGAAAATGACTATTCAGAAAAGACACACTTTTTCGAAAGTCACGGACATGACTATTCTGAATTATGATACACCTTTCCATGAACCATTGCTTTGTTTTATTGAAACTTAAAAAAACAAGTGAAATTTTTAATCCAAAAATCCAACAAAAATATTTTCTCCATGTACGCCATGCAAATGCATATAGAAACACACCTCAAAGGGACGCAACCCTTCGAGGAAATGACACATTGTTTTGAAAAAAGGGTGACTGGTCGGTCGAAAATGACTGTTCAGAAAAGATACAATATTTCGAAAGGCACAAACATGACTGTTTCGAAATTATATACCTTTCCATGAACCATTGCTTCGTTTATTTGAAACTTGGAAAAACAAGTGAAATTTTTAATCCAAAAATTCAATGAAAATATTTTCTCCATGTATGCCATGCGCAAAATCTCACCTCAAACGGGACACAACCCTTCAAGAAAATGACATACTATTTTGGGAAAGGGGTAACTGTTCGGTTAGAGATGATTGTTCAGAAAAGACACACTGTTTTAGAAGGCACAGACAAGACTGTTCCGAAATGATACACCTTTCCATGAACCATTGCTTCCTTTTCGAAGGAAAACTTGATGGCTATAAATACTTGAACTTTTCCTCAAGTATAGATAAAATT
>NC_061116.1:201004575-201084737 GCF_002878395.1 Capsicum annuum | reverse complement strand
TTGTGGACTTGAAGATGAATATTGGTGGAGTTGCTATTGTTCTTGAGAAATTTTTGTTGTGATCTTGTTGTTCTTGAAATGTCTTGACCAATATAAAGTATAGCCTATATCCAAAAAGGTGTAACATAAAGTTAAAAAGTTGTTGGTGAAGAGACTTGAACGCATCACTTCATAGACTTGTCAACCACTTTTTCATATTTCAAGGACCTTGTTTTGTGAGAATAGTACAAGTCAAGTCTCGCATTTTTGAGTTTGAATTTGAAAAAGAGTTTCTAAGACTTGAATTTCTCACCAAATGACAAACTCATCCATTCCAAATTGTATCAAGTTAAAAGCTTCAAGTTGGTGATTAAAAATTATGTGGGACCGTGACCAATTATGTGGATGCCAAGTCATCACATTTTACTATTCATGCAACATAATTAAGCTCAAATTTTTTATTTCTTAGTTTCTAATTTTTGTATCTTAGTTGATTTTTATTGATTCTATTACTAATTAACAAACTATTAATTTTCAACTAGGTTGTAAGTTACTTTTGGGTTCATTTGTTTGTGTCTACATTTCTTTGTGTGCTTTTATCTTTTTGAAATTCGTTGTAGTTTCTTGATTCAAGTCCGTACATATTTTCTTTGAGCTATTTCAAAAAAGAATCTATTCCGACATCGAGCCCCAATTGGTACCAAGCAATCTCCTTGGAGTATAAATGAGTTACCAACACTTGTGAGGCCAATTGAGAGACATTTCAAAGTGTGAGAGCTTATGAGGATGTTTTCTTTTCTAACATCAACTAGTTTGTTGTTTTTTGTATTTCTGTTTTAGAATTTCTCTTGTTAAGTACTATGACATTGGAAATAGTGACCATGAATGATTTGATGGCTGCCATAATGGGTATGAAACATGACCTTAGTACTCGAATGGAGAGAATGGAAAGAATAATAGACCGAGTGGAAGGAAAAATGGAAGGAACAAAAAGCTCTCTTTGCAAGGAGTTTGATAACTTGATAGAGCATCCAAGCTTTCCTAATCAAGTTTCCATGAGTGGACATGCTCCACATGAGCTACAAGGTAATCAAAATAACTCTTGCACTATAGTGAATGAGGCTAGTAGCCAACTAAGTGTGAATGATAGTTTGTTTTTAGGTGAGCCGAATGTACCTCCATTTGTGATGATAATGTACAACTTGATATTGTGGAAACACTAGTTGATCCATCTAGTGTTGAAGCCATTATGGCAAGTGATAGTACATTGTCTTATGGAAGTCATGAAGACCAACTTGTGTGTGAAAATGGTGATGTTGAACGTGTTGGTCGATTGACTAAGGATGACCCTCTAGTTGTTTTTGTTGTATACCATCCTAGTATAGAGGGTATATATGATTGTACTAGTGGTAGTATTGGGAAAAGGAAATGCATCCTAAACCCAAGTCCATGGACACTCCACCCATTTGATCCCAGTGATAATTTGAAGCATGGTGATGAGGATGTCTTTTGGAATGGGTTGAATTTACATGGAATGTATGGCCTTCTTATCTTGGCTTTCAGGCCTATTTTTTGTTCCATGAAGAGTTTATGTTTCATACTTGATGAGCAGTTCTTGATACTTGTTTCTTGTTACACTTGTGTGGATACACTAACTGACTCTTTCTTGGGAGGGTATTCAGGTAAGAGGGATGTTTGGGTGTATATGAAGTTTGAGCCACCTTTTCAAGATGCTATGTTTGATTAAAATTCTCTTCTTTTTTCGTTTTGTTTCTTGTCACACTTTAATGGATAGAGAAGTACTTCTTTTGGTGCTTAGAAAGGTATCCTATTCCCTAAGGTCCCACGGCATGTGTATAATGTACACTCGTGGACCAATATGTAAAGGCTCGAGCTTGGGTGGCTGGACAACCAATGGAACAAGCTTTGAAGTGTATAGAACAAGTCTCTAACACTCCAAAGCCTTCCAATATGCACACTCCAAGGCCGCCCCTTTGTATTGGTTCATTAAAGGCATTATAGTCATTTTGTAATAAGTTATAACCTAGACTATAAATAGAACATATTAGGTCTTTTGTTTATAACTTTGATGGTATTTTGAGAGCTCTAGAGAGAGAGTCTTGCAAGGTGGATTCCTTGTAAACAAGTGTGGATATCGCTTGTGTTGGTGCTAATTTTGAAATGTTGGTTGCTTGGGAATCCCATTTCCTTGAGGTCACCGTAGAGCTTGGTGTTACTTGTATAAATTCTTGGGTCTTTGTGTTTAATATACACTTAGTATTCTTTGTGTTTGTACACTTGTATGTCAAGTTACCTATCTATCTATTTATTTAATTGTTGTTGTTGTTCATTCTTGGGTTTGGTGTCCCAAAATTGAGACTTTGTATTCTTCTTGTTCTTGTGCTTGTGTTGTTAATCTAGTTTGTTGGCTCGCTTATTTTAGAGGTGTTGAACACCTTAATATCTTGTTGTTATTATGTTTTCATTGTTGTTTTAGTGAATCCGAGAGTGGTCATCAAAGGGGTCCTCGATTCTTCCAACTTGTGGACTGTTTTGGTGTTTGTTTTGTGTCTCCTTTGTTGATCTTGTATCATTTGGTATTAGAGTCATCTTTGATTTTATTTTAGCAAGATCAATTTTGGTCTTGAAAGTTGAAAAAAAAAAGTGAAGTGTTCTTGAGATTGTTCTTGGCCGAAAGTTGGGTCTTGTTGTTGTCTTGGCCGAGACATTTTCTATATGACTAGATCTTGTAGTCTTTTGTTTGTTTAGATTGTTTCTAGTGTTGGTTTCTTTCTCACCAACACTAAAAGTATCTAGATTTAAAGGTTTGAGATTATGTTGTTGACCTTGTTGTTGTAAACTTGAAATTGGCCATGTGGTACAATTGTTGTGGACTTGAAGATGAATATTGGCGGAGTTGTTGTTGTTCTTGAGAAATTTTTGTTGTGGTCTTGTTGTTCTTGAAATGTCTTGACCAATATAAAGTATAACCTATATCCAAAAAGGTGTAACATAAAGTTAAAAAGTTGTTGGTGAAGAGACTTGTCAGCCACTTTTCCATATTTCAAGGACCTTGTTTTGTGAGAATAGTACAAGTCAAGTCTTGCTTTTTTGAGTTTGAATTTGAAAAAGAGTTTCTAAGACTTGAATTTCCCACCAAATGAAAAACTCATCCATTCCAAATTGTATCAATACAAAAGCTTCAAGTTGGTGATTAAAAATTATGTGGGACCGTGACCAATTACATGGATGCCACATCATCACATTTTACTATTCATGCAACATAATTAAGCTCAAATTTTTGATTTCTTAGTTTCTAATCTTTATATCTTAGTTGCCCTTTGTTGATTCTATTACTAATTAACAAACTAGTAATTGTCTACTAGGTTGTAAGTTAGTTTTGGGTCCATTTATTTGTGTCTACATTTCTTTCTTGATTCAAGTCCGTACGTATTTTCTTTGAGTTGTTTCAAAAATGAATCTATTCCGATCTCTAGCCCCAATTGGTACCAAGCAATCTCCTTGGAGTATAAACGAGTTACCAATACTTGTGAGTCTAATTGAGAGACATTTCAAAGTGTGAGAGCTTGTGAGGATGTTTTCTTTTCTAACATTAACTAGTTTGTTGTTTTTTGTATTTTTCTTTTAGAATTTCTCTTGTTAGGTACTATGACATCGGAAAAGGTGACCATGAATGATTTGATGGCTTCCATAATGGGTATGAAACATGACCTTAGTACTCGAATGGACAGAATGGAAAGAATAATAAACCGAGTGGAAGCAAAAATTGAAGGAACGAAAAGCTCTCTTTGCAAGGAGTTGGGTAACTTGATAGAGCATCCAATCCTTCCTAATCAATCTCCCATGAATGGACATTCTCCATATGAGCTACAAGGTAGTCAAACTAACTCTTGAACTATAGTGAATGAAGCTAGTAGCCAACTAAGTGTGAATGATAGTTTGTCTTTAGGTGCGCCGAATGTACCTCCATTTGGTGATGATAATGTACAACTTGAGATTGTGGAAACACTATTTGATCAATCTAGTGTTGAAGTCATTGTGGAAAGTGATTGTACATTGTCTTATGAAAGTCATGAAGACCAACTTGTGTGTGAAAATGGTGATGTTGAACATGTTGGTCGATTGACTATGGATGACCCTCTAGTTGTTTTTGTTGTAGACCATGCTAGTATAGAGGGTATATATGATGGTACTAGTGGTAGTATTCGGAAAAGGAAATGCATCCTAAACCTAAGTCCATGGACACTTCACCCATTTGATCCCGGTGATAATTTGAAACGGATGTCTTTTGGAATGGCTTGAATGTACATGGAATGTATGACCTTCCTATCTCGACTTTCAGACCTATTTGTTGCTCCAAGAAAAGTCTATATTTTTCACTTGATGAGCATTTCTTGATACTTTGTTCTTGTCACACTTATGTGGATACACTAACTGACTCTTTCTTGGGAGGGTATTCGGGTAAGAGGGATGTTTTGGTGTATGTGAAGTTTGAGCCACCTTGGAAAGATACTATGTTTGATTACACTTCTCTTTTTTTTTGTCTTGTTTCTTGTCACACTTTAATGGATAGACATACTTTTTTTTGTGCGTATAAGGGTATTCTATTCCCTAAGGTCCCACGACATGTGTAGAATGTACACTCGTGGTTTGATAATTTTTTTTGTTGATTGTGCTAACGTTAACCCTCATGTCATGAGGAATATGTGTTCTTTTGTTTCCTCTATTATTTTGCAAGGTTCGGATTTGAGGTCGAATCATTTTCAAAAAGGGGAGGATGATACAAGTACAATCGTGATTATGGACAAATACGTAAAGGCTCAAGCTCAGGTGGCTAGCCAACTAATGGAACAAGCTTTGAAGTGTAGAGAACAAGTCTCCAACACTCCAAAGCCATCCAATATTCATACTCCAAGGTCGCCACAATCGTGATTGTGGACCAATATGTAAAGGCTCAAGCTCGGGTGGCTAGCCAACCAACGGAACAAGCTTTAAAGTGTATAGAACAAGTCTCCAACACTCCAAAGCCGTCCAATATGCACACTCGAAGGCCGCCCCTTTGTCTTGGTTCATTAAGGGCATTATAGTCACTTTGTAATAAGTTATAACCCAGACTATAAATAGAACATATTAGGTCTTTTGTTCATAACTTTAATGATATTTTGAGAGCTCTAGAGAGAGAGTCTTGCAAGGTGGATTCCTTGTAAACAAGTGTGGATATCGCTTGTGTTGGTGTTAGTTTTGAAATGTTGGTTGCTTGGGAATCCCGTTCCCTTGAGGTCACCATAGAGCTTGGTGTTACTTGTATGAATTCTTGGGGCTTTGTGTTTAATATACACTTAGGTTCATAATGTTTGTATATTTGTATGTCAATTTACCTATCTATCTATTTATTTCATTCTTGTTGTTGTTCATTCTCGGGTTTGGTGTCCCAAAATCGAGACTGTGTTTTTCTTATTTGTGTGCTTGTGTTGTTAATCTAGTTTGTTGGCTCGCTGATTTTAGAGGTGTTGAACACCTTAATATCTTGTCGTTATTGTGTTTTCGTTGTTGTTGTAGTGAATCCGAGAGTGGTCATCAAAGGGGTCCTCGGTTCTTCCAACTTGTGGACTATTTTGGTGTTTGTTTTGTGTCTCCTTGTCGATCTTGTATCAGAAGTGAATCCAAACAAAATTAAAGTGATTGAGGAAATTATCTCAATGTATCTGTTTTTTACACAGATAGTACAACCATGGAAAAATACCTTACATTGCAATTACCGCAACAGGAAACACAATGCAGTAAACAAAAGCAAACAACTTTACCTCGTCGAGGATAGTTATAATTTCAATTACCTCAGAATAATATACAATTACCTTAGATTGCAATTACCGCAATAGAACACACAATTACCTTAGATTTGTTATGTTTCCACTCATGCTATTTGCATGCTTACACTTGCCTTAAACAACATATATATGGACATTCCACAAGTGGTGTCTAGGAATAATAGTGTGTATGTAGACCTTGCCCCTACCTCATCGAGGTACAGGGGTTGCTTCCATAACTCAAGTGTAGCAAATAAAAATTGAAATTACCTTAAACAGGCCATGAATTTGCTTTCAAAACACAAGAAGTCCATAGTTGTTGCTGAACATCTTACTTTCTTTACAAATTTTATTTTCAACAATTTGCCTATTGCAAAGATATGAAACATAAAGATCTAACATATGAGAATTGTCATATTCAATACTGGAACAGCACGATACAATGCAAAATAATAAATTTTATCAGTCATCAAGTCATAAACATGAAATCACAAAGAAATCAATTTCAGAGAAAACCATGCTAGATTGATACTTCATCCTTTAGCAGCTTCTTGTAAGTTATGTGTGTGGATAGGAACTATAAATATCAGATTCTAATGGCCTATTCAATCAATATTTTAATAACCATATGAACTCAACAGGCTTCGGTTCTTTTATACCGAGAAATCTATTTGGCGTCAACCTTTAGGACCAACTGCACCTTTTAAACTCGGAGAAGATAAACCCAAGCAGATATTTAAAATACATGTTTAATTTATTAACAACTTCATTCAAGGTCTTGATGCATCATAAATCCAAGCAGATAATCTCTCTGAAGTTTGGTATCATAACACATTAGAAGGACTACCAATTAGGTAGAACAACATAGCTAGTTCAATTTCACAAGGTGGGCTTGGGGAGGGTACTGAGGGTACTACATATACAGACCTTACAACCTTGGGAGGTAGAGTGACAACTTTTATAAAAAATTCCCACAACCAAAGGAACCAACAGAAAAAAAAGAGAACAGAAAAGTCTAAGAGAGAAACACGTTCGCAGGTACACACACGAGATATTTATAATATGGGTAAACCTATAGTATTAAGTGAAAAAATCTTCTTCAAAGATTCAAAAATGGGTATGTTTAGCCTTACAAATTTTTAGTAAAACATTCTTTATAGCTATGCAATGTACTAGTTTATTAATATTAAGAAATGAGTTTATACCGGAGAGTTTTAAATTCCATGCTATTCGTTGTTGTTGGACAAGAGTATATCCAGGTCTAGGTTTTCATACATATAAGGACTAAGAGCGCGACTTTAATCACACAGAGAAGAATACAAAAACTCATACAATTTCATCCCAAAAGACAGAGCAGAAATCACCGTAGAAGACCAAGAGGAGATTCTATATTTACTGTCTTTGTGCGCAGAGGAACTAACCTTCATTGAGACTCAACAAATTATCAGTCATAAGATTTACATTAAAATTTATACTCGCAAGCAACTAACAGACACATGTTTAGGAAGAAGAATGTCTGGAGGTACACACACGAGATATTTTTATTATGGGCAGACCTATAGTGTTAGGTGAAAAAATCTTATTCAAAGCTCCAAAACTAGGTATATTTAGCCTTACAACTTTTTAGTAAAACATTCTTTATAACTATGCAGTGTACTAGTTTATTAATATATAAGAAATGAGTATATATCGGAGAGTTTTCAATTCTGTGCTATTCGTTGTTGTTGGACAAGAGTACATCTAGTTCTATGTTTTCATGCATATAAGGACTAAGAGCACGACTTTAATCACAGTGAGAAGAACACAAGAACTCATACAATTTCATTCGAAACGGCAGAGCAGAAATCTCTGTAGAAGACCAAGAGGAGATTTTATATATATTGTCTTAATGCGCAGAGGAACTAACCTCCGTTGTGACTCAACAAATTATCATTTACAAGATTTACATTAAAAGTTATACTCGCAAGCAACTAACAGACATATGTTTAGGCAGAAGCATGTCCGCAGGTAGACACACGAAATATTTTATTATGGGCAGACCTATAGTGTTAGGTGTAAAAAGCTTCTTCAAAGCTCCAAAACTGAATATATTTAGCCCTACAACTTTTCAATAAAACATTCTTTATAGCTATGCAATGTACTAGTTTATTAATATTAAGAAATGAGTATATACCAAAGAGTTTTCAATTTCGTGCTATTCGTTATTGAACAAGAGTACATCTAGGTTTAGGTTTTCATGCATATAAGGACTAAGAGCGCGGCTTTAATCATAGTGATAAGAATACAAAAACTCATATAATTTCATCCTAAACGGAAGAGCATAAATTACCGTAGAAGACCAAGACGAGATTCTATATATACTATCTTTGCGCGTAGAGGAACTAACCTCCGTTGTGACTCAACACATTATCATTCAGAAGATTTACATTAAAAGTTATACCCGCAAGCAACTAACAGACACATGTTTAGGCAGAAGCACATTCGCAGGTATACACAAGAGATATTTGTATTATGGGCAGACTTATAGTATGATGACAAAGACAACAATGGCATCTTTAACCAGAAAGGTTATTTTTACATACAAACGCACTATTATGCACTAGTAATTTCTATTAACATATATACATCCAAATAAAACTAAGACATATACACAGACACCTAAGACAAGGACATTACTTAGACAGATGATATTATGAAAATACAGTGGTTTTAATTTAAATGCAAAGTAAATTCCATCGAGGCTCAACTATCGAGCATTCTCTTAAGTTAAATGCATGCCATTACTCGACAGATGATATCATTCTCGAGGCACAAATTCGAGACCTTTAATAAAGGCGGGATCTCAATCATCCCACCATTGGAGATGATCGATAACATTACAGTGACTAGAATAGAAGATGAAGAGAAAGACAGTGAAGACAAGAAGAAGGCTCAACTTACATTAATGCTCTTTGACTTGGCATCAACAAAACTGTCATCCTTTTTTTGGTGCAACTTCTTAAATATATCCCATGAATTTTGTTCACGGCCCATTTCTGTTGCCTGAAAAAAATGTTCAACATTAAAATCAGAGATAAAGTTTAAAAAAAATTCAATTAAAGTACAAATTTATCATTTTTATAGTGTGCTCCACTGTTGACCTGGAACCACCGGTATGTTTGCTTGGATCGGTGTTCTGACCACTAGTTTCACTACATCGATTTTGAGTTGCAATATGAGATTTGTTCTTAAACTCATCAGAAGCCCAATATATCTTTCAGCTTTTCCCAACATCATCCGACACAAAATTAAATTTTTTTATTTTTCTTCACCACTGATATATTTTTTTGTATATAAGTTGGATGTCATCTTCTTTCAGGTGCGTTCGATTATGGAGTTCTCTGTAGGATTCAACTGATATAATTCCTAGAAAAAATTTAGTTAGAGACATAAACACAACAACAACAACATTATAAATTTTTAATATAAAGCAATATTTATAAGGAATTCATGCCAATAGAATTTACGAGTGGATTCAGTAGCACCCCTCCATGTGTATCCAGTAGCATGTTGTCGTTCCTTAAAATTTTTTGTAATTGTCTTTGAGATAGAATAACATTGTCTTTGATATAGAATAACCATTAGGGACAAACCTGAAATATATTATAAGGAGTAAATTATACATTTAATGAAATTTATTTTTTTAAAAAGGTAAATAACTTTTGTAAAAATATCTGCTCTTACTTTTCCCCGACAACTGATATGACCAACCGTCTAGTTGTCGATGAGCTGCTACTAGACCCAATAGGGATATCTATGGAACCAGGAGTATCAGGAGAATCAAAAACTAATGATGGAGTATCACTCATATTCTAAAATGACAATTATTCTATAACTACAAAATAAAGTTCTTGAAAAAAGAAACTTTTAGCCTTCATAACTCAAGTTTTATATTTTACATGACTTAAGAAAGATACATTAGTGAAGACTCCACCGAATCTAAATAATCAAAAACTTTCAATGATCAGGTTGGATCATTGATAAATATGATCGGATATTTATGACCAAAAGTTCCACAATAAATATAAAAAGTTTATATGTTGCGCAATACTATGACGCATTAATAATTTTTATATCAAAATAAATTAATCTCCTAACAAGTGATTCATAACGATCAAATTTATAGAATAGTACATTCAAAATCATATTCATCAAGAAATACAAATATTCAAAAATTAGATTCTTTTTCTTTTCTTTTTATGAAACTCACATTCCTCCTCATTTTTCTCCCCTTCCCTCCCCCTTCCCTCCTCCCCATCATCATCATGATTATGATTATCATAGTTGTCCTTATCCTCATCTTCATTATCGTCTTCGTCCTCATCCTGTTCTCATCCTTCTCTCTCCTATCCCCCTCTTTCTCAGTGTCCTCCTCCATGTCATTAAGCGTACGATCTGGATCATTCAATGTATTAAGTATTCTATTTTTATCAATATCAATCTCATGTATTTGACTATCATCCTCTTGAAAAGCTGGATCATTCAATAGATGAGGTTGCTCTACTTTTTTGGAAATATCTACAATAGAGTGTGCTTTTATTGGGCAAACGGCTAACCATTCACTCGTCTTTTTTACTGTAGGATACATTTTAAAATACACTTGAGATGCTTGCACATCCATCATACATGATTCATATTTATTAAAGACTCTTCTCTTGTTAACATCAACAAGATTATACAGTGGATGTACTCTTGTACTATGCTTTGGCGTCAAATCAAACCATGAACACTTAAATAACACGGTTCGCTTG
This sequence comes from Capsicum annuum, assembly GCF_002878395.1. Lineage (NCBI taxonomy): Eukaryota > Viridiplantae > Streptophyta > Magnoliopsida > Solanales > Solanaceae > Capsicum > Capsicum annuum. Next base: position 201,074,140 of record NC_061116.1, on the reverse strand, counting down.
AATGTTAATACATTATACTCTAGTTGTAAAATCTCTATCAATCGACCATATTAATCGATATTATCTGCACTATGGCTAGAGCTCCTGATGCATACACCACTATTCATCGTAGATTTATTTGAACCGTATTTTTCAGTGTGAAAATTGTAACCATTTACGACATATCCATTAAAGGGCTGAACCATATGTAATGGTCCTTCTTCAAGATCTTTCATAATTTGATTGGTAATGTTGGAAGAAGGATCTCGTGCCTATTGACATTATAAATAATTTGACATCGATTAAGATTGCATTTTATGAATAATAACAAATAATTAAGAATAATTTTGTAACGCCCTGGATTTTGAACTCCGGACGCTACATGGTGCTTATGATCCTGAAAGACCACAACCTAACCCATGACTGATATATGTAACTGAGCACTAAATAATATACTATAAAATGAGGAAAGTTAACAGAAAATTTGCCATAAGTTTCAATACTGAAATAAAACTGAATAAAATATAATAATACCAAAACTAAAACAATTGTCTGAAAGTACTCTAGTCTGAAAAAACCTCTAAACTGTCTGAATAAAAAGTTGATTAGAAAATCCCCCAATGAACTCCATCTACTGAAATGCTAAATCTAATGAAATAATAAAACAAGAAACATTCTCGAATGATGAGGACTCACTGCTAAGTCGACTACTGCTGGCTGAATCTGAACTGCTAAGAGTGCTCGGGATCCCGTGCTTTTGGACCTATGGTATAAGACACCATAGCGCAAGATAAAAGTATGTGTCTGTATGTGAGAATGTATTGGTATGCTAGATGAGGTAAGGCTGAATGCAAGGGTTCATATGCATGAACTGTAACTGACTACGTAACGTGAACATGACTGAGTGAGAATGCAGGCATAAGTGCATAAACTATAACTGAAATTATAGTATCACTGAATACTGAATTCTAATAACTGGATTTCTGATAACTGAGTCTACTGATACTAATATCTGATTGACCGAAGCTGAGATCAGGTTTATCTAGCAGGTGATCTCTGAATCTACTGATAATGAAAATAATTGACTGAATCTGAGATCAAGCCTATCTAGCGGGTGATCTCTGAGTCTATAGAACTATCTAAGTTCTTTACTAAGCTGAGTGACTGTGTCTAATAGTCCTGATTTCCGTAATACTGATCTGAGTTCTATTCTGAAGACTAAGACTGAAACTGTGATAGGTAGCCATCTCATCGACATGCCCCTTTCTGAACTAATTGGGGTCCAACCTGTAACTCCAGTTAGAAGGGTGTCAGTACTGTACTACGGGTAAAGACAACTGCTATGAAGTTAATCCTAATCTAACGGGTGACCCCTTAGATCAGTCCTAAACTAGCGGGTGATCTCTGAGTATGTCAGTCCTATCTAATGGGTGACATCTCATACCTACGTTGGCTACGTAGTTCTGGAACTTAGAGATTTATTCTAGGGACCCAGTCCTCACTAACGGGTGTACCCCCATCCCTAGGCTCGCTCAGTGTTGAATCCTACTCATAACGAAAAGACAATGTACTGATTTCCTAGTTCATACTAGGCCTGACTGAGCTGTTACTGATCGTACTATTTAACTGAACTGAACTGAGTTACTGAGTTCCATTGACTGATGGAATACTACTGAATTATGTTAACTGACTGAATGATACTGAGTTCTAAATTAATTTACTGAGCTGAACTGGACTGATACTGAGGTTATTGAGTTATCCTAAGTTCTGTAACTGACTGAGTTCTATTGATTATGGCATGACTGAGATTGTCTTGAAACTGACATTGGCTCTAGGCACACAGCTAAATTATCGGGTATTAAATACCCCCAGGACTTGATAGCATGGATAATATGAAGCATGACAATTCTTGAATAACATGACAATAGTCTATCATTCACAATACAATCAATGAGGCATTTCATCTAGCACTTGAAAGTCATAAACTTGTAAATGTATAGAGAAGCATATTAATGTCTCATGATTCATTCAATAAGGTTTTTCATCAAATACTTGGCATGCATTAGCTTATACATAATTGGGAATTTCTTGTCAGCATGCTATAATGACTCTATCTCATTCACATAGGCCTTTTATAAAACATATGGGGAGCATGCTTTAGTCATACAACTATCAATACATCTAAATCATCATGGCTACATCAACTCACTTGCAAATTTAAGGGTTTATTATGAATATTATGTAAGTCATCATATACTAGGAGCAAATCATGAAACTTGTAATCTAAGACATGAATCAACACCCAACAACAACATGATTATGAATATCAACTCACATAATTCATGAAAACTCATAAATATTTTAGAAAAAGGATTCTTGAACTTCATGGGTGGAAGGGACCCATGAATCAACATTTAATATACCTTAATACTTGACTTTAAGAAGATTGACAGTGAAATTCTTGAGTTTTGAGTCTTGAACTAAGAACCCTAATGCTTGTTCTTGAGAGAATTTGGGAGAAAGCAAGCGTACTTTGGTGAAAATGCCTGAATCTCGTGTTTTAGAGATATATAGGAGTGGAAAAAAGACTGAAATAACCCTGGGGTCGCGACTATTTTAATGACTGATAACTGGATACCGACGCGCTGGTTAACGCACCGTGTCATTGGCATCGACGCGATAGCCAATGCACCGTGTCGACATCGCGTTGGCTCACTGAATATTGCCTTGAGCTGAGGAACATTTTATCTGTCGATACGATGGATGACGTGACGTGCCAACATCACGTCGACTCACTATTCTGGACACTAAAACTTATTCTAAATGAGGTTTGAAAAATTTGAAACTCGTCTGGGAATCCCTATTGACATCCTTGATCATGAATTAACTAAGATATAGACATTTAAAGGACTTTAAGGTCGTGAAATGAGATTGCCAACTTTCGAAGGCTAAAAATAAACTAAGTCTGAAAATTTAGCTAGAATTTTCTAAGTCTGGGACACCTTGGCAAGCATTAATGGACTGGACTAAGCTTAGGATTTTGCAGGGTCTTACAAATATAGACTTATTAATACTTACATATTTTTCAAATCAAGATGCAAACTCTGTTTCAAGTTTAACATCAATCTCGTTATCTTGAATACATGGTTGTATTTGTCTTAAGATGTCTTCATAAATTCTGAAGAAAAAAAAAAGCTAATTTAATTTCAATATCAAATTTTTTTCATAAATATTTATAGATAATTCATAATTAACTTAATTAATATATGGTTTTACTTCATCACAATTCAACAAAATATATGTACGAGCTACGTGATATTCTTGATCATCTAACCTCCTCTCCTCTTTTTCAGCTTACCGAATCGTCGATCAGCTTGCTTAAAAACAGAAAGCATTTCAGGATGGTCCTGTTCAACTCCACCATCATCTAAATTTCGTGGCACTTTTCTGTGTCGTGTCGGAATGTGTGACTTAAAGTAGTGCGCACAAAATAAAGATGTTTCTTCAATTAAATATGTGTTGCTTATAGATGCTTCAACCTTATTCTTATTTTTTGACATTATTCTTGTATCTACGAAAATTCCTTCAAACATTAAAGTATGTCAATATGGTATAATTGATATATTTATTTACATATATTATAACATATAATTAACTTTATCTACCTCTCAGTCGGACACATTCATCGTCCTTGAACCGGGCTCGCTAAATGTGCTTCATAAGCTAAATGAATAGAAACATATTCCGTAGAATCCTAGAAGCTTGGAGGAAAAATGCGCTCAAGCTTACTCAAGATGAGAGAAATATTTTCTTCTAATTATCTCATGTGTTCCTCTGTGATTATTGTAGAGGTGAGATCTTTAAAGAAAAGACTCAACTCCAACAATGATTGTCACATAATACGTGAAAGCAATTCTCGAAATACAATAGGTATTAACCGTAGCATAAACACATGACAATCATGACTCTTCATATCAACAAGTTTAAGCTTATTCGTGTCAACACATCTTCCCAGATTAGACACATAACCATGAGGAAATCTCAACTCTTGCAACCATTTACAAAGCACTTCTTTAGCATTATCATCTAGCATACAACAAGCCTTTGGATATTTTTGGTACTTTCATTCTGATGTAACTCTGGACGATGGTAAAGTAGTTTTAAATCTTCTCTAGATTTTACATTTGTCTTTATTTTTTCCTTGACATTCATCAAGTATTGAAGATATTATCAAAAAAAAATTGATATGCATCGGATCAAGGTTATGCCTAATAGAATTTGTTTTCCAGTAAGACAAGTCCCAAAAAATACTTCTTTTCTTTCGACCACATGCGCTATTCTTTAAAATTTTGACATTTATCGCGTCAGAATCAAGTTCTGTCACTTTCATGAGTCCCAAGTCCTCAATCTCCTTAAGTATTTGTACACCCGATTATTTAGTAAATGCAATCTTCTGTACTATTTCACTTCTCTTGAACCACTTTTTATTTCTTCGTCATGAATGATTTGGTGGTAAGAACTTTATATGATTATCAAACCATGAGATCTTTCTATCATTGGGTAGTGAAAAAGCATCAGAATCTTTCTTGCAATAAGGACAAGCTAATTTTCCTGATGTACTCCAACCCGATAACATTGAATATGCAGGAAAATCACTTATTGTCCACATCAATGCAAATTTTATTTGAAAATTATTTTTACTTGAAAAATCATATGTTTAAATTCCCTCATCATATAATTCATTTAACTCTTGAATGGGAGGCTGCAAAAAGACATCGATTTTTTGTTTTGAATTTTTGGAATTAGGTATAATCACAGACAAAAACATGTATTCATCCCTCATGCACATCCAAAGTGGCAAATTATATGGTGTAAGTATCATAGGCCAAGAAGAATATTGTGGGCCAAATTAACCAAATGGTTGAAAACCATCAATTGACAAACCCAATCTAACATTTCTCACTTCAAATGCAAAAGAAGGGTGTGCCTGATCAAACTATTTCCAAGCAGGAGAGTCAGAGGAATGACGCATCACACCATCTCTTTCATGCTCAGAATACCATCTCATATGTTTTTCTGTAGCATCGGATGCATATAATCTTTATAAATGCGAAGCTAAAGGAAAATGTACATCTTCTTATAAGAAATATTAGTTTTTTTCTTAAAATATTGATGTTTTGATCTCTTAAATCGAGAGTAAGAACAAAACTTGTAATTGACAAGTTCCTTATCCTCCCACCATAAAGCATACAATCGTATTTGCAACAATCAATATTTACAATCGGTAAGCCCAATCCTCTCATTAGCTTTTTGGTACTATAAAAGCTATCTATCATTACGTTATCAGTTGGCATCAGTTCTGATATAAATTAACACAACTCATCATACAATCTTTCAGAAAAATAATGTTCCGCTTTAGATTCAACAAACGAGCAACGATAGATAATTGTGTGTGTCCATGTGAATTTTTGACCAAATTTCTTGTTCCGATGCTTTGAGCAAATTATAAAGATTTTGTGTTGTGGGATTTGAATCCTCCTCTATTTTATCATCATAAGAAGGCCCGACAACATCAAAAATCATATCTCAAAATTTATTATGAGTCTGAGAATTTCACGGTTTCACCTGAAGCTGAAGCTTCTTCTTGATGATTACGAAGCACGCTTGAATTTGGAATGTAAGAGCTTTATGATGATGCTAACGATAATAATTCGGTACAAAGTCATTATTTTCAAGATGTGTCATAACTGTAAACTCATCCAAAATATTTTTATTTCGACACTTACGATGATTTCACCGTCCATATATTCTGAATGACTGTAGAAAATTCAACAGAGCTCTCAACCCCATTAATAAATCTGAAATGTATGAATCCATCCGCCAACAATCTATCATGCATTCATTCACGGTCAAAATTATTCATATCGTGCACTCTGAAATCGAATAAATATGTTAAAACCTACGTGTTGACAAGTTATTTTCATATAACAGTATAACATATATATAAATTTGAGCCTACAAATAATGATACCATAGAAATGATGAAATTTTAGGAAGTGTTCTAATTTCTAGTCTTACATAGTTTGTTTCTTTGGGAAATTTGATTACACATTATTTGTATTGTGTATAATTCAAACTCAACAGGAAAACTGTACATACAGGGCAAATTGTCAAACTCTAAATCCATATTCATAGATTTAAAAACATAACCAATAACATCAACAAACTAAAAGATGAATATCCATCAATCCAAATCTGTAAATTAACCACCCAAACCACATCCATCTTGAACAGGAAAGCTTGACAATTCCAAAAAAAATCATCATGAAGCATCTTATAGTGTCGTTTTGCTACTCATAAACAAACTATCAACACAAAAATGAAAAAATAACAAGCAAATCAAAACTGAAAATGCATAAAAATTGAAAGATCTACAACCAGATCAGAAATGAAACAAACAGTTCAAAAATAACCATTTTAAAACATATCTAACTACAACAACAACACAAGACAATAGTTCAAAAATCACAAAAATAATTCATTGACAAATGCTCTAGTCCTTTCTTCATACCAGTTCAGCACATAGAAACATGTAAAGTCAAATACATAAAGTTCTTGGATCATAAATTTTACACAAAATGAAACGATTCTTTAAAGTTATAACGAAAACAATCAAATCGAAGCAAAGGGTTATTGCTCTCAAAATCTTTTGAGGATTATTGCTCTCATAACCGAAGCTTATGCAAAGGATTATTGCTCTCCTAAACAAGAAGAAAAATAGAACGTACCTCAAATAAAGATTTCTGTCAAAATAGGAGAGGAATCGAGAACTGAAACAAAGGATTATTGCTCTCCAATACCTTTCTGCCTCAAAGTTTCTATGTTTTGAGGGAACTGAAAAGATGTAAAGAAAAATTGAGGGAAAATGAAAATAGAGAAAAATTTTAAGGAAACAATGCGACAAATTCTGCTGAGGAAACAAATCGATCAAAGATATATATATTTTTTAATTTTATTGTGACGGAATAAATCCATCACAAATTTTTATTATATTAGCTTTTAAAAAAAAAATTATTGTGATGGAATGCTCAATCTGTCACAAATTTAGTAACAGATTTGTGACAGAAAGTTATTATTTTTTCTCATCAATTTTAATTTGTGACAATAAAATATCTGTCACAAAAATTATATTTAAATCTGTCAAAAATTTATCATAAATCTGGTACTCTTTGAATTTTTATGTGAAAATAAAAAAAAATTATATTTATACAAAAATAATCCATCAGAAATTCATCAAAATTCTGTCACAAATTATGACAGAAGTGTTCCGTCTCAAATATTCCGTTACAATTTTATCATTTTCTTGTAGCTATTTGATAATCGAGTCTAGCTCCTCTCCATTTTCACCAAACACTTGCTTGGATTGAAAACACGTAATAAATTAAAATTAATGATTGAAATTTAATTTGTTCAAATAAAGTCTTAATCGTGATTAAAATACTTATTACTTCCACAATTTGCTTCCAAAATATTTTTACAATCACATAAAAACAAATTTATCTTTTATTTTTTCTCTATATATATATATTAAAAGCTTACTGTTATTGCCAGAACTTTTTACCAAGCAATAAAATATTTTTACTTCATTCCTTTCTTTTTTTAAATTCATATTTTAAGTGAGTTTTATTTTTTCTACTTAGTATTCGAAAGGTCAGTCACGGCGTCTATAAAGAAAAAATCCACCTTGAATACGATTTTCCTCTTAAAATAACAAATATGTCAAGCCACATTTTTCAATATTTTTTTTTTTGTAAAAGTCCTTAATTTTTGCCATCATTGATTGGAGTTTACTCTAATTGATGGGTAACCCCAAAAAAATGTCAAAAAAATAAAAAATCAATGCACTACAAATATTTATTCAAGACAATAAAGAAAACTTTATATTTAGAATAGATATAATATAAATTTGAAATTATTAGTGTCAATTCAAGCAAAAACTCCAGTTCAAGCAAGAACTAGGGGAAAAAGAAGAGCAGCCAAGTCCTTGAGAACCTTCTTACGTTTGGTTTTACTTGTAATATATTAATAATTTTTTCTTTCTCTATTACTCGTGCAGTATATTAAACAATTTTTTCTTTTTTTTTTACTTTTCCAATATATTAAACAATTTTTTCCTTTGCTATCTATTTTAGCAAATTAAGATAGAAATTACTTTGGCTTTTTAAGAATCAATTTCACCCTTATGATTTAAGTAACAAGTTTTCATAATTATGAGAATGACAATAGTCAATTTTATACGCCCCAAAAATAATAAATAAGATTTAGTTATTAAAATAATCTCTTAATTAATATTCTGTTAGGAGAAATGTAAAATATAATCGGAACAAGTAATTAAAAAGGGAACTGGAGTATGCTACCTCCATTTCTTTTTATTTGCTTTATTTTATGCTGTGTTTATATTCCTATATATTTTCTTCTTTAATCGTTTAACAATAGTTTGAACAAAATCTTCTTATTATGTCCTTATTCAATAAATATATCATTATTTATTTGAAATGAGGTATAAATTTAATTAGGATATATTGATAAAATTATTTTTAATTTTGTAGGAGTAAGTGATTAAAAAGAGTGTGTTTAATTCAAATAGAGCAAACTAAAAGAATTGGAGGGAGTATATTTCCTCTAAATGTATCTTTTAGCAGATACTTTGGCATGGGAAAACATAATGAAGGACGAAACTGAATGTTGGAAAGACGATGCTTCATGGTTTTGACAACGTGAGTTCAAAATACCAAATTTTAAATTCACGTGAAAGCAGAGGAAAAAAATGTCAAATTCATCTGGTGAGTGACAATGACTTAAAAGACAGTCCTAAGCTGGATCTACCAAATCACCACCTCCTTCTCTAATAATTGAAGCAATAGAATATTAAATATAATTAATAAACTCGAAATATAGTACGTGTTCCATGCCCGTGTCAACTTAAAAACTTAAAACATATAGATTACTTCACTGCATCCTATTAGCTTCCTCTATATGAAAGCTAAGGCCCCCTATATATACCACTCATTGCATCTCATAAATTATACTACAATTCTCTACCAACTCTCCTATAAATTAAAGCTCTTCTTTCATCAATATTTGTCTCTTCTTCTAATTAAGTTAACCAACAATTTAAAACTCACAACCCCAAAAAAAGTCTTCACTTGTAATATAGAGAGTACTTATATAGGAAAATGAATCAAAAATTGCCCGTTATGGCAAAAAGATTCTGGAAGGTAGTTCGGGTGGCTTACTTCATGCTGAAAAAAGGGTTATCTTCAAAGAGAAAACTAATGTTTGAACTCAACTTATTAGTGAAACGTGGCAAGATTGCTGGCAAAACCTCCATCCAAAATCTCATGTTCCACGACCATAATAATAATAATACACAAGGCCATCACTCATCGTCCAAAGAGTTTTACGAGTTCAGCTGCAGTAACAGCCCAGCTTTTCATCTCCCATTCCACCTCAACAAACGCATTAATAAGCATAGTCACCATGCCCATGTCATTGAGAAGCACGAAGATGTTTCAATGATAAATGCTGCTGTCTTTAAGGCATTGGAGATGATACAGAGTGAAACGGCATCACCTGCTTTGCCTGGATTCGGGAGGACACCTACTGTGAGGCAATTAAGGATCACTGACTCTCCTTTCCCTTTAAGAGATGGAGCAGATGAGGGTGACATGATGAGCCACGTAGACGAGAAAGCTGATGAATTCATTTCTCGATTCTACAGAGATTTGAGAAGAGAGGCCTCATCTTTCGCTTAATGTTTTGGAATTTTTCAGAATTAAAAGTCTTAGAGGAAGATAGAATAAGAAAATAATCTAGAGTTTTTAAACGTGATTTCATGCTATAATACATTCAAGGCTGTACGTCCTGAAATTTTGCACAACAAAAATTCTCTCTTAGTTTGATTGTTGTATACCTTTTTTTTTCGTCTTGAAAATAAGAAAATTTAGGAGTTAAATTAGAAAATTTAGGAGTTAAATTAGAAATAATACAAGTTGAAGTAATTAAAGCATATTACATTGAACAAGGTTAGCAAGTTAAAATTTATTCCTTCCTTAGAGACCAAGAGAAAATGTGGTCTTAATAGAATTAAGTAGATTCATCATTACCTGCCTATCAAGCCCAGTACTTACTTGGAATTTGGATTGTTTTTTCAGTTCATGCGACCTCTATTGGGAATTTTTTATTTTTTTTGTCAATATTAAAGTTAACTTTCAAGTAAAATCAAAAAGTTTTGGATTTTTCATTTATACATTTAATTAACGTCCAGTGTGAGCTACAATTATCAGTCCATACACAAGTGATCAGGACTATTACACTACCATGTTAAAGATCTGACTATAAAAATAGCATCCACTGAATAATTTTGGTCTCTGTCTTTCATAATAGTGTATTTGAAAGACCGGAAAAACGTCTTTTCTTTTTTTTTTTTTCTTTTTTGTGAATTTTAGTTATAGAAATGTCAGAATTGACTACTGAAGGCACAAGGAGTCTGCCAATTTTCCTAAAGCAAAATCGTCTTATGTTTATTAGTAGAAACATGTTATTTAGTCCTTCCCTTTCAACTTTAACTTTATTATTTGTTTTCATGAGTAATTTATTGTAGTGGTTTATAAAGCAAATTGTTTGCTTTTTAAGTTTGTCATCTACCTGAAAATCTCCTATGGCAGAAACATTCAAGGCACATATTATTTTGGGGTCATTTGCACAATTGCACCTTTGCCCTATTTTATGCTTGTTTTAATTTATGCCCCTCACAACAAATGGAGTATTTTTTTCTTCGAAAACATATTTATATTTTTTTATCATATCTTCGAAAACATTTTTTTCCTGTTAAAGATCAAATATCTAAATAACAAAAATTAAAGAACACTCTATTTGAAGTTAAAATTTCAAGATGTGTATGCTTAAAACTAGAGTAACTTAATACTCTAAAGCTGGTGTTAAATGGACTTTGGACCTATAATTTAAGGAATAGTTACTTAAATCAAATATCTTTATCCTATTTACTTATTCTTTCTTTACTTTAAATTAAATACATAATATTCCATAATAACTTTAGATACACGGATACATTGTAACCACGTGGATACATATTATAACACTCAATGCATGCAGATACATATTGTACATGGGATACATGTGGATAAATACAATTTATTTGAGACTAAACCATGTATCCAGACACCTTCATCATGTATCTGGACGTCTTAATATGTATTTATATTTATTTGAAAGGATTACTTATTTATAATGATCCGCGATTAATCACTTATCATGACTATACAATATATTCATTTCACTTTTTAATGAATGTTATGTAATATAAAAAACTTATGGGAGGGGGGAATAATTGACTCGTATAGTAATGCAATTTATGTTGTTTAGCTCAATGCGTCTAATCATTTGAGTAATTATTGCACTTAATGGAGCCCATATAGTCAATCATTAATTAAGGACAATGTCTGGACGAAATTGGATAAACTCGAAAGAACATATCAATCAAACTATCAATGATTTGAAGAACGAAACAATGTTAATCATTCGCCCCATTTTTGCCGATTGACATGAAAATAAGAGAGGTACGATTAGAATTACATGGCCATTATTAAGCCACTTGGGTTTTTCTCCAATGAGGGGGTAACTTGTCCATGATTAATTTCTCACTTGTACGCTACTGAAATTAATTGACCCAAGGTAGCAGGTTTCCCCAATAATAGTACTTTTATAATTCTAGTTCTAGTAATTAAAGTTTGTTTGATTAGATGTAGTTAAACACTACTAATCACAATATAAAATTCAACAGTACTTCCATATAGAATCTCCAAATCTGAATTATGTTAATTAATATAAAAGCTGGAGACCTTTCAATTTGAACTGATCATGTGATTATATGTAACATCTGGCATATTCAGCCTCATCTTTCTTACACAATTATTGCTGAATCACATAATGTATTAGGAGACACATAATTATATCCACTAATCCTATTGCATTTAAAGTTGTTGCATTTTTCTGTTTTGTTTTAGTACTTAATTACATTACTGTAATACCCGTGCCTTTTTCCTAGCTAGAAATCATCTCAAGGATGTTAGGACTTACTTTAAAATGCAAACCTATCTTTGTACACGTGGTATTTTTGAGATTTTCACTTTCTATCACGTGGAAAATTGAGTTAGCTTTCCAACGGTACCAATTTTGTCCACATCCGACATCAGACGAGGAAGTTATGGACGTTTTACTTGGAACTGTCGGAAACGCCCAAGTATGATGGCCAAGTTGACGGACCGCCACATAAGTGACGGACCGCCACTTTGACCGTCACAGCCAAGGTAGTTGAGCCACATACTGGATAAGGACTGACGAACGAGTTGACGGATCGTCAAAGTTGTGACGGACCGTCATCCAAGCCGTCAACTCTTATCCAGTGAACCCCATTTCTGGTCCACGTTTGACGGGATAAGTGACGGACTGTCAAGTGTCTGACGGACCGTCAGTCGGACCGTCACACGCCACGTTCAGTTTATTTTCAGGTCGTTTTAACAGGGGTATTTTGGTCACTTATCACTCGCCTACATATACCCAGATAAGTCCGAATTCAGCCATTTTGCTCATTATTATTTCACAAACAAAAACTAAGGTTTCTCTCTAAATTTAATCTCCAAGAACAAGACCCAATCTTCTTCAAGAATCAAAGGATTTCAAAAACATCAAGAACCTTGTGTCAGGTATGCGTAGTGTTCATCTATGGACCCCTTTTGTTCATAGAGTTCAAGAACCATGCTTTTAAATGAGAAACTTTGATTTCCTTGTTGTTATGTGATGTTGTTCATGTTAATGATCATTGTTTAAGCTTCAAGATATTAATATAAGTTGACTTCCATGATGTATGCATGCTTGTAGTTAAAACCCATGAATTTGGGTGGTTCAAGATGATTAAAATTGTTGAGAAAACCTATGCCCCAAAATGTGCATGCAAGGATGCTAAAAATCATGTTCCCACGACCCCATAATATTTAAATGACAAGCTATGTCAACTCTTAAGGTGATTCCACATGAACTTCCATGCTATTGATATGTGTTGCTAGTATGATTATGCAATAAACATGATATTAAGGTTGTGCAAGTACTTCCATGTGACATGAAATCCTTTCCTTGCAATACATTGTTGATAACCATGCTTAGTATGAAATCCCTTATGTACGATATTATGAATTGTGGACTCAAATCCTGTGATCAAGTCATGTCATGTGTGTCAATTTCCTTCCATCGAGTCCTGGGGGTATTCGTACCCGAAAAATATAGTTGTGTGCCTAGAGCCAAGTCACGTTACCCCGATAATCTCAGTCAAGCCATGATCTATAGAACCTAGTCAGTCATGTGACTCAGGAAACCTCCGAAATCTCATGATCTCAGCAAAATCTCAGATAGTAGTGCTATTCCGTCAGTCAACGGAAGTCAGTTACTCAGTCCTTATACAGTCAGTTAAATCATGTTCAATCTCTTCAGATGGGAGTAGAAGTTAGCACCGAGTGAACCCAAGGTCGGAAACTTACTTGTCAGTTTAGGGTGTGATTCTTAGCAGTCATCCTTGTGTTTCAGAACTACGTAGCCAGCGTAGGTTGAGACATCTTAATCTGTCAGACTAGGGTTGATGAGGTGGCTTAACCTGTTAGTTTAGGGTTCCCACCATTCTCATTTGAGTACCTGCCAGTTGAGGGTCGCTCACAACTGTCCTTACCAGTGGTGCGGTATTGACACCCCTCCAGTCGGGGCAGAGATTGAACCCCAACTTAGCTATATGCATTATTGGAGCATGTCGGTTAAACAACTACCTCCCACGGTTTTAGGATCAGTCTCAGTAAAAGAACCTAGATAGTTCTTCAAATATCAGTATACCAGGACTGCCAGATACAGTCAAATTCAATTATAGTACGGAACTCAGATAGTTCCATCAGACCTAGGACTGTCAGACACAGTCACCCATGTTGACAGAACCATAGTTTCAGTCATGTCAGAAATCAGTAAATCATGTATTAGTGTACAGATCCACTATTACGTATTTACGTTTCCAGTTATTATGTATGTATGTTTGCACTCTCACGTTCATATTAGTCGGTCAGTTAGCATTGCTCATGCATGTAAACATTTTTCATTTAGCCTATCTTACTCGTATACTCAGTACTTCAGTTATACTGACGCATTTGCGCTATGGTGCTTGCTTTTTATGTTACACCATAGGTTCAGAGACACGAGTTCCAGACCAGCAGTAGCAGTCGCATTCCAGTATACAGAGCTGCAGTGAGTCCTCTTCATTCGAGGACGATATGATTCGATTAATTTATTATTTCAGTTAGTTTTCAGTTTACGGAGTTAGTTGGAGACATGTTCCTTCAACTCCTTATTTAGTCAGTACTTCGAGGCTTTCAGATACAGTTCAAATTTAGTTCAGTTTTGATTCAGACTTCAGTTATCTTGGGTATTTTTCACCCATAAGGATCTTATAATTATTTCAGTTGAACCTTATGGTCTATTGTTTATGTTTTCCGCATATTAAATGTATGTTAAGCAATGTACAGATACAGATATCAATTATGGATTAGCTTGTGATCCCTCGAGATTATAAGCACCGTATAGCGTTCCGGTTCAAAAAATCGAAGTGTTACAATTACAAACTCCTTCCTCTATTATTGAAGGTGAATGCTATTTTTGGAAAGCTGTACCTTCAAGCCCAACCACCCCCTCTTTTGCTTTACCTTCTTTAGTCTCTCTCTTCCTTTTCCAACCAGACCTAACAAATAAAAAATAAAAAAAGAATTAAAAAGAAAATCTGTAAGGGTGTGTATGGTATTAAGAAAGCAGGAGTAATAGAGTAGTGGTTATTTAATTTGGAGAGGTAGAAATCGACAAATTTATTTTGATATATGACAGTGACTTAAAGGACTGTCCTCACTAAAGTATTGGATCTTAAAAAATCAAGACTCCCTCTAATAATTGAAGCAATAGAAAATTGAATCAGATCGTAATATACGTGGCATGTGCCCAAACGTGTCAATTTTAAAAATTAAACATGTAGAATACTTCACAGCATCCTCTTCCTCAATAGGAAGTTATCCCCCTATATATGCCACTCAATATTTCATTTCTTCTCATATGATCACAATTCTCTACCAACTCAATCTCCTCTAAAGCTCTCTCTTTCATCAATATTTATCTCTCCTTTTTAAGTAAACCAACAATTCAAAACTCTACCTAAAAAGGAAAATGGATCAGAAATTGCCAGTTATAGCAAAAAAATTCTGGAAGATAGTCCATGTAGCTTACTTCATGCTGAAAAAAGGATTGTCGTCAAAGAGAAAACTAATGTTTGATCTCAACTTATTAATGAAACGTGGCAAAATTGCTGGCAAAACCGCCATCCAAAATCTCATGTTCCACGACCATAAGAATACACAAGGCCATCACTCATCGTCCAAAGACTACTACGAGTTCAGTTGCAGTAACAGGCCAGCTTTTCACCTCCCATTTCACCTCAACAAACGCAATAATAAACATAGTCACCATGCAGTACCTGCCATTGAACACGACGATGTTATAATGATCAACGCTGCTGTTTTTAAGGCATTGGAGGTGCTTCAGAGTGAAACAGCGTCACCTGCTTTGCCTGGATTTGGGAGGACACCTACGGTGAGGCAATTAAGGATCACTGACTCTCCTTTCCCTTTAAGAGATGGAGCAGATGAGGGTGACATGATGAGCCACGTAGACGAGAAAGCTGATGAGTTCATTTCTCGTTTCTATAGAGATTTGAGAAGAGAAGCTTCTGCTTCTGCTTTTGCTTAATGTTTCAGAGTTTTTTTTTTCCTTGTGGGATATTCGGGAAATTTTTAGAGGAAAGTAAAAGAAAAAAAAAACTAAAGAGTTTATAAATATGATACCCTCCCTTTGCTAAATGGTTTCATCTGATGATACATTCAAGGGCCGAAGTCCCGAAATTTTGCATCCAAAAATGTTCAATTAATATTACTCCTACCTTTTATTTCTTCTTGATTCTTGAAAATAAGAAAAAGTAAAAAAGTAAAATTATTAGTAATTATTAGTACATAGTTAAAGTAAATCATATTGCACTGAACAAGGTTAGCAAGCTAAGTTTAGATTTTATTCCTTCCCTCGAGCCCAACAGAAAATGTTGATGCATACGCCTATTGAAGTACTAGGCTAGTTCAGAGAACTACGGGCTTCCTCCTAGCGAAAGTGAATCATCTGTTGTAATCAGACTCGAATTACTGGTGATGAGTAGTGGCGGAGTCAGGATTTTAATTTCACCAAAGGTTCACAAGTGAATATATACGAACGAACCGAAGGAGATTTGACATTTACTTTATATATATAAAAAAAATTAATCATATATATAATCATATATATAGTATTATTTTCCATCGAAGGGAGATCGAACCCCTACCCCTAGGCAGCTCCGCCCCTGGCCATGAGAACCTATAATCCTCACGTGACGGAGGAATATCCTAGTTTTGGAGCCTAAACATCCTCTGCAAAGTAGGCAGAGAATTTCATAAACCCACGCTATATGGAACACGATTTAGAACGTGTGTTCCAACATCCATAATGACGTTCATATAGACATTGTTAAGGCATAGGGTTGAATTAAATAATGAACCATCTCACTTAGCTTAGCTAGTACACCTTATGGGTGTATTAGATCCAAAAGATAATTTTACTAATACCTATCAAGTCTAGTAAACCTGCTTGAAGTCCATGTGAAACGAACAACTTATTGGAGACGGTATCACTAACACACGTCAATAATTAGCCTCGATCAGTAGTCCAAAATACACGAGGACTCTTATCAAAGAGGATGGTAGATAGAGAGGAGAAATTTTTGGGGTTGTTCTTTTGTGGTACAACTGTTTAGTATATATGATTCTCTTTTAATTTTTCTTACACAAACTTACATGCACCCAGTGTATACACCAAGTCAATACATGCATGTCATGTGTTTGAATTTAAAGTTCATACTACTTAACCATGATTATCAATATGGATTTTACTTAATTTAATTACGTAACCATTGTAAAAGACAATAATTTGATGTATACACCGGGTGCGTGTAAATTTTTACCCCTTATAAATACCTTCCAATAAATCCTTTAACCAAACTGAAAATTCGATGACAAAAAATTATTAGACCAAACTCTAAAAATGTGTAGAATTATATGCAATATAATATAGTTTCAGCCCCAACTGCCCTATTTATGTATATATAACTTTAATTAAAAGTAGGAACAAAATATAAATAATGATCTAAAAATAAACATTTGGTAAATACTAGCCACTTTTCTGTCTTTGTCCCATCATTGAAAAACAACCACCATATAAAATTTGAAATTTTATCATAATTATTTTTCAAAAATAAAGGGCTGAAAATTGATTTTTTATGAAGTTTGCTAGAGAAATGCCGTAATTGACTAATGAAAATACAACGATTCTGCCAATTTTCCTAACCCATTACCGTCTTATGTTCATAAGTGAAAACATTTTTTACACTGTATCTTACTCTTTTCTCTTTTATAATTTAAATACAGTTATTTATTGTAGTGGTTTATAAAGCAAATATTTTGCTTTTTAGGTTGGTCATGATCTGCTTGGAAACCTCCTTTGGCATACACATACACTATTTTATTGGTTTCTTTATATATTTTTTGAGGAATTGTGGTGCTTAATAAAGCAGTCAATGTATGCTTTTTTGAGGGTTAGACCTGATTTTGAAATATTCAAAACTTCCTCGTGTGGCAAATGTGTCACCTAACCTGGACAAAGACCAAAATCAAAAACCCGATTAATTAGAAAGGATTTTAATTTTATGTCTATTTAAACAAGTAAATGTATGAACGAAACATTATTTATCAAAGATCTATATTTTATTCAACAGAAGTGAGTTTAAGAAATTACTCCATTCATCTAAAAAAAAATTTACATATTTTGACTTTGACATAAAGTTAAAAAACAATGAGGAGAACTTTTGAATCTTTTGGTTTAAATTAAAATTAGGTGAAATGTTAATAAAATATCCTCATAAATATACCATATGAAAAGTTGGAATTAAGTTTATCAAAAAAGAAAATGATCATTTTTTTTTTTAAATGAAGGAGTAAAAGATTGTGATTTTTGATAGTATTTTTTAGCCTATTGCATAGTTTTTTCATACTCTAACATAAATTAGCTTTTTGACCCATAAGTAAGCCTTATATTTTCGTTTCAGGACCATTTGGATAAGCTGAAAAAAGTGGGTTTTAAAAGGTTTGTTAAAAGTACTTTTGAAAGTGTTAAACTTATTTTAAAAATAAGCAATTACCTGTTTAGATAAAAGTACTGAAATTGAAAAAAAGTTATTGATGTATTTGGTAAACAAGTAATTTTAAGCACTTTTTTTTGTCAAAATACCTGAAATACCCTTAAAATTGTTAACAATAAATTAGAATTGATTATTATTAATTTTTATTTCTAAAATGATTCAAATTAAAATTAATATATATTTTAATATATATATATATATATAATATTTTCATGAATGAATATTAATTTGTGCGCTAAAAAATATTTTTTTGATTAAAAAAGTTTAAATCATTAAGCAAAATATATATGTTACTAATCATTATAATTACATTAATGGATAAATAGTTGGTCACAAATGATACTTTTGTTTGATAAAAAGACTCTTAATTAAAAACATACTACTCGTTGATTGGGTAATGACTATCACTATTAAAACATTGGCGAATATGAATGTTGCGTCGTGAAATATAGATGGATCATTCACTAATCGTCCATGAAGTTGTATATCTTCAATGAGTATTCTCCATATATTTTGGTTGGTAATTTTTTTTTTATTAGAGAAATTCATATGTTGTACAATAATAATTATTTAAATTTAAAAGAGTATATTAAAGAAGGAGAATAATATATAAAAATTCATATTTCATAAATTAAAAGTTTCATCCAAAAAAAGTACTAATATAATTAAAGTTAAATTCGTCATAAACACAAAAAGTGAAAATATTCAATTAATACAAATATTAAATATTAAAATTTATTTTGGGGCTACACAAGGGTAGGGAGAGATTAAAATGACATGAGATGTTGCAGAAGCTGAATACTTTTCCTTAGACGAATGTAGATGCTTATAAATATGTAGTATTCAGTGTTAGGTTCATTATTAAGGATAGTAGATAGTCCAAATTCTGCTACTATGATGTAATGTTCAAATTTTGGTTATATTAATGAGAATGCTATGCTCACCTAAAAAAAAATTGCTAATTTTTGAATTAGGAAAAATTTTTAGGGACAAAAATATCGTTTAATTAGTCAAACTAAAATGGCTTAAAAGTCAAAAAAAAAAAAAAAAGTTAGGAATTTGAGCTTTTAGTTTTGGACTTTTTTGAAACAATTTTCACAATTGTCAAATACTTCTGAAAATAAAAAGTGACTTTTAACCTATTTTGATCAACTTATAAACTCTTTCACACACCCTCTTAGTTCATACTTTGTTGATTTAGCCAAAAGAAAAAGTGATTGATCATCATAATTATTTTGAATGCCTTTAACCCAAATTTCTACAAATTCAATTATTGTTCAAAATAACGAATTTTCAGTAAGGCTCTAGAACAAGATCTTTTGTCATCTCGGATTATGTGGCGAACAGGGTCGGAATTAAGTTTACGGGTCCAAGACTCCAAGTATTTATTATTTATTCGGGGCATAATTTTTTATTTTTGCGGAGCATAATATATGAGTGAAATTCCAGTAAAATTTTACAAGTAGTATTCGGTTTGAATTCCAAATTTTAAAAACATAATAAATTTACTATTAACAGCATTAAATGCCAAATCCTTTTGAGATATAATTTCGAATCAGCGTTTGCTGGCAAGTTAAGGAAATTATAATCGTATAAGATGTTAGTACTAACATTTTTTTTTTCCTCATACACATAAAGCACTCAGACTTTATTAAAAGCAAAAACGTCATGAAAAACGACTCTTTTGGTAAAACACTTGTCAAACTTTGAACTGCTTTTCAAACCTTTGAATGCTTCACGTGTCATTCGGGATCATTCGGCCATGAAAATTGTATTTCATGTTTAATAATTTTATTTGATGTTTTCTATTAAAACTAGAGAAGTATGGCCCATTAAGATATTTTGATCATATACACGATTGATATCAATTTTAATTATGAATTATAAAATATAAATATAAAAAATATATTAACTACTTGATAGTATTTTTTAATGAGTCAAATTATCTCACAAGATAATTATGTATAACTTACTCATGTAAATAATAAAATTTGATGTATTTTGAAGTTTCAATCTTTAATCTTATGACAGAGTTTGCTACATTATGTATAAAAAGTAAAATTAAAATTGATACATAAGACTTGATACTTGTTGAATAAAATAGAGAATAATTGTTGAAAATGATAAAGAGTTATCTAGTAATTACGTATTACATCACATGTGGATTGCAATTAATAACTCAAAATTGAATTGTATCCCCTACTAAGCCGACATAAATATTCTTTGTTTTTATTTCTCCTTTTCTTTTATTTATTAATTTATTTTTAAAGTTAAATTAAATTAATATTTTAAATTTAAATTTTAATTTGAAAATTATATAAAAAAATAAACTACAAATTATCATTTTTCATATTAATTTAAGTTATTTGACTTTGAGAACACGATAAAACATACTTTTGTAAATGTTTCATCGAACTTTGTTTTTGTATATGTTCCTTTCATTGAAACGTATGAGTCGTTTGTATGCTAACATTATTTCATATATACTATTTGATGTGATGTATTAGAACTTGTTCTTTCAACTTTGATATATTTAAACAAAAATTTTTAAAAAAATTACATATAAATTGTAAGATTCATCCAGGATCTAGCACGGATTCAATAAATATTATTTTTTTGTCTCAATTTATGTGACACAAATAGAATTTAGATAATCAATAATACTTTTAATATATATTTAGATAATTTAAGCTGTTAATTATTGTAAGTTATCATATTTGTAATGTAATTTTCAAATAATATACATTATTTTTCTTGTCCAAACTTTTGTGGCGTTAATAGTTAATTATTGTTTTAAAATAATTTGAGTTTTTTAATTATTGTGATTTATAATATTTTCTTCTATTCCAATTTAGTTGACACTAATATAATTTCAAGAGTCAACCAAATATTTATATTTTATAAAATTTTAAAGTTGTTAATTATTGTGATTTATAGTATTTTTACATTTTTTTTTTTTGAAATATATAACAGATTAAATTATTTTTAGATATCTTAAGTTGTTAACTATTTTAATTTATAATACTTTTTATGTAATTTTTGAATAATATATGTCACCCTCCTTGTCCGGAGTTTTGTGTTGTCGATAGCCAATTATATTTTTTAAATAATTTAAATTTTTAATTATTGTGATTTATAATATTTCTTCTATTTCAATTAAGTGGTACAATGCTTAGATGATCATAATAATTAACTAGGGGTGATACAGTAAAATCACGATCGAAGTAGCGAAGCATAAATGTCTTAAATGACTTACAACAAATAGTTAGAGTGACATACCAAAATTACTATAAAAAATGCTCGCGAAAAAAATTAAGTGGACCTCATATAAGACGTCAAGTTAATTTTGAATATCAAGAGTTAATTTATCATTTTTATATCTATCTTACCCTTTTTATTAAATATTTTTTTAATACTTAAATAACTTACAATAATTAATTAGGAGTGATATTTAGTAAAACCATGGTTGAAGTAACTAAAGCAGATATATCATAAATGTCTATTTTACTTTTTTAATTAAATATTATTAATTTTTAATACCTAAATAACTTATAATAATTAATTAGGGACGATATAGTAAAATATCGTTTGAAGCATTTAAAACAAACATGTCATAAATGTTTATTTTACCTTTTTTAATTAAACATTATTAATTTTTTTAATACCCAAATCACTTATAATAACTAATTAGGGGTGATATAGTAAAATCATGAATTGGATATTATTAATTTTTTAATATATAAATGATCTATAATAATTAACTAGAAGTGATATAGTAAAATTACGGATGAAACAAACATATCATAAATGTCTATTTTATATTTTAATTTAATATTATTAATTTTTTAATATGTAAATGGCGTATAATAATTAATTAGGGATGATATTATAAAATTACGGAGTAATAAAAATTTAAATGCGAAATATAATGAAGAAATTATTTACTTTTAAGAGAGTAAAATAAAAAATATATGAAATATTTAATTATTCATTTTAATAAGTATGACCCCACCATATTCAATAGAACTTAGGCATTATTGTAATTAAATAGAAAAAGGAGGACTTTTATTTAAGGTCATGGTTGTAATTAAATGAAAATGGGTGGGTTTTTTCTTTAAAAGTGTTGCTAAGGTTCCACAAGTAGAGCATTAAAGATAACTATGATCAGCAAGTTAATTCTACAAAAAAACCATTATATTCTTAAGGGATTGTTTGGTAGAGTGTATAAGAATAATGCAAAATATGATGTATTAGTAATACTTGTATTAGTAACGCCTGTGCTAGTTATACTTGCATTAGCTATGCTTGTATTTTTCTTATGCAGCGTTTGGTTCGATGTAATTAAAAAACATGAATTACATAATTTTTTTTTTTTTTACATAATACCCTCAATATATATGTTGGAAAGGATGCAGAAATTTTTTTGAGAGGTAATAGGATCTTTAAGCATGTTAATGCATTAGATTCATTGCATTACTAATGCCATGGATTTTGAGGTATTAGTAATACACACCCTAATACACAATAGAGTGTATAACTAATGCTTGCATTAATTTTACATAGGGTAAAAAGGTATACCCAACAACGTACTACTAGTACACATTAAACTAATGCATGCATTAATATTTTAATACACTCTACCAAACGACTCCTAACTCTTTCATTAATACCTTTAAGCTGCTATGTTGAAACCAATATTTCTATTGTATAGAAAAGAAAAGAATAAAGATAATAAATTGAATTTTTAATATTTATTATAAAAGGTGTGGTCAAACATAATTTCAACTCTAAATTTAAAAGTTTCAAACAAAGTTTTACAAAATCTGATTTTCATGACCAAACTTTCCTTTCACTTCTTAGTTTTAGTTACTGCATAAAAAAAGGGTTAAGAATCATATATAAATTGGGCTGAATTACGAACCAAATTAATTTTTGAGAAATTTTCTAAATATTCTTAAATAAGATAACTTATTTGATATGTCAGTTAGGGATAATATAACCTTTCATATGTTATATAGTATATGTATAATAAAAAGAAAAAAAATTACCATGTATTACTTAACAAATAAAAGAAAACAAACAAAGAGTTTAAAAATTTAATAAGAGTTAGGAAAGTTTTTAGCACATTTCACCCCAAGTCATTTATCAACGTAGAATTCATTTTAATCCGTACAAATTCAATCTAACCCACCTATTTAACTCTCCTAGTATCCACTATTTATGTCCAATGCCAAAATATCAGCTAAACGAAATTACCAGCTAGAAATATATAAAGAGATATATATACGTTAGGAAAAACATGTTTCCAGTTAGTGCAGTAGAGTAGATATTTCGAGTTGTTAATTCCTAATTTATAAAACCTGTGCCCTATATAATTGTTTCGAAGAAAAATAATAATAGTACGTATCTATTGGCTTTTATGCGTGGTCCATTTCGGGCCACAGTACATGCATTATATATGGACTTTATTATATTGCACAAAGTTTTCTTTAAAACATGAGTAACCTAAGTTATAATTGCTTCTTTTTTAAAAAAAAAAAAAACTAAAAAATGGACCATTTTCAAAAGTTACATTGTCAAAGTATTCGTCTCTTTCATGCCAGACTTGTCCATACGTTATAAACCCCCTTTGAAAAATAATGTGGCGTGCAAAGTTCGTAGTACTTTTTATTTTGTAAGGTTTGCAATAAAAATTACTCATCATAATACTTTTGAAAACTTAAAACAGAAAGTAATTCCAAAAGCAAAAGCTACTCTCCAACAACAAAGAAAATTGAATTTTGTTTTCGATTTTCATTTTTTCCTTTAAAAAGAAGTGCCCAATTATTATATCTCTTAAGTAAATTCTACAAATCAAATCTCAAATCTAAGCAGAAAGAGATATGTAGTACTAGACTATATAAGAATGTATTTTTAATTAATCACTTGGCTCCCAAAAGTCCCCGGAAGATTTGAATATTCATCAGGCACTCATCCTTGTATAGCAAAGCTCGATCCAATAAAAAGAATAATCAATACTATCATTTATAATACCCTTGTCTCAATTTATGTGATGTAGTTTGAATGGACGTGAAATTTAAGAAAATATGAAAACTTTACAATGTTCCAAAACTGCACTTAAAAAGGGACACATGGAGTATATTATAGTGTAAGGGACTTCACTTATCCAACATAATGTTGAGTGAGTACTAATATATAACTTCATCCTAATCTTCTTACAAAATTATTATTGTACCACATAATGAACTAGGAGACACCTAATAATATCCACTACTCAAATAATCCTGAATATATATATATGCAGTTTTTTGATTTTTTGTTGCTTTTTTTTTTTTTAATTTTGTTTAACTATGTACGGACCCCTTCCTCTATTATTGAACGACACTTTTGGAGAGTGTAACCTTTACACTTTGTTTGGCTCTAGTCCCCCATTCCTCTTTACTTTATGCCACTTTGGTTTTGTCCAAATTAGTGTTAAATATATCCAGTATTAGTGGAGGAAATGAAATGATTTATCTCCTTATATGATTTTGAATAATTAATTTTAATCTCATGAGCTAACAATTAAAATTGAATTAACTAGATGTATGAGAGCCATACTTATTCGTATTCTTGATTTAGAGGGTGTTTGATTGACTTATATTTAAGTGTTTTTGAGTTTTAAGCATTTTTTTAAAAAAATTTTGAAGGTGTTTGGCAAAGGCAAAAAATATTTTTAAGCATTAATTTAAGCTTGAAAAATGAAAAAAAAAAAATCAAAAATAAATTGCTACCTACTTTTGAATTTTAACTTTCAAATCACTAAAAATAAGCCCATCCAAACACCCCTTACTCCGTATTGGAAGTTAATGTTATATTATCCACATTGCATCTTACACATGATATTAATGAAGGAAATGGATCAATATCTCCTTACATAGTTTTGAATTATCTTCATCATTGATAAACTAACTTTTGAAATTGAATTAAGCCGATGGTTTATTTTCTTAAGAGTTAATTAGGTGACATTTGTTGCCATAGATATAGTTTTATATAGTTTTGATTTCACAATCGGGTACATTCCTAAGTTGTGTTTTACTTTACTAAGCACCATAATCTCTCTCAAAGTTTATGTAACAATCATGTGCATCAATAATTTAAATAGGATATGTGTGTGGATGTTTCTGCCAAAAGAGGTCCAGGTAGATGGCCAACCTGAAAAAGCAAAGGAGTTGCTTTACAACCCACTACAATAAAGTATAAACAATTGTAAACAAATACTAGTCTAAATAAAATAATTAGAGAAAGCCGCAGATTAGACATTACATGTTTCCACTTTGAACATAAGACAGTTTTTCTTTAAGAAAATTGGTGGAATCGCATTGGTCTGTTTTATGTTCCATTAGTACATTATTGGGCTAAATCATCCCAAATATATTCTTAACACGATGCACTAAATCCTCACAATCAGTTTTCTCAAAATACTTCACACCAAGAAGAACTTAGGCTTTTATTTGTAGTTTTCAATCTTTTCAGCTACTAATGTGAAGCTTTGTTTGCACATTAATAATTAATTGGGCCATAATTAGTATACTCTTGACATACTACAATAATAGTCCTGGCTACAATTAGTGTTTGGAGTGTCTTGACCAAATTAACGAACAATATTTGTAGATGCGTGTGATACTGTTTGTAAATGAACTTCCAGTTTAATAAGTTTATCCGTTTTACATGAAAATTAAAATTTAATTAGCAATTTTTCTTTTCCAAATCCACGTTCATAATAGTAATAATAATAGTATAGGACTGAATCAATCATCTTGGACTGTGCAAATGCATATGAAGATGTACCAGTCAGCTAATTAAGGAATATCCTGAATATTGTTCATTTTTCTTTTATTAGAAGAAACAAAAATACGTGCAGACGTTGGTCACCCTTTAGCTAGTTTTTCAAAGACCTTAGTACATGATATTTTTTGAGATGAACAGTTCCCTACATGATTTGTATACATGAAATTGGTGACTATTATTTTTTTATTTTGCTAATAAGAGGTTTATAATAGTTCCGATTAAGAAAAGATTCCAGCAGGTTATTGGTATGTACTCGGTTAACAGAACTTAATACGTGAGAATCCATTCCTATAAGTGGCAAATGGCTAGTATAAGATTTAAATTTGGCAAAGCTAACATTCATATTAGCTAGGCTTTTTGTACACCAGAAGTTGGCATCTGTTGTATAGCCTCTTCTGGTTTTTTTGTTGGGGCGATGTAATCACCCAATAAGTGTTTGTATCGAGGTCAGGCCTAGTCCCCTCCAAATTCTTTTGCTAATACAAAACAGCCCAGAGGACAGGGAAAATTTTAAAAAATTCTATTCCAATTAAGATTACATAGTCTCTCTTGGGCTAAAAGGAAAGAATGATTCTTATCTTGCTATTCTACTCCATGTTTAACTTGTATACTCCAATCTTCAATTTTATCTTTTCTGATTTTCTAGAATAGCAAAAGGTAACAAGTAGTAGACAATCGAATTAAGAGATAATTAAGGAATTCGTTGATGCAAAATTTCAGAACTTAAGCCTTGAATGAGAGTCTCATAGGATGAAACAAATAATTAGCTTAGGGGGATCATCACATTTATAAACTCTTTTAACATTATTTTCTTTTCAGTACTCTCTTCTAAACACTAAGCAAAAGCGGGTGCCTCTCTTCTCAAATCTCTGTAGAATCAAGAAATGAACTCATCAGCTTTCTCGTTTACGTGGCTCATCATGTCACCCGCATGATCTGATCTATCTCTTAAAGGTAAAGGAGAGTCAGTGATCCTTAATTGCCTCACAGTAGGTGTCCTCCCGAATCCAGGCAAAGCAGGTGATGCTATTTCACTCTGAAGCATTTCCAAGGCCTTAAAAACAGCAGCGTTGATCATTATAACGTTGTCATGTTCAATGGCAGGTACTGCATGGTGACTAAGTTTATTATTGCGTTTGTTGAGGTGAAAAGCTGGTCTGTTACTGCAGCTGAACTCGTAGTACTCTTTGGACGATGAGTGATGGGACCTTGTTTATTATTATGATCCTGGAACGTTAGATTTTGAATGGCGGTTTTGCCAGCAATCTTGCCACGTTTCATTAATAAGTTGAGATCGAACATTAGCTTTCTCTTTGACGATAATCCTTTTCTTAACATGAAGTACGCCACACGGACTATCTTCCAGATTTTTTTTGCTATAACTGGCACTTTTTGATCCATTTCCTTTCTAGGTAGAGTTTTAAATTGTTGGTTAACTCAAGAAAGACAAACAAATATTGACGAATGAGAGAGCTTTAGAGGAGATTGAGTTGGTAGAGAATTGTGGTTTTATGAGAAGCAATGAATTGAGTGGTATATATAGCGGGACACCTTCGTACAGAGGAAGAGGATACAATGAAGTAATCTATATGTTTAAGTTTCTTATAAAATGACACGCTTGGACACGGACCACGTATATTTTGAGTTGATTCAATATTCTATTTCTTTATTTATTAGAGAGCGAATCCAATAGCAAGACGCTTCATTGAAAAGGCTATGAGGTCATGATTTGTAGTTCTACCTTTAGGACTGTCCTTTAAGTCATTTTCTTCACCCACCTAAGAAATTTCACAATTTTTACCTCTGCTTTCACGTGGATTACAAATTTGAGGCTTATGGTATTGGGGTGTCAAACATGCGGCTTGAGTTGTAGTCCGATTAAAACAACTTCAATCATAAATAAGTGAGTGAGTTTTTAAGTTGTTCAATGACTTTGTTTTGAGAAGAATTGGATCTAGATGGACTAAACCGTGAATCATAATTTAACTTGCCCAAATCTTATTGTGTTAAAATTTGTTTGTTTGTTTTCTTATTATCTGAAAAAGAAAAAATCTTCTCAGTTCCTTTTTACTTGTCACATTTCGCTTTACGAAAGTTAATTTGACTAATTTTCATAGTTTAATTGAATTAGTTTTATATCAAGAATTGATAAGTAGGGAAGAGGGGATGGGTAGATATAGCTCAGATTAGTAGATGGTCGATTGATGGCTCTGCCTTTTTTTTTTTTTCTGCTTCTTGGCATGTAGTATAGCAATTGCTTGTAAAAGGATAGAGAAGTTTGGGTTCTTAATAATACACTTTGTAAAAATTTTAAAATTTAAATGTTCAAAAATTATATAAAAAATAAGATAAGTTACAATCCATCTCATATTAATATGATGAAAAAATATATTTTAAATGTCAATCAAAGTTCATGTAGATTGACTCTTGAGAAGCAAAATATGACAAATAAAACGAAAACCGTGGACGTATTTGAATTTCGAAGTCTCTTAGCTTGCAAGGAAACGTATATAACGTCTGTTAGGCAAAGATCTATCCTATTAAAGAGTCCCAAAATTATTTTCCAATTCACTATGTGTTGATTAAATACTTATAAAATAAGGGGAACACCATAATAGCCACAACGCATATTGAATATACAGTTCTTTAAAAATAATTGCTCTTTACTTTTTCTCTATTTTGTAGAGCTTATTGTCTATTTGATTATATATACTAATATAAACTCCTTCCTCCAAGATTGAGCCTTACTTTTAGAGAGTTGTGTCGTTTAGGCACCCACCCACTTTTGTCCTCTTTTTCCTGGCAGACGTTAAATGAGAACTTGCACGAGCATGAGAAAAAGATCAACACTGTGTTGTGTGGGGTACGAAGGAAAATGTCTTTTAAGAAGAAAATTGGTTTCTTACTTATTTAAATAAATTATGAAATATCAGTCTAAAAGTGTTTGTAAATAATTTTTACAGATATTATGGGAGGTTGGGGTGTGAGGTGGTCAGGATGGGGCTACCGAAATAAGGGTGAAAATGAAGTGTGCTTAGAGACTAGAGTGGAGAGGCTACAATCAACGTGGAATGTCATTTTTGCGAATCTTGTTTTTCCTCCTTCTATGAACTCATTTTCCTAGAAACAATATCAAGATATTTGACCAACCACATATGAGAAAATAGAAAAACGATTTCTGATAAATATATTTCCCCTTCATACCGAACCCACCCTTAAAGCTGAACTCCAGCGAGTTGGATGGTAATGAAACAACCATGAAAATCACATTTCTAAAATGCGAAGAACAACATAGAAAATATGACCAAAAGTTCAAAAAAGCAAAATGCAAAGAACAATATAGAAAATATGACCCAAAGTTCAACAAAGTAAAATGTAAAGAACAATATAGAAAATATGACCAAAAGTTTAACAAAGTAAAATGCAAAGAAATATATAGAAAATATGACCTTTTTCAGAGTAAAACAAGAAACGCCCACCGTGGGGCTCACAAACCCACGACCACAAGGTTAAGAGCCTTGCGCTCTATCAACTGAGCTTGGGCTTCTTGTGAGAGTTTGGAGTAATATTTTATAACAATGATTATGATCCATCATTTCAAGAGATTTCTATGGTGTCCCTTGGAATATGGCGCCCTTGGAACTAACTTTCAATTTGATTGTATCGAAAGGCTCAATGAATTAGAATGTCTGCCTTCTACTTTTAATATGCCATGAACTAAATCAGAATCATTTTTAACAAGTCCATAAGAAATAATCCGATGAGGAATTTCTCTGCACATCCTCCTGTGCAAGTTCATGCATAGACTTAGTAGAAAAATGGCGTGGAGCTTATGATTTTGTGCTTTGTATTTGCTCATTCATGGTTACTCAACCAAATTGATAATTTTTACCAGATTATCAAGTTATTATTTTTTATTATAGAGATTTACTAGTAATTATTTTCTGTTTTCTAATCGAGTATGACTATCTTTTTGTTAGTCAATATATATTTTTTTGGTTAAGGAGATGCATTAATTAACAGGAAAAAACCCCAATAGAGGAGATAAATGATTAATCCGGGTTTAGTACAAAAGATTTAGGGGCATTCTCCTCAATAGAATTTGTAGCTAGTTTGCTTTTCCTAGCAAAAAGGGTTCCGGTGATGTATGTCCATATCGGTTGTTGTGTACACATTGGTGGAACTTCAAAAATACTTGTACATAATTCTACTGTTGAACTTGCTCCTTTCTTTGGCAAGGCATCAGCTACTCCATTCTGCTCTCTACAACAGTGGACCACCGGTGGATTTTCGATTCTTCCTAGTCTTAACTTGCAATCATCAATAATAGCATTATAATGTAAGTTGCCCGAATGAAGCATAGAGATAACTTCAGTGGAATCGATGGTGATTTCTACAGGGGTAAGTTGGTTCTCTTCAACTATCTTAAGCCCTTCCCTAAGGGGTAACAGTTCCATTTGATTGTTTGTAGCCTATTAGAAGCTTTTGGTAAACCCCAGAACCCAACCCCCTAAGTCATTGCGAATTAGACCTCTAATCCCCCCTTTACTAAGATTACCTAGGTAGAAGCCATCACTGTGCAGTTTATAATGGTTATGGGGTGGGGATGACCAACTCACTGAAATTTCAGTAAGGGTAGTGTGAGCAGGAGAAGTGCTCACAGCAAGGCTATATTCAATAGCTTCGGCATAAGTCTGGGAGAAGCAAGGTTTTTGATTTTTTTCAAAGGAGTTATGGTTCTTGTTCCTCCAGATGGATCAAAGACTGAAGGGTATAATAGTATGCCAGCCTAAGAAAGGGTCAATTTTTTTGCGACTAACAGTAGACCAGGTAGTGCACCAATGCTCGGGGTAGAGATCTTTGATAGAAAAGGTGAAGCCTCCTTAGTTCTTATCTAGGAGTTTGTTCCAGAAATCTTTGGTGATGGGGCATTCAAAAAAGAGGTGAGTTATATCCTCCAGAGGGTGATTGCAGATGTCGCATTGATGGGTGGTTGGGATGCCCATTCTATGAAGAACATCTTTAGTAGGAAGCCTATTTTATTGGGCTAACTAGAGAAAGAATTTGATCTTAGAGGGGCAATGGATTTTCCAAATCCACCAAGAGTTGGTGTCCAAGGTAGTCTTAGGAGCCTTAGAGAGATTAGAAATGAGGGTGTAAGCACTTTTGCTGGAGTACATACCACTACTACCTAAACCCCAGATCATTTTATCTTTCTGTAGTTTTGAATTATGCTGAAAAAAATTCTTGATACCATTGACAATATGGGTGGAGAGTTGGAGGGATAACCAGAAGAAATTTCAAACACCCTCCTTCCAAACCTTAGAGACCCTAACCCTAGATTGGTCCCTGCTAAGAGGGCCTTCAATCAAATTCCTTAGAAGTTCAGGATTGGGAATCCATCTATCATACCAGAAACTTATTTTAGTCCCCTTATGAACTAACCAATAGGCTCCTTAAAGGCAGTTTTTTCAGCCTTGAGCAATACTTTTCCAGGTCGTAGAGAAAGTAGGTCTACTGGTAGAAGGAAGGTTACCATACTTAGACCTAAAACATTATTTCTAGAGGCTATCATTACTCAGGGAGAATCTCTAGGCAAGCCCAATGAGAATGGTATCATTCCTAAGCTTAGCTTTATGAAGACCTAACTTTCCCACCTTCTTAGATTTGGTTATGGTGTACCAACTTATCATATGTATTCTTCTCTTTTGTAAGGTAGATCCTCAGATGAAGTTTTCTTAAATCCTTTCAATTAGGGTATGGATTCTACTGGGGAAAGGTATGTACTGCATGACATGAGTGGGGATATTGCTGAGGGAAGATTTTGCCAGGATGACTCTGCCAGAGAGATTCATGAACTTGGTCTTTGACCCAGATATTTTGTTACTTAGACTGCCAATAATGAAGTAGAAATCACTGTTTCAAGTCTTGGAATGGAAGATAAAGAAGCCAAGATACTTTCCAAAGGTCTCTCTAGCCTGGATAGAAAGGTTGTTAACCATTTGTTGTAGTTTCTAGACAATACCATTTTGGATTTACTATAATTGATTTTCTGTCTAGAATGGAGGTTGAAGGAGTTAAGGACTCTGTTAATACTAGAAGCACTGGTGCTTGAGGCTTCAGAAAAGAGAATGAGATCATCTACAAAGAATAGACGAGAAAGCTTAGAACCTCTCTTACTGTTAGAGATAGGGAGTCAGTTGAGGCTATCAACCTCATAATTAATACTTCTAGAGAGAAGTTCCATACACATAATGAAGATGTAGGGAGGGATGGGGTCTCCTTGTCTGATACTCTTGGTAGGGTAGAAGAAATTAGTCCTACCTCCATTGACAAAGATGGAAATAGGGGAGGAAGAGACATATGACCTAATAAGGAAGTATTTGGTAACCTCCTGGATAATAATAACATTATCAGAGGTTCTTTTATTTAGGAGGAAGCTACTTTGACTATGGCTGATGATGGAAGCTAGAAAGGGCCTCAATTTCCTAGCTATAATTTTAGTGAAAATCTTTTATTGAGTATTCAAAGTCTAATAGGTTTGAAGTTCCTAAGATTGCTGGTGTTGTGGCATTTAGGAATGAGGTAAAGGTAGGTGGAATTAACCTTGAGCTCCATGTGTTTAGAGGTAAAGGTTTTGACATAAAATTGGATAACAGCGTGACCCAGTATGTCCCGGTACCTTTGGTAGAAAAAAGGGTGTAGGACATCAGGCCCAGGAGCTTTATAAGGCTGAAAGGAGAAGATGGTTACCTTAATTTCCTGGAGAGAAAGAATACTATCTAGGAGATCATGGTCCTCTGTGTTGATTGGACCCCTGGAGGGCCATATGAGAGAGCTGATGTTCAGTAAGGTTTCTATAGAAGGAGAGAATATGGTCACTGATATCTTGAGTGGAGTATATCCAGTTACCACTATCATCCTTAATAACATTAATTTTGTTCCTTCTTCTCTTGTTGAAAGTAAAGGTATGGAAGAAACTAGTATTATCATCCCCTTCAGTTAACTAGTTGATCCTAGATTTGAGTTTCCATAACTCATGATCGTGTCTAAGGATAGAGCTAAATTCTTTGGTGATATATTTTCTAGATCCTGGAAGAAGAAACTAGAGTGGTAGGATGTGGAATTTTGGATACCTACTAATATAGCCAGAATTTTCTTTTTTTTGTTAGAAAATATTACCAAAAACTTCCTTGTTCCAAACTTTCATAGTGCTTTAAAACTGGGGGATGGCCTCAGATAAGAGGGTGCCCTGGAAAAAGATGTCTTTAACAATCTGAGGGAAGGTTGGATGAGAACATCATATGGACTTAATTCTAAAGGATCTATCCTGAGTGGAGGAAATCCTATCTAGACTGATTAGCAGGGGGCAATGGTCAGAGTGGGTCCTAGGTAAATGAGTGACAGAGGCCTCAGGAAAGAGGTGGATCCAAGCCTTATTGGCTAGGCATCTATCAAATCTTTCTATAATCAGATCTTTCTTTTTTCTATATCTCTTGTTATTCCAAGTAAATTTGCTACCTTTAAAACCCAAGTCAATTAGCTTACAATGATTATGGCAGTCAGAGAAGGAGGTAGCTGTAGTGATATTTATACTATTGCCCCTAATCTACTCTGGGGCTGTAAGGAATTCATTAAAGTCACCTCCTAAAATTCAAGAAGATTCCCCAATGGACTCAGAGAAATCAACCATGTTGGCCCAAAGGTTTTGTTTAATCTCATAACTATTGCTAGCATAAATAGCAGTAAAGAACAAAAAAAAAATTGATTACCTTAACAGCCACATGGATGGCCTGAAGGAGAACAGCAATGTCCTGGATACCTAGAGTAGAGTTATCCCATTTAATGACTATACCCCCTGAGTTGCCACTGACAGAAAATTGATTTTGACAATTAAACTTAGAGTCTCAGCAATGACCTTATGATCAGCCATTCTGGTCTCTAACAGAGCTAGGATAGAGGGTATGTGAATATTGATCATAGATTGATAATGTCTCCTAAAATCAGCATTGTTAGCCCCTCTAACATTCCATATTATTGCAGTTACCATTGGAGAAAGATTGGGGGGCTGTGGTGTCTCTAAGATACTCTTTGATATGGGAGAAATAGCCATCTTATCTTTTGATGACATATTTAGAGGCCAGCATATAGAGGCTCAAGACTTAGTCACCTCGAGGATACGAGAACATGCATGGAGGACCCATTTTGAGTATGCTATTAAACAAACCCATGTATGGAAGATTGCGTGAGGGCTTACATTTGATGCCAATATGAGACTACAAGTTTTGAAGCGGGACCCCATGGTTTTAGAGCATTGAAAAAGTACCCTTCATTAAGGGTATTTTGGGGATTGCGTATATTAAAGAAACAACCCACGACCTTCCCTTTCATTAAGGGTATTTTGGTTCATTATACTGTGTAATAAGTTAGGCTATATATAGAATCTTATTAGGTATTTTCTCTTTAGTTGTTGAATGATGAAAGATTGAAATGCTTTAAATCCTCTCTCTTAAGAGTATACCACCTTAGTATAGTCTTATCTAGGACTTGGAAAAGTCATCCTTAGTATAGGGCTTGGAAAAGCCAATATTGTTCTTGCTTGGAAATGGTGGATCTTGAGGTGAGTCAATTACCTTGGTGATCACCGTAAGAGTGTGATTTTGATTATTACATTCAGTAGGGATTAATGTTGAAATATACTTGGTTCTTAATCTTGTAATAATCTTGGTCTCACTATCTATCCTTTCATTATTTTTCGTGTGTTTTTGCGTTTGTCATCTTGCATCCCTTTGTGTTGCTTGTTCTTCTTATGTTTTGTGGACTATTTCAGCATCTTAGTGGACTGATTTGTATCATTTGGTATCAAAGCGATCATTGATTTCGTTCCCACAAGATCAATCTTGGGTTTGTTCACTCAAAAATTTAAAAAAAGTGTTGAAAAGCTGAAAAACTCAAAAATAGTAATTTGTCCACGTTTTTGTGTTTAGGCCAAAATTTGAAGCCCAGTTTTCCTGTGATTTTTGTGTGTTCTAGTTTTAGATCTTTTTTTTGTAACATTATAAAAGGTGTCCAAGGTCAAAAATCTCACAAAAAAAGTTATTCTACTGGTTTGGTGTCTTGGCCGAAGTGTTGTGTTGTTTGGACGAATTTGTTTCTAGATTTAGGTGTTGTTTTCATTTTTTTTGTTGTTTCTTGTGTTGGTTTTCTTTCTCTCTAACACTACTTGAGTCTAACCCAAGTTTTTGAGCAAACCAAAAAAATTGCAAGTTGTTGTGGGAAGAGTGGATGGTTTTGTTGTTGTTGTTGAGGTTCTTGTGTTGCGTTGAAGAAGTCTTGTAAAAGGTTGTTCTTTGATCCAAATTCAAAGGGAAGAGAGTGTGGGTTCTTGTTAGTCTTGAAACAACTTTCAAGACATTACCAAAGGGGGAAAAGAACAAAAGTCCTCCCAAAAGTCTTCATACCAAAAGGGAGTGAGTTTATTTTTCTAGACAAGCTAAAAGAGGAAAGGGGAACAAGACCTCTAAAAGGTTGTCTTTCCAAAAAGGTGAAAGTTGATCAGGTTTGAATTTAAAAAAAAAAAAAGATTTAAAGTCTTGTTTGTTAACCTACCAAAACCAAAATTCCTCCCATCTTTGTGAATTTTGAACAACTAAAATTGTGGAACAAAATTTTTCAACTTCAGCAATATTTTTCTTGTCCATCGACCAATAGTCGAGTGCCACGTCATCAATATCTCAAGAACACTGAAATTCCTAGTTGCACTTTTTTGATTCTTTTGGTTTCCATTTTGTTGGTTCTCATACTAATTAGCAAACTAGTAAATACCTACTAGATTGTAGATTAGTTTTGAGTATGTTTTTTTTCGTGTTAAGCGTTGTATTTTATGCTTTTCTCATTTATAAGTCGTAGTATTTTCGTTGTTTCAAGTTCGTAAGTAAATTTTGTTTTTGTGTCTTGAGTCGATCAAACAAGAATCCATTCCAGCCGCCAAGTAAAATTGAAATCCTATTGACTACCGGAGTATAAGAAACTTTCAATAGTCGCCGCTCCAATTGTGAGAATCACAAAGGTGGGTGTATACGAGTGTTGGTGAGGAGCTTTTACTATTAATCTTATTTGTTCATTGTGTAGGTACAAAGGTGGTATAAGGGGAACATGTCTTCGATAGCTGGGGATTATTGTGACTACCACATGGGAGACTATGATTATAGTGAGGGGTTTTATGGATACGAAGTTGAGGAATATTGCAGAGGTTATGAAAATAGCCATGATCAAAACTTGGGCAGATTTGAGAGTTACGGTTTTGAGGGGGGAAATGAGGTGAATGAAGTGCCTGGTGCTTATGGTGAATTTAGAGATGATGTAGGACCTCGTGATGGATCTTATGATGATGTTGGGGCATGTGAGGAGTCTTAAACTTCTCACTCCAAACCTAGATTTGGTGTTAGGTATAACTCTTTCATTCACAAAGCTTATGAGAGGTATGATGAGAGTACACATAAGGAGTGTGAAGATTCATATTCTCCACCTTTTAGTACTTTTTATCAAGGTCGATATAGTGTGAATGGTTATACTAGCTCTAGTGGAGGTTGTCCGACGAGAAGAAAAGGGTATGCATCTCCAAAATCAAGAGGTAATCATGTGCTTTACAATGTTGATCCGATAAGGAGTGTACACTCCGGAAAGGTGACCATTTGTGGGATACCGGGCTGCCTCGTTGTGTTAAATGATAGGTACTATAGTAATTACATCATTTCATCCATGGTTGACTACTTGGGGTTGTTTCGTGAGCCTTTACTTGTTCCATACTTCTTGGACGGGTAGAAGGTTACTGAGAGGGTCAAGGTTGTCTTCTCCTAATTTGAATACCATGAGGAGGTGTGGTACAATATTTTTCCATTGACATACGATCATGTATGCTTAGGTGCCGATTGGTGTGCACAACATAGAGTTCCAAATGTGCAAAATTAGCCAAATGTTGTAAGAGACCGATGGGGAAATCACCTCGTGACATACATGCTGCCTGAGCCGCAAAGAGAAGTGAATACTTATTCCAATCCTAATGCTTATAAGAGACAAAATATTAAGAAGAGTAAAGGTGTGAAAGGTGGTAGTCCGGGAGTGGAAAAAGGAGCGGTTGCGTGGAGCGAAGTGAGGGGAATGCCACCAAGCCGAGCTAATATTATTTGTCCTTCTATTTCTAAATATATTTGTGTAGATACCGACATGGTAAGTAAAGGAGAGCAATGCCGAAGTGAAGTTGCTGCCCAAGCTTATGGAGGTCCTTCACAACACGGAAAAGGAGAGTAGACTCAAGAACTTCAAGGTAAAATAGCTAACTCTTACACTTTTGTTCATGTGAATGATAATTGTGTGGATAGTAGCCCATTGAGTGTGAGTAGTAGCTTACTTACTTGTGAGTTTAATGATTCTTTGCCTTTTGTTGATGATGTACATTTTGTGAGTGTGGATACCCTAGTTGATCCTATTAATGACCAAATTGACTCTTCTTGTAAGATCAATTTATGTCCATCTAGTGTAGAAGCCTATATGTTGAACGGAAGTACATCATCTTGTGTAATTGGTATTGATAAACCTATTTGTGAAAATTGTCCACCAATTAATCAAACTCAAGCGAGTAAAGTAGTTGAAAAGTTGGTCAACAAAAAGGGAGTAAACCCGAGAGCTATTCTTGGGACAATCTTGTGCTTGAAATCGCTTTGAAACTTGATATTGATCTCCTAGAGAGTGAGGAACTTGCTGGTTCCAAATCTTCCCGTGGGTTGGATCATGCACTCTTTAAGTATAATGTTTTGTTTAAAAATGATATAAACACTCTTAATGAGCCTAGTGGTGAAAAAAATAGTATAACTTACCTTGGAGGCTATATCCTGTATGTTAACCCACTATGGTGTGACAACATTCCTCCTAAAGATAAAAATCTTTTCTTGGAAGATGAGAGTACTCTTAAGGGTAAGGAATGTGTAGTCTTGGAAGTTACTCCTTCTTCTACTTTGTGTGACTTTATTGTTGAGAGTACTCATGGTGATGATTGTGAAACTAGTAGTGAGTACACACATGAGGGAACCTTAGTAGAAGTCAACTTGAGTGATAATTTTCTCTACTCTTTATTTTCTTTTGATGACATGTATGTTATTGTAGAGAGTATGTCATTTAGTTTGGGTGGAGACCACGGGAAAGGGGAGTGTTGTCTAGACCCATGTCTATGGCCACTCTTCTCGTTTGACCTCGGTGCCAAATATGGAAATAGTGATGTTGGTTCACCCAACTTGTTGCTTGGTCTATATTACAAGCAAAGTGTCACTTTTGGTGAATCCCATAACCAAATCCTTCGTACATCTTTCATTGAGTTTTTAATATTTCATTCAAAGGATCCTTGGTTATAGTGCAAATATGTACAACCTTGACATGTTGAGATGAGTTGTTATGCTAAACCTAACCATCATGCCATGAGGAGTTTATATTTGTTTGTCCTCTCTTTGATTTTGCAAGGTTTGGATTCGAGGTCGAATCTTTTTTCAAGAAGGGGAGGATGATACGGGACAAATGGCCATCTTATCTTTTGATGACATCTTTAGAGGCCAACAGATAGAGGCTCAAAACTTGGTCACCTTGAGGATACGAGAACATGCATGGAGGACCCGTTTTGAGCATATCATTAAACAAACCCGTGTATGGAAGATTGCATGGGGGCTTACATTTGATGCTGATTCGAGACTACAAGTTTTGAAGCGTGACCCCATGGTTTTGGAGAATTGAAGAAGTACCCTTCATTAAGGGTATTTTGGGGATTGTACATGTTAAAGAAACAACCCATGACCTCCCTTTCATTAAGGATATTTTGGTCCATTTTACTGTGTAATAAGCTAGGCTATATATAGTCTCTTATAGGTCTTTTCTCTTTAGTTATTGAATGATGAAATATTGAAACACTTGAAATCCTCTCTCTTGAGAGTAGACCACCGTAGTATAGTCTTATTTAGGACTTGAAAAAGTAATACTTAGTATAGAGCTTGGAAAAGCCAATATGATTCTTGCTTGGAAACGGTGGATCTTGAGGTGAGTCGATTACCTTGGCGGTCACCGTAATAGTGTGGTTTTGATTATTACATTCATTAGGGATTAATGTTGAAATATACTTGATTCTTAGTCTTGTAATAATCTTGGTCTCACTATCTATCCTTTCATTATTTTGCAAAACCATGTGTTTTTGTGTTTGTCATCTTGTATCCCTTTGTGTTGCTTGTTCTTCTCATGTTTTGTGGAATGTTTTGACATCTTGGTGGACTAATTTGTATCACTCTTCCCCTTGTCCAGATGTTGGGGAGGGTGCGTCATTAGTTCTTTCTCTTATTGGAAGTTGGAGTTACTTTGGAGGAATAAAAGATGTCCGAACCTGGTATTTTGATCTTTAAGTTGAACGTTGTTAGTTCCGAAAGAAGTAGAACAATCAGTAGCTCACTAATAAGGTCCTTGAATGTTTGAGTGATGGGTCGTCCTAGTAGAACCACTTTTGCCTTTGGCACCTTTAAGGATGCCAGTAGCTTTTCCATCTCCCTGTTGTTCTCCTGAAGGGACTCCATAGTTTTGGCCCTCTCCAATATTTCTACTTCTATTTGGAGAGAGAACAGAGTCTGGGAGGTATGAGTGTTGACAGTAGGGGTGATCCCCAGAGTTTCTTACAAAAGCTGGGCCTTTCTTCAATAGGTCTAGCCTTCTCGGAGGAAAGAAGGAAAGGCTCAGGGCCATGTTGTTCAACTCCTTCGAGATTATGGATGGGCTGATGGTGGTCTGATGAGTATGGCTGGCAATGCTCATGAGAGTTGTCGTCCATAAGTTCTGGCCGTATTGGAGTAGGCCTTGATTTAGACCCTCCATCACTAGCTGTGCCAAGTAATGAGGGTCCTGAATCAGTATTATGATGGGTTTCCCATTCCATGTTAATTTCAAGGGGATCACTTGTTGAGACAGACATAGCTCCAACCAAGATGTTGGGTGATGACTCAAATCTAGGAGTTTGGTGGTGAAAAACACTGGGACTGAAGTATTTTGGCTTGGGGGTTCCATGGTTATTTCTTTTCATTTTTCTAGTTTCCATAAGAGTTGAGGTATATCTAGTAAAATGAAGGGCTTCTTTAGTGGAGTTCTTTGGATTACCCTTGTAGCTCTCATCACTACACTCTTTTTGTGCATTTAATGCAAGACTCCTAGAGGTGACAACCGAGTGATTGATGGGAGCTAGCAAAACACTAGCTTAGAGTGCTGGCGTTTGGGTTCCACAAGAAAAGTAAGAGAAAGAGTTAGCATTAGCCCTTATCGGCTCTTTCCCTGAGGTGTAATAGTTAAGTTAGAATTCAAATTTTTGGGTTGAGGGGTGATTTTAACACATTGGGTTGGGTATCAGTTTGGCCATTGGTCTGCAGGGTTCTTAAGCTCATATGAGGACTTATTAGATCAGGCCTCTCACCGAAAAACCTTTTCCTATTTTGGGACTGGGCCTTTTGTTTTAATTTGAAAGGGTAGTACGCAGGCGCAGTCTCATTAGTATCTGGTTGCCCCGGCCCACTGAGGTTATAATCTTTATCAACCGACACTTTGCCTTTACCCTTGCTACTATCGCTTGGAGAGCTTTTGTGGCCGGGTTTAGCCTGGTTAGGGATGAGGGATTCGAGGAACTTACTTAAGGTGGGATTGAATGTTTTTACCTTGGTGTTCTGGTTCTGTTGGGCACCTTATTTATGAGGACTTTTTATTCTTCGGTTAAATGGCACCATATTCCATTTGTCAGTTAAATTCTTACCTGGTAATAGGGATTGAGCTTGCTCAGGGGCCTATATAGCTTGAAAGATTGCGCAGTGTTCTTTTGAGTAGCCCAATTTTTCATATCATTTACACAAAAAACCTTTCCTCTCATAGTGAATTTGTTGTTTATAAGTGCCAATTGTCATCAAGGATTTTAATGGAGTGTCCATTGGAACTTGGACACAGATCCAAGCATATCTACCTCGAAGTGTGGCAGAGGTACAAACATTAACTTTTAGCAGTCGACCAATTTTTCTCCCCACCCTTTGTAATAGCGATGCATCATAAAACTCAGTGGGTAGTTGGGGTAGCCGAACCCAGATTGCAGTGGTTTCGATTCGGGATTCGTTGGGACAAAATTTGACCTTTATACTCTAATTGATAGGTATACTCCAGCCACAAACCACGGCCCCTCCTGGATAACTTTTTTCTGCGATGTTTCATCAGAGAATTTGACAGTAAAATACAGAAGGCCCAAGTCTATAAGGGAGAAATCTACTTGCAGTTTTCATAGATCTGTTAATTTCTTCTTCAGATAGATGTAGTTGAGTTTTTTACCCACTAATTTTATGATAATTGAGAATTTTCAAGGTGCGTAAAGGTGTTGTTTATCCTCAGGGGATAGATGAATGGCTTTGCCCTGATCCCTTGAGCTTTCTTCCTCAAATGAAAAGGAAGTCTGGGGGTCAGGATGAGAGGAGTGAGAGATAAAACCCTTCACAATTTCTACGAAAGGGGTACGCTTTGGGGGGTCAATAGCCATTTGGGCGTTTAAGTTTGGAGGTTCTTGTAAGGTGGTGGGGTGAGCCGGAGGGGAGGTCGTTACCAGTGGAGACATAAGAGGGGGAGTAAGGAAAGACGGTCTTTCTCTCTCTAGTAACAACTAAATTGATAAGTTATGTTTTGTAGTCTATTTATTTTTTAAAAATATCACATTTTTT
Source organism: Capsicum annuum (assembly GCF_002878395.1). Lineage (NCBI taxonomy): Eukaryota > Viridiplantae > Streptophyta > Magnoliopsida > Solanales > Solanaceae > Capsicum > Capsicum annuum. The sequence continues at coordinate 201,032,140 of NC_061116.1, read as the reverse complement.
ATTTGTAAATAACTTTAACTTTGAACTTCTATTAGAATCATACTTTCAAAAGGAATATCACATTTGTTACTAGAAATATCATAGACACATAAATTTTTTGGAATATTTAAGATCATAAATTTTAAAAATCTTCAGCTTTTTCTTAATTTTTTGCCGAGTCAAAGTATGTAATACATAAATAAGAAGAGTTACTCATCCTTGTAAATTGTGTTGAAATGATCTAATTGCGTTAACAGAATTTAAACCTACACAATGAACACAACTTAAAACCATTTACAATTATTTTTCATCAGAAAATGGGAAGTCTATCCCATGCCAAAGTATGTGATAATTTACTTTGTCTTCCACAATATGTTATTTTTAGAATTAGAACAAAGAAAGTCACCTTTAGGTTTAGAATTAGGACACTAACTTTTGTCGTTTTTTTTTTTTTTTAAATTATTTATGCACGTAAATAAAGGTCTAAACATTGTTGCATGCAAAGTTTTTGTATAAAAATTACGTTTTCATTAACAAATTGTACATACTTTTACATAAAGTTGTAACTCCAAATACATAGTTTATAGAGTAGTGCTCAATTATTGAATTCTTAAATTTTACACATCAAATCTCAGTTTTCCTACTTCCCTTTTCTTTGTTTTTAAAATTATGTAGTTTAATTACATAGTTCTACAGAATTATATATTGGACCCTCTTTGATTCACTTGGCTTCCAAAAGTTGAGGCACTTCGTGAATGAGTCCTCTTTCCTTATTGCAAATAAATTAAGGAAAAGAAAAGCAATACAAAGCCAATTATCTCACTCAATATATGACGATGTACCATTCAAATTCTGAAACGTGGCACAATCTGAAAGAAAAACAAGTATAAGTTTTATTTTTTAGAATTATTATATTTCTTCAACTAGCTGATAAAGTACTTGAATTTAACAATATTTTCTTCCAACAATATTCGGTATTACACACTTTTAGTTAAAGGGACTAAACTTATTATAAAATCCTATTTTGTTCCATCTCTCTTCTAATTTCTTCGTTTATTAGCGTTTGTTCTTTATGCAAATTTTAAAGGATAACTTACAAAAATCCCATCCCAGAATATTTAAGGGCTATAACACTCTATTCCAATAATTTATTAAATTACATTATATCCCGAATTTTTAAATCTGTGATATATATTTTTAGCCTTGATATATATGCATTGTAATACATTTGTAATTTAGTGGTTCGTTAAATAAGAAAGTAATTAATTTTCAATTATTACAAGGAGTAAAATTAGGCACAAATCGTGGAAATAATATAACTGGTTCCAGATGTATTACAATGATACATTTCGTAAAATTACTCACTAACCATTAAAAATTTAATATCACACCAAAATAAATAATTTACATTTGTCAAACATATGTTAAATGTATCACATTTATAAATAAATAAAAAACATGAATCACTATCACAAAGTATATGTCATATGTATCACCAGTATTCACTTAATATGTCATATGTATCACCAGTATAAGTCATATGCATTGTGATACATTTGTAATTTAGTGGTTAGTTAAATAAGGAAGCAACTAATTTTCAATTATTACGAGGAGTGAAATTAGGCACAAATCATGAAAATGATACATTTGGTTCCAGATGTATCATTATCATAATGATACAACTGGTTCTAGATGTATCACAATGATACATTTCGCAAAATTACTCACTAACCATTAAAAATTCAATCTCACACCAAAATAAATAATTTATATTTGTCAAACATATGTTAAATATATCAAACATTTATAAATAAATTAAAAATATGAATCGTTATCACAAAGTATATGTCACTATCACATTATTCAATTCTCCTATTTTCATTAATGGATACCGACTTAAAAGTTGAACTAGAATTCAAAATTAATAAAAGAAAATTTGATAAAAAGATTTTAAAAAAGACAATGAAATTGGTAAGAAGTTGTAGTAAAGAAGATGAAAGTTGTATCAATTGATGATAATTTGGGAGATATTTTAGGGGATGAAATACTTTTAAAAAAAATCTTTAAAGAAAAATAGACTGCATGCATTAATTGTGGAGTGAAAGTAGGGCGGGTGTTTTATTCATATGTATCAAGAGTAAAATATAAAATTCAGAATTTTAAGTAACTGTTTAAACTAAATATTACATAAAACCACAACTTAAGTATCACTTACTACACAAAATCCCAACTCTCAAAACATATTACAAAAATTTACCTTTCAATTTCTCTCTCTAAAAGTACATATACATTACTTTACTATTATCTATTTACAGATTTCACTCCTTAAAAGATGCCTACAATCAAGGAGCAACTTTCTAGGGGGCTTTGGACTGTAGGTGACAAAAAAGTTTTAAAATGAGGTGTAGGTGACACAAGTCTTAATAATTGAGTGGAGGTGACAATTACTTAATTATGGATTAATCAAGTTTAATTTTTTTTAAATAATTCACAAGTTTTTAAATTTACACTTTGATCCAAATGTTAGTTAATATAACGGAAAACGGAGGAAAAAAGGTGCATTTTTCTCTCTCCTCATCCGTTGTTATTTGTTGTTCATTATTGCTACTGCTTTATTCATCATCTTCTAATTCATTATCATCATCTTATACTTCATTATCATCTTTATATTCTTCTTGTTGACCATTGTTGTTGTTGTTACCGCAACTGCTGCTCTTTGATTAATTTCTTATGTCAAATTTTGTTTCGTACAACACTTTCAACTTTGGCATTTACTTGATAGGAGACTTTGGTAAGTCAAATTATGCTTTTTAGTTGAATTTGTCATCTGGGTAACTGCTAGTGTGATGTTTTTTTCAATAATAGCTAGCACGCGAACGTGAATGCAACATAATAGCAATCTGTTTAAACAGATCCATCATCTGTGTCACCAGATAAATGTCTGTTGCAACAGTAGACTCATGTTGGATTCATATTTATGGTTTTAGGTGCCTATAATATGAATCGAATAGATGGGTATGCTGTTGCAACAGATTAATAATCTATTACACCAGATTAGTAATCTGTTTTAACAGATAAATAATCTATTGCACCAGATTAGTAATCTGTTCCAACAGAGAATTAATCTGTTGCAACAGAATATATATCTGTTGCAAAAGAATATCTATCTGTTGCAACAAATAATTATTCTGTTGCAACAGATGAATAATCTGTTTCGAACAACAAAATGCAGTTTCTGTCACAAACCCAACAGATAACTCAACTCATATGTTGATATCTTGCTATTGATACTGGATTTAAATTATAACATAATTATAAACATGTCATTCGTTGAGAAAAAGAAATAGATAACATGAAAATTAAATAAGAATTAAAACGTAAAATGCATCAAACATAATTTTTTTATCAAACGAAAAAAATACAGGTAAAATAAAAAAAAGCTTAATTATTATTATCATCATTATTATTTATATGGCCAGCCGACCAATCTTCAACTGGCAGCAGCAACGCCCTCCTCAGCCAGCGAATCTCCCGCAACATCCTTACTCTGACAGCGGCCAACTCCCACTACAGGCCATGAACCTTCTTCTGCAGTTTTCGCCTGGCGTCTCGTAAAATAGAGACATCCCACACTGAATTAGCTATATCTAGAAAATGCATAAGTTGATAAAACACACACGTAAAAATAAAAGTAAAGGGAAAAAAGAATTCGAATGTAATACAATGTATATTTACACAAAAATCAAGAAAAAAACTTACCAGAGATAGGAAAAAGCTATCAAGTCCTTGAAGAGAAAGTAGTTGAAGGTGTAACAAGAGCAAGGAATAAATAGAGTGTAGTATAATGAATGATTGAGTAGGGAGGGACCTATTTATACAGGATTGAACTTGAATTTGTTAGGCACAAAGTCGTAATTGTTCACCTCCATTTATTAATGACATTTCTCGCTTACTGTGAAAAGTTATGACTTAATTAAATTAAGCAATATTGTGATAAATCATGACTTTTTAGCTTATTATTATTATTATTAATTAGGTTTTTTTTAGGAATCATTTTTATATTGAGTTGTGACAACAGATTATATGTCTGTTGCATCAAATAACTCATTTGTGACAATAGATATATCATTTGTTGCAACAAATAGATAACCTGTTGCATCACATAATATATCCGTTGCAACATATAATCTATATGTCTTTTTTTGAAAAAAAAAAAATTATCATCATGACATCCAAATTTTCTGAGTTTTTAGTTATATAAATTAATAAAACAGATTTAAAGGCACAACTATTCACCTCCATTTATTAATGACATTCTTGATTACTATAAAAAGTTATAAATTAATTAAATTAAGCAATATTGTGATAAGTCATGACTTTTCAACTTATTATTATTAATAATTAGTTCTTTCCAGGAACCATTTTTATATTGAGTTGTGACAACAGATTCTATATCTGTTGCATCAGATAACTCATCTGTGACAACATATAATCTATCTTTTTTTTAAAAAAAATTATCATCATATCATTAGTCCAAATTTGCTGACCTTTTTATTATATAAATTAATAAAATAGATTTAAAAATAAAAATATTTTTGGTGAGTCTTTTACGGTTTAAATTATGTTTATAATTTATTTCCTTATTGTTTTATGTGAAAAGAAATAACTTAATTAAATCAAGCTGGTGAGTTTTTTATTATTGTGACAAGTCATGACTTTTCAACTTATTATTATTAATTAGTTCTTAAATTTAAATAATTTTTTTTTCAATTTAAAAATCGAAGAAACCTAGTTTTCAATAACCATTTCTTTAATAAAATAATAACCATTTTTTTATTGAGTTATGTCAACCGATTGTATATCTGTTGCATCAGATAACCCATCAGTTTCAACTGATATACCATCTGTTGAGACAAATAGACCATCTGTTTTAGGAGTTTTTTTATTTCTTCTAACAACTTATTCATCAGTCGCAACAAATGAGGAATTTGATGCATCAGTAACGTTGTTTGTTTTTTGAATGTGTTTAGACAAAAAGTCACAGTCATGACTATTCACCTTTTTCTTAACAATCATCATATAACTTAATTAATCGAATGTTGTGACTTTTTTTAAAATTAAATAATCTTCCTTTTACAGTTATAAATTGTGCATATCATTTAGTTCCTTATTTTTTATTAACGAACCATTTTTAGGAGAATCATGACTTTTCACCACCCTCTGTTGCCACAAGTGGTCAATCCTTACCTCCAACCGTCGACATGTTTAGAATAGGAAATAAATAGAATGATAATGAAATATTAAATAAGAATTAAAAATTCAAAGTCCACCAAACCAAATCAGACAAGACATATACATAGATTTTTGAATTCCTTATAGGTAGATCCGATATAAAAAAGGAAAATACAAACGTTAAAAGAGATAAAAAACATAACCTAATTATTATTACTACTATTATTATTTTTATTCCTATTATTACTATTATTACTTTACTATTGTTAATCGGATAATTTTCATCCGGCAGTAGCAGGGCCTTCCTCAGCCTTGCTTTGAAGTCGGCCAAATTTCTCTGGAGTTCATCAAACTGCCTTTGAAATTCCTGCATGGACTCGATGTGAATCTTCTTGTACGAATCTGGATCAACCATATTTGTATTATAAGTGTACTAGAATGAACGAGTGAGAGTAAGAAAATGAGGCAGGAGGGACCTATTTATAAATGATTGAATTGGAAGGGATGACTTAGTCAAACAAAAAGACACGACTGTTCATATCCCTTAATTAAATAAAATTGGTGACTTTTTGAATATGTAAATTAAAAAAAAAAATAGATCTTAATACAATATTTTATCTTTTTATTGTATTTTGAAAAGAAAAGAAAATTGCTTTAAAATAAATCTAACAGATGGGTAATCTGTTGTAAAATATATTCCATCTATCATATAACTTACAACATTTTTGCAATCTGTTGCAACAGATGGATATATCAATTTGCTTTTCTAACAGATGTGGCGTCTGCTGCAACTTGATAGTCATCTGTTTATTCAATTTAAGCCATAGATGGGCTAGGAAGAATAAGGTGCGTGCAGATGGATCCACTATTATATGTGTGTGAGTTAAGAGCTATTACTGATAAGGTTATCGGGACAACACACACAAAGTACAATATTTTTGTGAATGCAGTTTTTAACCAATTAGGCACTGATTATTCAAACAAGATACTGTATTGTACAGTTAAGATTGATGGGTTCAAATTTATAAGGCTGAGGGCCTCATGAAGATGGTGAAAATACCCTGTTACAAATTACAGATGGTTGTTGCTCGTGTTTATGCGTGTCAAGTTTTAAGAAAGGATCAATATTTGGGGTCATTGCAGAGAACCAATAGCGATTGGGCTTAACTTTAAGTGTGCGTTGGACTTTGAAAACACATTCGATGCCCCGCACTACATCAAACAAGAATGGAAAACCAACAGAAATTCCCCTAAGTATGTTATAGCCCATTGTTTTGGGGGTGGGCCCGGGGTCTGGGCGTGCTGTGGGTCGAAAATCGATCAGGACGTGTCAGGGAGGTTAGGGATCGTCCCAGTGTGGTCCATTTAATTTTTGGTGGCCATTTGGGTGGACAAACGGATGAAATGGTGCAAACGGGGCATTTTCGGGCTAAATTGGTATGCTATAGCCTATGGTTTCGGGGGTGGACCGGGGGTCCGGGCGTGCTGTGGGCCAAAAATCAACCAGGGCATGCTAAGGAGGTTGGGGATAGTCCCAGCGTGGTATGTTTAATTTTTCATGGCCATTTAGAGGACAAACGGGCAAAACAGCATGAATGGGGTATTTTCAGGCCAAATCGGTGTGCTATAGCCCACGATTTTAGGGGTGGGCCCGGGGTCCGGGCGTGCTGTGCACTAAAAATCGACCGAGGCATGCCAGGGAGGTTGGAGATCGTCCCAGTGTAGTCCGTTAAATTTTTCGTGGCCATTTAGGTGGACAAACGGGTGAAACAGCTCGAACGAGGCATTTTCGAGCCAAATTAGTGTGCTATAGCCAATGATTTTGGGGGTGGGCCTGGGTTCCGAGCGTGCTGTGGGCTAAAACTCGATTGGGGCGTGCCAGGGAAGTTGGGGATCGTCCTAGCGTGGATCGTTTAATTTTTTGTGGCCATTTGTGTGGACAAACAAGAGAAATGGCACGAATGGGACATTTTTAGGCCAAATCAGTGTGCTATCGCCCATGGTTTTCGGGGTGGGCTCAGGGTCTAGGCGTGTTATGGGCCAAAAATTGACTGAAGCATTCCAGGGAGGTTGGGGATCATTCCAGCATGGTCCGTTTAATTTTTTATGGCCATTTAGGTGGACAAATGAGCAAAACGATGTGAATGGGATATTTTAAAGCCAAATTGGTGTGCTATAGCCCACGATTTCGTGGTAGGCTCGGGGTTCGGGCGTGCTGTGGATAGAAAATCGATCGAGGTGTGCCAGAGGGGTTGAGGATCATCCCAGCATGGTCCGTTTATTTTTTCGTGGCCATTTAGGTGGACAAACGGGAGAAACGGCGCAAATGGGGTAGTTTCGGGCCAAATAGGTGTGCTATAGCCCACAGTTTTGAGGGTGAGCCTGGGGTCCGAGCATCCTGCGGGCCAAAAATCGACCAGGTCATGTCAGGAAGGTTGAGGATCATGCAAGCGTGGTTTGTTTAATTTTTTTATGGCCATTTGTGTGGACTAACATGCGAAACGGCGCGGACGGGGAATTTTCGGGCCGAATTAGTATGCCATAGCCCACAGTTTTGGGGGTGGGCCGGGTTCCGAGCTTCCTGTGGATAGAAAATTGATCGGGGAATGCCAAGGGGGTTGGGGATCATCCCAATGTGGTTTGTTTAATTTTTCGTGGTCATTTGGGTGGACAAATGGGAGAAATTGCGTGAACGACACATTTTTGCGTCAAATCGATGTGCTATAGCCCACAGTTTTAGGGGTGGCCCGGGGTACGAGCATACTGTGGGCCTAAAATCAATCGGGGCATGCCAGAAAAATAGGAGAGACGACAAGAACGGGGTATTTTTGGGCCAAATTGGTGTGCTTATAGGCCACGATTTCAAAGGTGGGCCAGGAGTTAAGGGATACTGTGGGCCAAAAATTGACCAGGGTGTGCCAGGGAGGTTGGGGATCGTCCCATGTCGTTTATTTAATTTTTCGTGGCCATTTGGATGGACAAACGGGCAAAACGGCGCGAATGGTGCATTTTTGGGCAAAATCAGTGTGCTATAACCCACGGTTTTGGGGGTGGACCCGCTATCCAAGTATGTTGTGGGCTATAAATCAATCGAGGTATGTCAGGGAGGTGGAGGATCATCCCAGCGTGGTCCGTTTATTTTTTCGTGGCCATTTGGGTGGACAAACGAGTGGAACAGCGCGAATGAGGCATTTTTGGGCCAAATCGGTGTGTTATAGCCTACGATTTTGGGGGTGGGCCTGGGGTCCGGGTGTTCTATGGGTCGACCACCAATCGGGTCATGCCAGGGAGGTTAGGGATCATCCCAGTATGAGCCGTTTAAATTTTAGTGGCCATTTGGGTAGACAAACAGGCGAAACGACACAAACCGAGCATTTTCGGGCTAAATTGGTGTACTATAGCACACGGTTTTAGGGGTGAGCCCTGGTTCCAGGCGTGATATGGCCCAAAAATATATCGGGGTATGCCAGGGAGGTTGGGGATCATCCCAGCATGGTCCATTTAATTTTTCGTGGCCATTTATGTAGACAAACGTGCAAAACGGCGCGAATGTGGAATTTTTGGGCTAAATTGGGGAGCTATTGCCCACGGGCGTGCTGTCAGCCAAAAATTGACCAGGGCGTGCCAGGGAGGTTGGGGATCGTCCCAGCATAGTCCGTTTAATTTTTTGTGGCCATTTAGGTGAACGGGCGAACAACGCGAACGAGGCATTTTTGGGTCAAATCGATGTGCTATATCCCGCAATTTTGGGGTTAGGCCCAGGGTCTGGGTGTGCTATGGGCCATAGTTTTGGGGGTGGGCTCAGGGTTCGGACGTGCTGTGGGTCAAAAATCTATCGAGGCATGCCAGAAAGGTTGGGGATCGTCCCAGTATGGTCTGTTTAATTTTTCGTGGCCGTTTGGGTGGACAAACAGGCGAAACGGTATGAACAGGGCATTTTTGGGCCAAATCGGTGTGCAATAGCTCATGATTTTGGGGGCGAGCCCAGGGTCCGAGTATGATGTGGGCCAAAAATCAATCAGGGCATACCAGGGAGGTTGGGGATCATCCCAGCATGGTTCGTTTAATTTTTCGTGGCCATTTGGGTGGACAAACAGGCGAAACAGCGCGAACGGGGCTTTTTCGAGCCAAATTGGTGTGTTATAGCCCATGATTTCAGGGATGAGCCTGGGGTCCGGGCATGCTGTTGGATAAAAATCGATCGAGGTATACCAGGAGGTTGGGGATCATCCCAGTGTGTTCCGTTTCATTTTTCATGGCCATTTAGGTTGACAAACGGGCGAACGGGGCATTTTTTGGCAAAATAGGTGTGCTACAGCCTATGGTTTTGGGGGTTTGCCCGTGGTCTGGCGTGCTGTGGGCCAAAAATCGAATGGGGTATGCCAGGGAGGTTGGAGATTATCCCATCATGGTCCGTTTAATTTTTCATGGCTATTTGGGTGGACAAATGGGCAAAACGATGCGAATGGGGTATTTTCAGGCAATATCGATGTGCTATAGCCCACGGTTTAGGGGGTGCGCCCGGGGTTCAGGCGTTTTGTGGGCTTAAAATTGACCGAGACGTGTCAGGGATGCTGGCAATCATCGCAGCGTGATCCGTTTAATTTTTCGTGGCCATTTGGGTGGACAAACGAGCGAAAAGGCACGAATGGGGCATTTTTAGGCCAAATCGGTGTGCTATTGCCCAAGGTTTCGAGGGTGGGCCTGGTGTTCGGATGTGTTGTGGGACAAAAATTGATCGAGGCGTGCCAGGGAGGTTGGGGATCGTCCCAGCGTGGTCCGTTTAACTTTTTGTGGCCATTTAGGTGGACAAACTGGTGTAATGGTGCGAACATGGCATTTTCTAGCCAAATTGATGTTCTATATAGTCCACGGTTTCGGGGATGAGCCTGGGATCCAGGCGTGCTTTGGGTCAAAAATCGATCAAGGAGTGCCAGGGAGGTTGGGGATCATCCAAGTGTGATTCGTTTAATTTTTTTTGGCCATTAGGGTGGACGAACGACCAAAACGGCCCGAACGAAGCATTTTCGGGTCAAATCGGTGTGCTATAACCCACGATTTTTGGGGTGGACCGGGGGTTTGGGCGTGCTGTGGGCCAAAAAATGATCGGGGCATGCTAGGATGGTCGGGAATCGTCCTAGCGTGGTCCTTTAATTTTTTGTGGCTATTTGGGTGGACAAACGAGCAAAACGGTGCGAACGGAGCATTTTTGGACCAAATCGGTGTGCTACAGCCCATGATTTTGGGGGTGGGCCCGAGGTCCGGGTGTTCTATGGGTCGAAAATCGATCGGGGTGTACTAGGAGGTTGGGGATCGTCCCAGCGTGGTACGTTTAATTTTTTGTGGCTATTTGGGTGGACAAACGAGTGAAACGGTGCAACGGGGCATTTTTGAGCAAAATCGGTGTGCTATACCTATGATTTTGGGGGTGAGCCCTGGGTACGGGCGTGCTGTGGGCCAAAAATTGATTAGGGTGTGCCAGGGAGGTTCGGGATCATCCCAGCGTGGTTAGTTTATTTTTTCATGGCTATTTGGGTGGACAAACGGGTGAAACGATGTGAATGGAGCATTTTCGGGCCAAATCCGTTGCAACTAATTTTTGCCCTCCACGACTAAATTTAATCCTGAGTTTCTTCAGTTTTTAATAAACCAAAATAATTATTTCATCCAAATAAATAAAAAAACCTAAAATATTTTTCATACGTGATTTTGTCATTTTAAGTAGCGATTATATACTATCGTGTTCAGTTATACTAGATTATATAATTTGTTACTTAAATATTTATTTTACAAAATATCGGATTTAATTAAGGCTTATCTTGAAAATAAATTCAAATGATTAAAATCTTAATTTATATATAATATATTCTCAAAAATAATTTATTTGGATAAATATGCATTCATTTTATTAAATCAAGAAGTTCGGGATTAAAAAAAAAAGGGGTATTAATTCTTATCGAATTTTAATTTAATTTAGTCAATCTATTAGATTTGACCATAATTGAAAATTGGTCATAATTGCAATGCAATTCATCAATTAATTTTTAATTTGGTCAAAATAAATAAATATGGCTAAATTTTAAATTTCAATTGGGTTAATATTTTAAATAGCCCCAAAATTCTCAAGAACTCTCATAAATTTTACCCAATCCCACCCAAAAATAAATTCAAATTGTATTATTTCCCCCAACTTTGTCCTTTTCCAATTTTGAAATTCAAAGATTGTACTACATTGTACTATTTCTCCCTACATTATCTTCCACCTCAGCTTATCTTTAATTTTTACATTCCAAAAATTCCCCTAAATGTTTTTTCTCCCACATTGGTAGATGACAAGAACTAAATCTCTATCCTTTCCTATAAATATTTTTCTCCCACATTGGTGGAAAAAAAATATCTCATTCTCTCCTATAAATACTACCACTACTTTGGTAGAGAGAGGAGGGGAGAAGGAAGAAAAAAAAAAGCCTAGAAAGGAAAAAAAAAATCCTTTTGAGCAAAAATAGTTATTTTTATTTAGTAAAAATTTTTGTTTTGATAAAGTTGATCGACTAATCAAAATTTTTAAGTTGCCGACGACGTTTTTCGGTGGTGGTTGATTCCAACGAAGCTCGTAGTCTCGTTTTGCTGTCCCCTAAAAGGTAAACACACCTTTTTTTTCTTTTTTTTTTTATTATTTTAGTTTTTATTATCGTTTCTCTTCATCTTTTTTCTTCTTCGTAGTTCGTAGATATAATTTTATTTGTTGGGATTGCATGTTATAGATGGCCTTGAAGGCCCTAGGACGTTGTGATATCGATATTCTAATTATTTTCATGTTCATGATATAAAAATAAGCTAGCAATAGTTGTATGTGCCTTTTTGACTTTATTCTTTGATTATTTTAGATAAAGTTTCAATCTTTGTTTAAAAGATGTATTTATGCTTTTTTTTTAAACTCATTGTTGTTGGATACATTTGTTTTTAGTATGTAAAGTTATTTTCTTTATGTTTATAAGAATAGTTAATGTTGAATGTTTTGCCTTTTCACCTTATTTTTTGATTATTTGAATAAAGTTTAGATCTTTACTTGAAAAACGATACCCATGTCTTATTTAAACTTATTGTTGGTAGATATATTTGTTTTTAGCATGTAAAGTTATTTCCTTTATGTTGAAAAGAATAGATAATATTGATTGTTTCTCTTTTTTTACTTTATTCTTTGATTATTTTTGATAAAGTTTAGATCTTTACTTGAAAAACAATACCCATGTCTTGTTTAAACTTATTGTTGGTAGATATGTTTTTTTTAGCATGTAAAGTTGTTTATTTTATGTTGGAAGAATAGTTATTATTATTTGTTGCGCCTTAATAAAAATAGTAATTAGTTAAGTCAAGAATTTGTCATTTGCTTACTAATTATTTTAATGGATTTCAAAACCCTCATATAAGATATGAAGTGCTAGATTTATTTTTCATCCAAGATGTTTATTCTTCTGTTCGCATGTTATCTTTTCAAAATGATTAGAAAGTTCGAACTTTTGCGGCTAAATAAAATTATTTGGATATTTTTGACTCATGCATAGTATGATTGTGAAACTTTTCCTTTGCATTTTTTATTTGTTGACTCTCATTCTTGTGCAAGTGTGCTTATTCTTGTCATTCAAAAATTGGTTATTGATAGTTTCTTTTACTTTGAAATATGTCACTTTTATGCCTTGAACATATATTAATTTCTTTATGTTTTCTTTGTATGCAAAAAATATCTCGAGTCCAAATGGACTCTTCTCCTCCTGCTTTTCGTAATGGGTAAATGAGGCTCACCCCTTCGAGTCAAGTTCGAAGTTTAAACCCAAGGTCCACTACATGGCGTGCGGGTGCTAGAAGATAGACAAAGAAAGAAAATGGGTCAAAACCCATTGATGAGGTCACTAAAAGACTTGAAAAGTCAATTTTTATTAGTCTTTTTTTATTTATTCGTTTAGTCATTTGTTTATTCATTCATTTCGGCCTCGAAGCCAAAGTTATAGTTAATACAGGTGGAGCAATACTCGAGCCAAAGGCTTGAAAAATAGTTTAGGACAGGTGAAATGGGTTGGAAGCCCAACTAGACTAGGACAGGTCTCGTTGATTTGGGCCTAATGGCCTAAATCCTTTACTTTCTCCTCCCTTCCCCTTTTATGTGTTTATTTGTTTATTAGTTTTGTTTAGACTTAGTTAAAATCCCTACTAAGTCGCCTAAATCTATTTTACACAAGTCTTTTTCTTTTGAAAAAAATCAAATCACTATTTCAACAAATTAACCATTTTGAAGTTAATCAAAAGACGATTTTCAAATAGTCCGGATAACCGCAAGTTAGCGGACGTTTTAGGTGCCTAACACCTTCCTAAAATGTTAATAGGAACCGCTTATCTAGAATCTCTAACTTAAAATTATTTTTCTGTTTTGAATCGTTTGAAGTAACTCTCTAAAGGTTTTTTAATTCCTTTTCAAAATTAAGTGGCGACTCTCTTCAAAAGTCAAAATTTCCGCAAAACAGAAATAGCGACTCTGCTGGGGATCTTTAACTAGGTTCTAACCAAATGATTGATTTCATCTTTTGATTAACTATTTATGTGTTCCGATTATGTAAAGTTTAATTATCGCATCTCATGGCATATTCCTATATTATTTAAACTGTTTTGGGGTTTCGTGGATGTCCCGGCCCCTATTGTTCAATTCCAAAATGTGTTGGAAATACGAATAGTTTATCAGCACGTGAGTCGTCTGACGTCGTTCGTATTTTCAAACTTAAGTTGTCCTCTTGAGAACCAGTGTGCAAGCCCACTCTAGACACCGAGGATAGAACGAAACCAAAACCCTATTTCAGGCATGAGCCTAGGAAGACCCATTACCCGAGCGGGTTAATGGGCCCATTAGAAAACCTGCCCTGCATCTATTGACCCCGAGTCAATTATAGACGAACCATATTTATGTGTTGAAGAAAATGTATGCATGTCTAATTCAATCCATTATCCTTTGGGGGTCAGGAAAAAGCTTGATTTGCTTACTTTTGTAAGAAGAATTGAAGCAAGATAAGCAAGAAATTGATCAATTTGGGAGTTTGCATCTAAGGCACAATTTGAACGTCAACGGATGTCACCAATAAAAGAAGTGGACGAATCTAAGAAGGCGAAGGTTGATAGAAGAAGCACTCGGGAATTAGTATTTTCTATCCCCTATATGGGAACGAGGCTTCTTTCATGTTATTTCCCTTTCCCTAAAGATTGTATCCCTATTTCATTATCTTTTGTAGGCATTTATGCCCCTTTTTGCGTCTATATGAGTTGGGGGTTAATGGATTGACCTTGAGGAAGCATATATTTTCTTCAAAAAATCGTTAGGCCTGAACCCTTGGCTCAAAAAAGGTCACCCCAATTAGGATACGCGTTATTTTAATGTCTTGTGTGATATAACTGTTTTATGTGCTTATATGAGTTAGTTGAGATCAAAGGAAAATTTATCCACTATGACCTACGGATGAATTTGGCTATGACTCGAACAACTCTGTGTGATTATTTCCTATCAAATATTTTGCATTACTTATCACATACGGAAACTAACACATTTGCCTTTGAGTTGTTTTACTTTGCAGATAATAGAAATTACTCTGTGTTGATAAACTGAAAGAACATCCCTACTTTACCCGATCGAAAATACAGAAAATCCCATCCTCGAACCATCATTCAAAAATGATAGGAAATGACGAAGAAAGCTCACTGGCTATCCGGGATAATGTAATAGCGGAACAGAATGAGATGATTGCGGAACTTGCAAGAAAATTAGAATTGCTTTTGGAGGAAATAAATCGCACTCGAGAATTGGCTGACTTGGCCATCACAGTCAATGCCCCTACTCCGGGGGGAAACGGTACTCCACTCCAAATCCCTACCTTCAGTACCCCTATTCTCGGGGACCAACCAACTAACGTATCATCCGGCTCCGCTCCTCCATTTGTCCAAAATACTAATCGTGAAAATAATCTAGATGCCTACCATCCACAAAATCCATCCGCAACCCCACAGAACCCGTCTTCGAATCCATTCCCAAATCCTCAAAACACATTCTCAAATCAACAAGACGCATTCCCAAATCTGCAAAATTTACTCCCAAATCCATAAAATACGGCAAACCTACCTTCGAATCCACCAAATTCATTTCCAAATCCGTAAAATCCCTCTCATATTCCGCCAAACTACTTAGAAGGCCCACATAACCTTCCCAATTTCCAAAATGTTCTCCCCACTTACCAACCAAATTCCCTCCATCTGCAAAATCAAGCCTTCTTTCCGAATCCCTCTCAAGCCATTATATCCCCTGATATTTATGAACCCCTTCCTAACCCCGAGATGGACCATTACGAGGAGAAAGAGAAGGAATGGAGGACCCAGCATAAAAGGAATTTATTAGCCATGCAAGAAGAGATCATGAGGATCAAAAAGTCTCACGGGGCCCAGGACCACGACGGTTTGGGGTATGACGATTTGTGTGTTCACCCAGGAGTAGACCTACCAGAAGGATACAAGGTCCCTAAGTTAGAGATGTTTGACGGTACCAAAAATCAAATGGCCCATCTAAGAAGGTACTGCGAACAACTAGTAGGGATAGGAAAAAATGAGGTGTTATTAATGTTCCTATTCAATCGAAGTTTGAATGGTGAAGCCTTAGAGTGGTTCATATCTCAGGAGCCGAAAAGGTGGACTGGTTGGAGGACATTGGCCAAGAGTTTCCTTGACCGGTTCATATTCAACATTGAAATAGTCCCTAATCGGTATTCACTAGATCGAATTAAATAAAAGAGCGTTGAGAGTTTTTGAGATTATGATTTTCATTGGAGGAAAGAAGCTACCAAAGTGCAGCCCCCCATGTCCGAGGAGGAAATGGTATCCGTGTTCTCTCGGGCTCAAGAAGGAGAATATTATACCAGGATGGTGTCCGCTGTCAGAGCGACCTTTGCAGATTTGGTATAAATAGGAGAATCATTAGAGGAAGGTATTCAGACAGGAAAAATTGCCAAAACCCCGGCATCATCTGGAGCTGCCATGTTTTCTAAGAAGAAGAAGGAAGAGGTAGGTGGGGTTTCTGCCAATTCTATTACAAAATTGAAACAGCGGTTCAATTCTAGAAACGTTTTATCTTCCCCGCCATCACCTAACCTTCCGCATGCATTCTACGTATACCCCAATACCAAACTCCACTCCCAAACATCCCACCATCATACCAAGCTCCACAGCCAAATATCTTTCCCCAATACCCAGTTCCACCTCCAAATTATCAATCTCATTTCTAAATTACTCCCCCAAATAGCCGAACAAATTTTCAAAAACCTCCAAATTACCACCAAGTACCCCCTCCTAAAAACCTAATCCCGTATAACCCCCAGCGTCCAAACCACAAAAATAAACCTCCTCGAAACTTCACCCCACTAGCTAAAAGTCGCACCTAATTATTTGAAAGATTGAAGAATACTGGTCATTTGCAACCAGTACAACCAAAGCCTATCAATCCTAGCTCCCAATTTTATCACCCTGATCAAAATTGTGCCTATCATTCAGGGGCAGCAGGGCATAGTACCGAGGACTGTCTGATCTTGAAACACAGAATCCAAGATCTGATTGATCAAAAGGTCACCACGTTCCAGGTACCTAATTCAAATATTAGCAGTAATCCACTACCCAACCATGGGGGATCTACAGTTAACATGATTAAAATAGAAGGCGAATGGGCATCTGGGAAGACCATTACTCAGGTAAACTCTGAAAAGCACAAAAGGGCAGAAGAGGTAGGAAAGATAGAGAATGCTCTAGCTGCCTTAAGTATCAGCGAGAAAGCCCCATTTATAGTGATGATTTCACCGACTCAAGTGTACCTCCCCCTCCAAAGAAGGAATTTATTGTGCAAACCGCCGCTGCCCAAGGGATGACGCGATTAGGAGATGTTACATCCCTGAGGAATTGACCAACAAGAAAGATTCACAGAAAAGGCTAATCACTGAAGGAGAGGCTCAGGAATTTTGGAGGCGTATGCAACCAAAGGATTACTCAATTGTCAAACACTTGGAGAAAACGCTAGCCCAAATCTCTATCTTGGCACTATTATTGAGCTCGCAACACCACCGATAGGCTCTGTCGAAGGTCTTGGAGGAAACGTATGTTCCCGTAGGAACGAGCATTGAGAATTTGGCTGTGATGATAGGGAACGTTGTGGGGAACCATCACATATAATTCAGTGATGAAGAATTACCGTTTGAAGGAGCAATGCACAACAAAGTCATGCATGTCACCATTATTTGTCGAGATTATGCAATTAATTAGGTATTAATAGACGACGAATCTGGTCTAAATATTTGTACCCTCTCCACGCTGGTCCAAATAGGCTATGATCTGGGGAAAATTCATCAAGGCCACATAAATGTGAGAGCATTCGATGGAGGGCAGAGAGATACCATATTAGAGTTTGATTTGCACATCCAAATGGGGCCTGCAATGTTTAAGACTAAGTTTCATGTTATGGATATCCATCCTAGCTACAACCTGCTTTTGGAAAGACCATGGATACACGGGGCAAAGGCAATTTCATCACCCTTCGTCAATTATTGATGTTCATTTGGAAAGATCATGAAGTAGTCATCCAAGGAGAAGGAAGTCAAGTGGACCGTCCCAATGGTTATGTGCCGGTGATTGAAGATGTTCCAAAAGGTAGCAGTTTCTATACAGTGGAAATTGTAAATGCTGTGGAAAGAGATTCAAAACACAATATATCAATGCCTTCTATCTGCAAAACGATTGCAACTATGATGTTAAGAAATAAGTTCAAACCTGGTCGAGGCTTGGGCAAGAATTTACAAGGAATTATCGATCCTATTGTGATCCCAGAGAGAATCTCTAAGCACGAGTTAGGGTATTAGCCCACCAGAAGAGATAGGGTTGAGGATGAGCCAGAAAATAGTCTGTTTAGGCCCTTGATACTCCTGTTCCAGTCATTTTCCGTACGAGAGATGTCAGATGATGATGGTCTTGGGGATGGGATAGGATATTTGTTTGAAGGATGCAATGCTGTACCAGAAGATCTCCCAGAGTCCAGCAGGGTGAAGCAGATTGGGCCAGGGGAGGATTTGCAAGATTGGACCTCCACTCCACTCATAACCCGTCGCCCGTCGTGGTAGATGAAAGGGCAATTACTAATTGTTTTGAAATTGGTGATGATCCGTAGGAGGACCCGCGATCCACCTTTTATATCTCAAAACTTTATTTTCGTATCTTACTACTTTCAAAAAAGGTAGGGGGCTTGTATTTGTGCTAGTCACAAGCCATGGTGTTGTAATTATTTCTCAAATTTCAACGAAAAGGCCTTTATTTATTTGGAAAACTATATTAGTTCTAAAACGCTCCTAGTCATATGTTTTGTTATTTTCTTATCGTCTAACTTAGTTTGTTTGTCCATTACAGTAATAGTAGCTTAAAACCTGCCAATGTTGTGTCGTGTCAAATCCTGAATGAACAAAATAAAGGGGGCGATGATGGTTGGAAGGACGATGATGAGGAACGGTTAGTTGAAGATATGGAGGAATTTGAGAATCGCGAAAAACCCAATCTGGAAAAAACTGAAACAGTCAACTTGGGAGATCACGATGAAATCAAAGAAACCAGTATCAGTGTCCACCTCGTGGTGCCACAAAGAAAAGAGCTCATCCACCTGTTGTGGGAGTATATCGAGGTGTTTTCTTGGTCCTATGATGATATGCCAGGGTTGAGCACTAGCATTGTGTCAAATAAATTGCCGATAAATTCTGAATTTGATCCATTCAAGCAAAAAATAAGAAAATTCAAGCCATATTTAAGTCTAAAGATCAAGGAAGAAGTGACAAAACAAATCCAGTCTAAGGTTGTCGAGGTCACAAAATATCCGAAATGGTTGGCCAACATCATCCCTATGCCAAAGAAGGACGGCAATATTCGAATTTGTGTTGACTATAGAGACTTGAATAGAGTTAGTCCTAAAGATAATTTTCCGTTGCCCAACATCCATATTCTCATCGATAACTATGCGAAACATGAAATGCAGTCATTTATTGATTGTTTCGCCGGCTATCATCAGATACTGATGGATGAGGAAGATGTAGAAAAAATGGCTTTTATTAGGCCTTGGGGTGTTTATCATTACAGGGTAATGCCGTTTGATCTCAAGAACGTAGGTGCGACATATATAAGGGCCATGACGATGATTTTCCATAATATGATTCATAAGGAGATTGAGGTGTACGTGGATGATGTAATTATCAAATCCCGCGAGAGTTTGGATCATCTAAATCATCTGGAGATATTCTTCAACAGATTAAGATGGTACAGTTTGAAGTTAAATCCGGCTAAGTGTGCTTTTGGTGTGCCATCAGGGAAGTTGCTGGGGTTCATAGTCAGCCAAAGGGGGATCGAGCTAGAACCATCAAAAATCAAGACAATTCAAGACTTGCCATTGCCGAGGACCAAGAAAGAAGTTATGAGTTTCCTGGGTCGTATCAATTATAATAGAAGATTCATCACTCAATCAACAGTCATATGCGAGCCAATTCTCAAGATGTTGAAGAAAAATACACTGAATGAGTGGACAGAAGAATGTCAGAGAGCTTTTGATCGCATCAAGGAATACTTGTCTGCACCATCGGTTTTGGTCCCACCGAGAGAAGGAATTCCATTATTTCTTTATCTGTCAGTCTCAGAAAATGCTTTCGGATGCGTCCTCGGGCAACATGATGAGACCGGCAGGAAAGATAAAGCCATTTACTACTTGAGCAAAAAGTTCACACCATATGAAGCCCGTTACACTCTTATAGAAATGACATGTTGTGCTTTGACTTGGACGGCACAAAAGTTGAGGCATTATCTGTCGTCCTACACAACTTACCTCATCTCGAGAATAGATTCATTGAAGTATATATTCCAGAAGGCCATGCCTACATGAAAGCTAGCCAAGTGGCAAGTGTTGCTGAGTGAGTTTGACATTGTGTATGTAACCCAAAAAGCAATTAAGGGGCAAGCCTTAGCAGATCATTTGGCTGAAAACATAGTTAATGAGGAATATGAGCCACTTTAGACATACTTTCCAGACGAGGAAGTTTTGTTCGTAGAAGAAGATATCACAGAAATCTACCCCAGATGGAGTCTATTTTTTGATGGGGCGGTCAACTTCAAAGGTTCAGGAATTGGAGCAGTTTGGTGTCAGAAACGGGCCAGCATTATTCGGTAACTGCTAAGTTACGATTTCCATGCACCAACAACATGGATGAATATGAAGATTGCATCCTGGGGCTCAAATTGACACTTGATATGGGTGTTCGTGAATTGCTAGCCATCAGAGATTCAGATTTGCTGATTCCCCAGGTACGGGGAGAATAGGCGGTAAAAAACTCCAAGATTACTCCTTATGTGGAGCTGGTGCAAGAATTATGTGGAAGATTCAAGGATGTTTATTTTAGACATATCCCACGGACACAAAATGAGTTTACTGATGCTTTGGCCACAATATCTTTCATGATTTAGCACCCGGATCAGAGTTATATCGATCCTTTGGAAATAAGCTTGAAGGAGCAACCAGTGCATTGCATACACGTGGAAGAAGAGCCTGATGGAAGGCCTTGGTACTATGACATTATGAGGTATTTAGAATCTGGAATATATCCTGAAGAGGCTAGTAACAACCAAAAGAAGGCAATCCGGCGTTTGGCAAAGAATTACTTTCCAAGTGGAGAAATTCTTTTTAGGAGGACTCCTTATTTGGGATTCCTAAGATGCGTCGATGCGGCTGAAGACAATAAGTTGATAAATGAGGTACACACTAGAGTTTGTGGTCCCCACATGAATGGGTTTGTCCTTGCCAGAAAGATCCTGAGAACCGGTTACTTCTGGATGACTATGGAAAATGATTGTAGTAAGTTTGTGGAGAGATGTCCAAAATGTCAAATACATGGAGATCTGATTCAAATGCCTCCACACGAGCTTCACGCAATGAATTCTCCTTGGCCTTTCGTAGCTTTGGGCATGGATGTTATCGGACCAATAGAGCCATCGACATCGAATGGACATAGATTTATTTTATTCGCCATCGATTATTTTACTAAGTGGGTTGAAGCTGCTTCATACAGAGCAGTCACTAAGAAAGTGGTTGCAGATTTCGTCAGGAATAACATGATTTGCCGATTCGGAGTGCCGGAATCGATTATTATTGATAATGGGTCAAACCTGAACAGTCACTTGATGAAAGAAATTTGTGATCAGTTCAATATTGTGCATCGTAACTTGACAACATACTGTCCCTAAATGAATGGAGCCGTAGAAGCTGCTAACAAGAATATCAAGAAGATCTTAAGAAAGATGGTCGAAAATGATAGATCATGGCATGAGATATTACCTTACGCCTTGCTAGGGTATCGAACAACAGTTCGAACCTCCACAGGAGCAACTCCCTATTTACTAGTTTATGGGAATGAAGCCGTGATACCCGCTGAGGTCGAAATACCTTCCTTAAGGATTATTCAGGAAGCTGGATTGAGTAACGAAGAATGGGTCCGTGCTCGCTATGAACAATTCATGTTAATTGATGAAAAGAGAATCGCCATTGTATGCCATGGTCAGCTGTATCAACACAGGATGGTTCGTGCCTTTAATAAGAAGGTAAGAACTCGAGCATTTAAAGTGGGGAAACTGGTTCTCAAACGAATATTCCCTCACCAAGAGGAGTACAAGGGCAAGTTCGCTCCAAACTGGCAAGGGCCATACATAGTTCACAAGGTGCTATCTGGAGGAGCTCTGATTTTATCTAAGATGGATGGCACAGAGTGGACCAAATCAATCAATTCTGATGTAGTTAAGAGATATTATGTTTGAATGACGTTCTAGTTTTTGTGTGTTCTTAATTTTTTTGTAATCACCTTTGTAATAATGTTGTTTGCTAGTGTGTTTAACTACCTAAATTTACCCTTTCCTTTTATGCACGAACTACGTTTGACCTGAATTCCCAAGAAAGGGATATGTAGGCGGCCTATGTTGGCTTCGGTCAACCCCTTAGAAAATTTTATCCTTTCCCCCCTATGTATGAACTACGTGATGACCTGAATTTCTAATAAAAGGGATACGTAGGTGGCCTATGTCGGCTTTGGTCAACCAATTAATTTCTTTTGTATATCCCTAGCATAGCCTGAACTATTTTTGACTTGATTCCTACTTCAACGGGATACGTGGGCGCCCCAACGGCTCGGTAATATAACCCTAGAAAATGGAAACTGGGGTAGAATTTTCGAGAAGGAATCTTGAAAATTCACAAGAGAAGATCGACATCCAACAAAGAGAATGAAGATCAGCAAAGACTTCAGATCCACTCAGATTGGTATTATCTCAAACAAGTTTAAACTGGGGCAGAAATTTTGAGGAAGACCTCAAAATTTCCACCAAATGCCGGGACATATTCCAAATTCCCCAGCACCAGAGGTTAAAGCTTTGGAGACCACCAACTGTAACAAAGTCTGGGTAGACTCAATTTTTGTCGATGATAGAACTACTTGAAGAAACCCTCCAACAATAATCATGAGTTTTGGAAACCATCCATCGAATATAGTCAGAACCGCGAGGAAGACGTTCATTGAGCTAGTACATGACATGACTGGCAGAAATTTTCTAAAATTTTACAGAAGTTGTCCAAATTATTATCTTACGACTCACTTACTTAGTACTTTTCTAGACATCATTAGGGATAGAGTGTCAGGGTGGAAGTCTCAATATGGTGGAATGCCCAAGAGATGCCAAGGAGTAAAATTAAGGATCGAAGAAGGTCAACATGTAGTAATTTCATTCAACTAATCATTTTTCTGTGGATGCAGGGATCAATACGCAAAATGAGAGTCTCTTTTAAAAATCCCCGAGCAAATTGGGAGCCACAACAGATCATTAATGACCAAGAACGGTATTTTAGGGCAGCCATAAAAATAGGTTTAATGCCCATTTATTGAGGACCTTTTGATTTGTCCATCTTATTTCTTGAGATCGTAGGCGACAAACAAAAGTACTTTGTCTTCTTTAAACGTATCGTATTTAAAAGTTTCCTAAAAATAGTTGCTAGTAAAAGAGACTTTGTGTCACTAATCGTCTACCTTGAGTACAGGTACATGTAGAAAGTAGGACACTGACAGATGAAGCCAGGTAAAATTATTTTATCACTACCATAATGGCCATTGTATATCATTGCCGCAAAGGCCATCACATATCATTGCCGCAGAGGCTATTACATATCTGTTAACGCGCTAGACACAACGCTGGTGTCGAGGATATCATCAGCATTTAATATTTGTTGACGCGCTAGACACAACACTAGCGTCGAGGATATCATCAGCATTCAATATCTGTTGACGCGCTAGACACAATGCTGGAGTTGAGGATATCATTATCATTCAATAGCTGACGACACACTAGACACAACACTGGCGTAGAGAATATCATCAGCATTCAATATCTGTCGACACGTTAGACACAACGTTGGCGTAGAAGGTATCATCAGCATCTAATATATCTGTCGATACGCTAGATACAATGCTGGCGTCGAGGATATCATCAACATTCAATATCTATTGACGCGCTAGACACAACGCTGGCGTTGAGGATATCATTATTATTCAATATCTGACGGCACACTAGACACAATGTTGGCGTAGAGGATATCATCAACATTCAATATCTGTCGACACGCTAGACACAACACTGGCATCGAAGATATCATCAGCATTCAATATCTGTTGACACACTAGACACAACACTGGCGTCGAGCATATCATTATCATTCAATATCTGACGACACACTAGACACAACACTTACATAGAGGATATCATCAGCATTCAATATCTATTGATACGCTAGACACAATGCTGGAGTATAGGGTATCATCAGCATCTAATATATCTGTCGACATGCTAAACACAACACTGGCATCGATGATATCATCAGTATTCAATATCTGTTGATGCGCTAGACACAACGGTGGTGTCGAGGATATCATCAGCATTCAATATATCTGTTGACACTCAAGACACAATGCTAGCGTCAAGGATATCATCATCTTTTCATGAATCAGCATCTGAATACATTAAAAGCACATGATTTAGAGGGACGCCTTCAGGTCGCTATCTAAGGATGAATGATATATAAGATTTCCTAGCAATTGACAATTTGAAGGTCATCTATAAGTCATATTATTTGAAATAGGATAGTGTACAAGATCACCTATGAGTTGATAGCCTGTAGGTAATCCGTAAGTCACAATAACATCCTAACTGGATAGTTTGCAAGATCGCCCAAAAGTTGATAGTTCAAAGGTTATCCGTAAGTCGCAACTAAATCCTTACCGGAGGATATGCAAGATTGTCAAATTGATATGTCTAAGGGTTCTCTACAAGCCGCGTCATATCCAAGATTGATTAAGTACAGGATTACTCAAAGACGATCAATTTAAGGGATTATCTATAAGTCATATTGTATCCAAGGTCAGATGATGTGCAGGAACACCTGAAAGCTAGCGATTGGAGGGATATATGTAAGTCATCTCTTATCTAAAGTCGGATGATGTGCAGTATTACCTAAAATCTACAAATTCAAAGGATATCTGTAAGTCGCCTCATATCCAACATCAGATAATGCGCAAGATCATCTAAAGATTGACAATTTAGGGAAAATTTATAAATCGATCATCGGCTACAACCGGAGAGGTTATCATGCCACATACAATAAGTGATATAGGTACAATAAAGGATGACTTCGCTTTTCAGGCCACAACTCATGTGGAGATATGGTAAAAGATTACATACCTCTTTGGTGAATTATGTTTAGTACTAACACTTTTTGCTTGAAGCATTGTTGAGAGCATCCGAGAGAATGAAAATCTCAAATAAAAACCATAGGTGCGGATGACTTCAAGTAGGATGCAATACAACATCGAACTCTTTCTTAGCAGTAGAACGGTACATAGTCTAAAGAGGGACGTCAAACTCTTTGGATGTGAACTAAAGGATGATCACCACCACCATCCAACCATACCACTGTTAGAAGGCATGTGGGTATTTCAGGATATTATGGTTTCAGCTTCACCTTCGGAATATTTTTAAACTCATGTCGAGGGTAACCTTCTCTTTTTTTTTTCAAATTCGGGTGGTAACACACTTAGAGTTTTGGAAATTATGTCCAGGTAAGTTCTTGACTATGGATGTGAAGGATCCCGCATTCACGATTAAGAGGTTACAAGCCTCTATTCTACAACTCGATCAACCTGTCACTCATTCCGAGCTAAAGATGGTCTGAAATAAAAGACTATCTTTTCTACCGATTGAGTCGAACTACAAGCAGTCTGACTCCCTGAAATCTTAGGGATATGTAGGCTGGGATCTATGTAGAAAACTCGACTGCATTCAAACCTCCCCCCTAATCCCTTTATTCCCTAGTTTCTTAGTTTTATCAAACACTCTAAAACTGAGATAACTTGTGAATTTTTTGAAAATCGTGCTTTAAATCAAGCTCTATGAACTACAAGTGGCCTGAATTCTCATGTAACCTGAGATATGTAGGAAACCTAATACCGAGGTCCGGCCATGACTCTATGAAACTCGTGCGAAAATCAACCTCTTTCAGATTCGAATCTATGGTCGGACAAAAATTAGGAACGTCAACCTTCCTTTGTCCAGGGTTACTTACATCCACCCTACCCAGAGGGAGGGGGCAACTGTTGACACCTAATTTTTGCCCTCCATGACTAAATTTAATCCTGAGTTTCTTCAGTTTTTAATAAACCAAAATAATTATTTCATCCAAATAAATAAAAAAAAAACTTAAAATATTTTTTGTATGTGATTTTGTCATTTTAAGTAGCGATTATATACTATCGTGTTCAGTTATACGAGATTATATAATTTGTTACTTAAATATTTATTTTACAAAATATCGGATTTAATTAAGGCTTATCTTGAAAATAAATTCAAATGATTAAAATCTTAATTTAAATATAATTTATTCTCAAAAATAATTTATTTGGATAAATATGCATTCATTTTATTAAATCAAGAAGCTCGGGATTAAAAAAAAAGGGGGTATTAATTCTTATCGAATTTTAATTTAATTTAGCCAATCTATTAGATTTGACCATAATTGAAAATTGGTCATAATTGCAATGCAATTCTTCAATTAATTTTTAATTTGGTCAAAATAAATAAATATGGCTAAATTTTAAATCTCAATTGGGGTTATATTTTAAATAACCCAAAATTCTCAAGAACTCTCATAACTTTTACCCAATTCCCAGCCAAAAATAAATTCAAATTTTACTATTCCCCCCAACTTTGTCCTTTTCAATTTTGAAATTCAAAGATTGTACTACATTGTACTATTTCCCCTCACATTATCTTCCACCTCACCTTATCTTTAATTTTTACATTCCAAAAATTTCCCTAAATGCTTTTTCTCCCACATTGGTAGATGACAAGAAATAAATCTCTATCCTTTCCTATAAATACTTTTCTCCCACATTGGTGGAAAAAAAATACCCCACTCTCTCCTATAAATACTACCACTACTTTGGTAGAGAGAGGATGAGAGAAGGAAGAAAAAAAAAAGGCTAGAAAGGGAAAAAAAAAATCCTTTTGAGCAAAAATAGTTATTTTTATTTAGTAAAAATTTTTGTTTCATAAAGTTGATCGGCTAATCAAAATTTTTGAGTTGCCGGCGACGTTTTTGGGTGGTGGTTGATTCCAACGAAGCTCGTAGTCTCGTTTTGTTGCCCCCAAAAGGTAAACACACCTTCTTTTTTCTTTTTTTTTTATTATTTTAGTTTTATTGTCGTTTTTATCTTCATCTTTTTTCTGCTTCGTAGTTCGTAGATATAATTTTATTTGTTGGGATTGCATGTTATAGATGGCCTTGAAGGCCCTAGGACGTTGTGGTATCGATATTCTAATTATTTTCATGTTCATGCTATAAAAATGAGCTAGTAATAGTTGTATGTGCCTTTTTGACTTTATTCTTTGATTATTTTAGATAAAGTTTCAATCTTCGCTTAAAAGATGTATTTATGCTTTTTTTTTTTAAACTCATTGTTGTTGGATACATTTGTTTTTGGTATGTAAAGTTATTTTCTTTATGTTTAGAAGAATAGTTAATGTTGAATGTTTTGCCTTTTCACCTTATTTTTTGATTATTTGAATAAAGTTTAGATCTTTACTTGAAAAACGATACCCATGTCTTGTTTAAACTTATTATTGGTAGATATATTTGTTTTTAGCATGTAAAGTTATTTCCTTTATGTTGAAAAGA